>NC_074670.1:64930713-64963414 GCF_029448725.1 Salvelinus fontinalis
TGTTGGCATCTTTGGGCATCAGATGCCATGTTCCTCTTTCTCCAGTCAGTGTCACACCGACTGGCTGCTGTTGGCTGAGGAAACGCTCAAGCATCTTGTGTGTAGATCCCCATCGGGTCACCACATCATGGATCAGATCCTTCTGTGGCACGTTGTGGGCAGCTTGCTTTTCTCACAGTTCTCTCCTTCTCTTCCAGCTCAGTGAGAAGCCTCGGACCAGATGAAGGCAGGCCTTGACTGCTGTGTCAACTCTCTGAATTTTCAGAGCCTTTGAGATGGCCAGGTTGAAATTATGGTCAAAGCACCCAAGCCACAGATCTGGGAACTCTTCAAAAGCCTTGGTCATGTTTGTTGCATTGTTTGTGGTTATGCAGACCATGTCTCTTGCTGATCCCACACTCTTCCAGCATATTCTCAAAGAACTCTCTGATGTTGTGAGCCGAGTGATCTTCTGAGCAGAGTGATCTTCTGGGAAGAAATGTGTTTCCAGGCAATTTGATTCCAGTTGTCAGTCTGGGGTGTGGTAATGGATTGGGTTGACCACCGCTTTCACTGGTCCAGAGGTCAGAAGTTGCAGCAAACCATGTGCCTCGAGCCAAATTTTTTGCAACATCAGCTTTAACCTGGTTGTACAGGTTTGGGATTTCAGTCTTGGAAAATAAATGTTTGTGATGGCACTTTGTTGGTAGGCACTGCAACCTTCATCAGGCTCAGAAAGCCAGGCCTCTCAACAGTATGAAATGGCATCATGTCCTTTGCAATGTAATATTCAAAGGGCTGCAGTGAGGTCTTGAGCATTTGTTGATGTGGATGCATAAGCAGCCTGCCTTTTAAAATGCTTGCAGGAGTGTCTGTGTCACAACTGTAGATGAGGGTCCAGTAGCATGACTGTGTTTGCCTGCTGCACGCCCACACTGTAAATAAGGGAATAGCAAATGTATTATTATTACTAGTGTTGTTACATTATAATTATTACTCACTCACAGTCTGTCTAGCATTTTAGTATATGCAATGACCCAATGCACAATTTACATAAGTACAAATTAGTCTTAAGACAGTGATAGTAATTGCAATGAGCCCAACAATTGACATAAATACAGGAGTCTTGTATAGGAGTCTATAGTGTTTCTCCTGTTGGGACACTTTTACAACCAAGTCGATGACTGCCGGATTTTAAATGAACAAAATATGTTGGTTGGGTGACTAAACTACATAACGTGTTAACGTGTGCAATGGGAGAATAGAGTCTGCAGATACACAACGCATACAGCAGCAGAACAACATGTAGTATTTTTACAAGAGCAGGTAACACTGAAAGCTTCAGTTTACATTATTGACAAGCTATTAGCAAATTAGACAGGCAAACCATGACATTTTCCCCCATTCCGAAGTCCCCACATCATGCATTGAGCTAAAAGGTAACATACCTTGCATTCGCTGTAAAGTAGAGGGTGGTCACAAAGATGACTCAAGAGATTTGAAGTGTTGCCCCCTTTCGCAGCATTTTTTCCCCCTGTTCTGCAGACAGGGTGACCATCTTCAATTACGTTTCCACTCTTGTAAAACCCAAAATACGACCACACTTCAGATTTGGTCCTCTTAGAAGGCTGAAAAATCTCCCGAGCGCTGTCACCGCCTTCCGCCATGTTTTCACACAAAACAAAACCCACGTTGCAGGCTGCGCCTGCATCAGACTGTTGCTAACTTTGGTTGATGCTGGACAGTATTTACCGTGAGTTTTTCAAACACGGTTTTAATGATAATAAATATTTGAGACGGTAATACTAACCGTCGGGAACTTTACCTAATTTTACCGTCAGGAATTTTACCTAGCTTACAGCTACATTAAAGTAAACCCAACATTTTGGAAAAACATAACCAAGTCTAACCAATTATCAAAGAATGTTATATGCAGTTACATATAACTGTTTGTACTTAGAGGTAACCAGATAGGGACTACAACCAAGTTAGTCTTTGACCACACTGTGTTGTTACTTTGGTGAGTAAAAATGTATGGTTCTTACCCTTTAACAAAAACAACTACAGCACTTGAAACAAACTCACGTTGGCCAACCTACTTTGAATAAACAAAAAATATAAATCACAAGTTCAAACATTTCTCTCTCATACTTGCAAACGTAAGCAACCATTTAGTGAAATTAGCTCTCCAGCTCAAAATGCATAGCTTTTCAGATGACATGGCTAAAGACAGGCGGGTTTTTTTTTAACCGGTAATTATATCTTTAGAACAGAACATAGCCTGTTTCTATAAAAACAAAAAACACACAACTGTGTTAAACCGCGGTATTTGGAGAGATTGTCACGTTCCTGACCTATTTCTGTTAGTTTGTTATATGTGTTAGTTGGTCAGGACGTGAGTTTGGGTGGGCATTCTATGTTTTCTGTTTCTATGTTGGTTTATGGGTTGCCTGGTATGGCTCTTAATTAGAGGCAGGTGTTTGGCGTTCCTCTAATTAAGAGTCATATTTAGGTAGGTGTTTTCACAGTGTTCGTTGTGGGTGGTTGTCTCCAGTGTCTGTGTATGTCGTTGCGCACACGGGACTGTTTTCGGTTTGTTTGTTTTTCGGTTTATGTAGTCTGTTCCTGTTTCATGCATTCTTCGTTATATGTAAGTTCTTGTGTTCAGGTGCGTCTACGTCGTTTGTTGTTTTGTTAGTGTATAGTCGAGTTCGTGTTTTCTTTAATAAATATGTCTTCTAACTCCGCTGCATATTGGTTCAATCCCTGCTCTTCCTCTTCTGAGGAAGAGGAAAGCCGTTACAGAGATACACTGCTCCGCCTCCACAAAGCACTCTTAAAAGCGCAGGTACTGGGAATGACAGTCTGACACTTGAACAGTTCACTGCCAGTAAATGCACTTCATTAGCCAGAATAACTTTAACGTGATCTCCCAGCTCTCCTACAGAATGTGAATACCATATTGGTCTTGTGTGCCAGTGGATTCGTCCTTTATAATGGAGATCCATTGTACATGTATCCACCCCCCCCCCCCCATTAAATAATGTTGATAATGTCCTTAAAATACATCTAATAATTTGGTGCATTGGGCTAAAGCAGGGGTAGGCGACCCTAGATGGTAGCTTATGTTCACAAGTATGGCCCCATTGTCTTTTTCATGGATTGGTAAGTGTGGCTACTCATGTGTGCAAGGGATAGGCTACTGTCATGGCTGCCCAATTCCGGTCCTGGAGGGCCAAAACACTTCTGGTTTTTGTTTCTACCTGGTACTTAATTGCACTCACCTGGTGTCCCAGGTCTGAATTAGGGTCGTCACTGGCTTCTACAGCCAGGAAGTCATAAACCCTGCCCATTTAGGCGGCGGCAATACACCAATAAGTGCAGTCTGCCATAAAACCTTGAAGATGAACCCTGACAAGTTCTACAGTTACTCTTCTTAAAAATGTGATTTAAAACCTAACCTATGTCCAAAAAGCGAATTGTTGCATCCAATGTTGACTGTGGCATCTGACTATGAAAGCTAGAGGAAACCCTGTACTCAGGGCTCTAAAAAGTGTGTCCGATTTGGTCCCATACGCCAAAATATTTTGCTGTGCAACCTGACATTTGGGAGCACCATGTGCATAGAAACATAATCAGCCAGATAATTGTTGTAATGATTGGGCTTCGCTGCACTATTGTTTTAGAGTGCCCTACAGATAAAAGCCAGCGTTACTGTCATGGTTGCACCATTACTACAGCAAAAAGCAATTGTATCTAGCACAAACAGGTAAACAGCAGACATGACCCATAATACCGGGGCAATATTTTTTTCTTCCTATCGTGAATTGGCTATACATCCATAAACCATTTCGCAGGCTGTTCCAAAACAACTTGTTCATTGTTTACACCTTGTTCAGCCCATGTAACATCATTAGATAGCTAGCGAACAACTTGGTTACTTAATTACCAGTACATCCAAACATGGGGGCACAGAAAGAAAGAGAACAGGATAGATTCTTCAGGAAATCAATGACCATATCAGAGCAATGAACTTGAGACAGTGTACAATTTCCAAAGTAATGCATTGGCAGTGCTGTTGTCGAAACAGCCCTGCCAATGTCGATGTCGAAACATAATATTCCACCAATTACAGGTTTTTGTATCAACATTTTAGCTTTTATAATAAACTAAATGTTTTTTAGATTGTTAAAATTCATTTTTAATGGCACAAAACTAGAAATTCAAATAGACTCAATATGGCCATCTCAATCAATTAAAAAAGTATATTTTTTTGATGCTCCTAAAAACAAATTGTGCTCCTACCTATTTTAAGTTGGTAGCGCCAGTGATTTTTTAAAAATGTAAAGCCCTTGCAGACACTGCCAGTCTGCAAGCAATCACAGTTGCCCTGGATGACAATTTCAGACAATATTTAAAAAAAATACATATATCATCGGTTAGGGACTACAAAGGGGTTTTGAGGCGCCCAGTCAGGTCGAGAATGGAAAACATCAGAGGAAGTTCCAGAGGGTGAACAGGGGACACGTTTGCATATTGTGGTGGGTGTATGTCAAATATGACTCGATGTAGGAGCTCCTTAAGTTTCAAAATTGCATAATATCTGACCAGAGAGCTGTTCGTTCTAAAAATATCTTTCAAATCATACATTTCTGAAAAAGTGTTAAAAATGTAGTTTTTCCTGCAACCCATTCTAGCTAACGTTACAGCGAGAGAAACTGAATCGGTGACTAGAACACATTTTCCTACTCCACTTAGTGGCTGCATAAAGTGGCCAGTTAAGAAATGTTCCGCATTAGGGTGATTCAAAAGGTAATAACAACAGTCTAAATCAATCTGGAATTTGGTAAAATCATTCCTGTTATTCTGAGAAAGCCACATCCACCAATCAAATGATAAATACCTAACTCAAATGTAAAGGGTTTTTACAGGGGAGTATGAATGCTCTCATGGAAACAGGAGCGATACTTCCGGATGTGATTTATTTATGATATTTCCCCACCTTCATCCCTCCTGATACAAATCTAACCAGTCAACATGTGTTGGAATGAGGACATGCACAGGGACTGTTCTATGATACAGACCAACAAGTGTCAGGTATGAATAGCAAAAGATCACTGAATCTGTACGGGTTTCCCAACTGACTAGGTTTGATAGGGGAAACCCCTTTTCCACAAAGCTCATTGTAGGTGTGAAGATGAGTTATGCCATCTGCCGTCCTTTCAATTTCTCCCCTATAAGACAACTGGGGAGATTAGAATAGTGGTAATCTATTTGCTCTAAAAATGGAAGGTGAAACTATACTGAACCAAATTTTTATGCAACATGTAGTGTTCATCCCATGTTTCATGAGCTGAAATAAAAAGATACCAGAAATTTTCCATATGCAGAAAAATCATATTTCTTTCCAATTTTGTTTACATCCCTGTTAGTGAGCATTTCCCCTTTGCCAAGATAATCCATCCACCTGACAGGTGTGGCATATCAATAAACTGTTAAAACAAAAGCATCACACAGGTGCACCATGTGCTGGGGACAGTAAAAGGCCACTCTAAAATGTGGGTTTGAGGGAGCATGGAATTGGCATGCTGACCGCAGGAATGTCCACCAAAGCTGTTGCCAGAGAATTTTATGTTAATTTTTCTACCATTTTCTGCCTTCGTCATTTTTTGTATTTATTTAGCAGTACATCCAACCGGCCTGACAACCGTAGACCACGTGTAACCACGCCAGCCCAGGACTTCCACATCTGGCTTCTTCACCTGCTGGATCGTCAGACCAGCCACCTAGACAGCCAATGAAACTGAGGAGTATTTCTGTCTAATAAAGGCCCTTTTGTGGGGAAAAACTCATTCTGATTGGCTGGGCCTGGCAACCCAGTGGGTGGGGCAGCTGCCCAGTCATGTGAAATCCATAGATTAGGGCCCAATTTATTTATTTCAATTTACTGATTTCCTTATATGAACTGTAACTCAGTAAAATAGTTGTTATATTTTGTTCGGGATATATTTTTCATCAATATCTTGACCACATACATATATCAGATTGTCCCAGACCAGGACATTTGATGAGGGTACTGTATTCATCCCAGTGGACATAAAATATTCTGTTTTGGTGCAAAGGCCAAGAACAGATCTTACAGCAGGATATGGGAATACACTGCAGCTCGATATCAGAATACGTTTTTCTCGTCCCAGACCATTTTTCAAAATCATAGTAGAATCGAGGTCGGGGTGAGGAACAGGACTTTGCGAGCCCTACAATGTGACGGGAGCAGTGACGTCCAAATAAATGCTCCTACGGTTCTCCAGACAACACCAAGACACTAATACTTTTGACAGGGTTTGTGCAGTGCACTAGCCCAATAGAAACACATTGTGAACAGCCATACAAAATGCTGAGCAGTTTCTCTCAACCAGTAGGGAGGGAATATACATTTTCTAAAATGTCAACCTAAAAACTATTCCGTAGTTTTCACTACTCAAAGTTTCCTTTCTCATATTGCACTCAATCGATAAAATGATTGTTTTCTGCTAGTCATTTCTACCTATGTCAATATTCACAATGGTTTTCCCCTCATTCAAATTGCATAAGTCAATTTAAAATACAACTATGAAGCGTAAGGGCTGATATCGAGTTTAAAACAGGGCTTTATGAAATACATTTGATTGATTCACCCAGCATCACATCAATATTTAAATCATTTTTATATTATCAGTGTTGCCCATCTAAAAGATGTTAGGATTTGTATTATCTTGCAGTCCATTGCCACCAATACCTGGGCCGAGGCCCAGACCCCATAGACCATCCATGTGGTTGTAAGGCCAAGACCTAGAAATCATCTCAGCGACACACAGCGAGAGAGACACACACACACAGCGAGAGAGACACACACAGCGAGAGAGAGAGAGAGCGAGACACACACAGCGAGAGAGAGAGAGAGCGAGACACACACAGCGAGAGAGAGAGAGAGCGAGACACACACAGCGAGAGAGAGAGCGAGACACACACAGCGAGAGAGAGAGCGAGACACACACAGCGAGAGAGAGAGCGAGACACACACAGCGAGAGAGAGAGCGAGACACACACAGAGAGAGAGAGAGCGAGACACACACAGCGAGAGAGAGAGCGAGACACACACAGCGAGAGAGAGAGCGAGACACACACAGCGAGAGAGAGAGCGAGACACACACAGCGAGAGAGAGAGCGAGACACACACAGCGAGAGAGAGAGCGAGACACACACAGCGAGAGAGAGAGCGAGACACACACAGCGAGAGAGAGAGCGAGAGAGAACGCGAGACACACACAGCGAGACACACACAGAGCGAGAGAGAGACACAGAGCGAGACACAAACAGCGAAAGAGACACACACACACACACAGCGAGAGAGAGAGAGAGACACACACACAGCGAGAGACACACAGCGAGAGAGAGAGACACACACACATCCTTGCCAAGACTCTCAAGGATGTTGCTTTAAACCGCAGCCCGACCTCTCCACCCAGGAACAGCGGAGAAATCTCCCCCCCTCCGAAATCACCGAGACAACACCCCGGACCAGCACCAATGGACCTCTCAGCCACAGCACCACCAACCTCAATGCCCACCACAGCCAGCGCAGCATAGACCACCCCAGCCCGTCTTCAGACGAGGCCTACCTGGAGGAGCCACAGCCCGGCGGGCAGAGCTACGCACAAGCTGTGAGAGGAGCAACTGGCCCAGCCCCCCACCAACCAAATGAGTGACATTAAACACAGGCTGAGTCTACTACGGTCACATGTGATAGGCCGAGGGTCATAAGATGAGCACAAGAACTCCACCCTCCTCACACTACATCCACCCAAGTGGCATGACACAAATGCCATCTTAAATTATAAACAAACCCATTTGCATAATAAAGAGTTTACGTTAATTGAAAAATCCTATTTTATTAGTTCTTGTTGGATTGTGAGTGCTTGTCTCATTTTGAAGGTAAAGAAAAAACAGTTACGAAATCTTTTAACGTTGCATGTTGGAATTTACAAGGATTGAAGTCCTCTGCTTTTGTGCTAAAGAGCAGAAACTCAAGACTTCCTGAAATAAATTGATGATGTTGATATTGTGGTACTACAGGAAACATGGTGCAGGGGTGATGTTTCCACTGGCTGTCCACTAGGTTATAGGGAGATAATCATACCATCCACTAAATGAAAAGGAATCACACAGGGCAGAGATAGGGGGAATGCTAATATGGTATAGATCGAATTGATCAAAACAGGAGAACTCTTCATCTGGTTAAAAATCAACAAGGAGGCTATCTTAACAGATAAAAACGTATTTCTCTGCGCCCCATACATTCCCCCCTCAGAGTCACCCTACTTCAATGAAGAGAGTTTCTCCGTCCTAGAGGGGGAGAGAAGTCACTTTCAGGCCCAAGGCAACGTACTGGTCTGTGGACACCTGAATGCTAGAACAGCCACTATTAAGAACCAGCCACTATTAACAGTCATGGGGATAAACACCTACCAGGAAGCAACAACCTTTCCACCCCACCACCCAGAAACAACTATGACAAAGTGAAAAGCTAAAATGGAGCACGGCTCCTGAAGCTCTGTGGAACACTGGGTCTGTACATAGTCAATGGGAGGCTGAGGGGACTCTTTTGGTAGGTACACCTACAGCTCATCCCTTGGCAACAGCACTGTAGACGACTTCCTCACCAACCTAAACCCAGAGTCTCTCAGAGCCTTCACAGTCAGCCCACTGACACCCCTATCAGACTACAGTGTATCTGAGAACAGCGGAACCCAGCAATGAAGCATCACGGCAAAAATAAATGACATGGTACTAAACAGGCCTATAGATGGAGTGCAAACAGTACAGAAATCTACCAAAAAGCAATTAGTAGCCAAAAAATACAAATCTCTCCTGGACAACGGTTTAGTCTTAATATTCTCCTACAGCAATGGTGTAAACTTGGCCGTTTGGAACAAACTTTATATTTGACAAATTAGCCTCCTAATTTAAAGAAACATAAGAGAAAACCAAAAAGAAAAGATTAAGAAAAATGGCTTGATAATGATTGCAAAAATCTAAGAAAGTCATTGAGAAATATATCTAATCAAAAACACACAACAAAAATAAATGCCTTCCAATATGGGGAAACACTGAAGCAATACAAAGCACCCTAAAAACAAAAAAGGACCAGCTCATTAGAAATCAGCTGGATGTAATTGAGGAATCTGTAACGTGGTGCAGGAGAGCGAAAACTGATTTACAACGGTGTTGTTTAATAAACATAAAAACCACCGTCAACAGAACAATCAATGAAATGGGTCAAACAAAACCCGGTCTCCACCAGCATAACGTACACAAGCACTACAAGAAACATTTACGGACAAGGACATGGGGGAAACAGAGGGTTAAATACACAACATGTAATTGATGGCATTGGAACCAGGTGTGAGGAAGACAAGACAAAACCAATGGAAAATGAAAGGTGGATCGGCGATGGCTAGAAGGCCGGTGACGTCGACCGCCGAACGCCGCCCGAACAAGGAGGGACCAACTTCGGCGAAAGTCGTGACAGAATCCATAGAATCAAACCACTTCTGGGAGAATTGGAATAAATTAAACAAACCTTATCAGGAGGAATTGGCTATCCAAAATGGGGATATGTGGAGAAATCACTTTGCAAACCTCTACAGCAATATAACAAAGAGACCAGAACAAAAAGATATACAAGAAAAATTACAAATCCTTGAATCAGCAGTCAAAGACTATCAGAATCCTGTGGATACCCCAATTACAGAAGAACTATTGGAAAAACTATGCACTCTCCAACCCAAAAAGGCCTGTGGTGCTGATGGTATTTTAAATGAAATGTTCAAATATACAGACCACAAATTCAAATTGGCTATACTCAAACTCTTCAACATTATCCTCACTGCAGGTATTTTCCCCGGTATTTGGAACCAAAGATTGATCACACCAATCTATAAATATGGAGACAAATTTGACCCAAATAATTACAGAGGAATTGCGTTAACAGCAACTTGGGGAACATTTCCTGCAGTATCATAAATAGCAGACTACATAATTTCCTTGATGTACACAACGTCCTGAGCAGAAGCCAGATTGGGTTTCTAAAAAATTATCGCACAACAGACCACATTTACACCCTCCAATTGTTTTGTAGATTTCAAGAAAACATTTGATACAATTTGTCACAAAGGTATTTTTTATAAACAAACAAAAAGTAGTATTGGAGGGAAAACATGATGTTATTAAATCAATGTACACTAAAAACAAATGTGCGGTTAAAATTGGCAACAAGCAAACAGACTTCTTCTCTCAGAGACGTGGAGTGAAACAGGGCTGCGCATTAAGTCCAACACTATTTAACATCTACATTAATGAATTGGCAAAAACATTAGAAGAAATTGGCAGCACCTGGCATCAGCCTACACAACACTGAAATCAAGGGTCTGCTGTACAGATGACCTGGTGCTGCTGTCTCCCACTAAGGAGGGTCTGCTGTACACAGATGACCTGGTGCTGCTGTCTCCCACTAAGGAGGGTCTGCTGTACACAGATGACCTGGTGCTGCTGTCTCCCACTAAGGAGGGTCTGCTGTACACAGATGACCTGGTGCTGCTGTCTCCCACTAAGGAGGGTCTGCTGTACGCAGATGATCTGGTGCTGCTGTCTCCCACTAAGGAGGGTCTGCTGTACACAAATGATCTGGTGCTGCTGTCTCCCACTAAGGAGGAGTTACAGCAGCACCTAGATCATCTGCACAGGTTATGTCAGACCTGGGCTCTGACCATTAATCTAAAAAAAATGAATACAATGACATTCCAAAAAAGGTCCAGAAATCAGGATGACAAATATAAATTCTATTTGGACACAGTTCTATTAGAACACACCAAAAACTACACGTATCTTGGGCTAAATATCAGCAACACAGGTAGCTTTTACAGGGCTGTGAATGAGCTGAGAGAAAGAAAGAAGAGCATTCTAAGCCATTAAAAGGAACATTAAAATCAAAATTCCAATTAGAATCTGGCTCAAAAATGTCCAATCAGTTATAGAACCAATTGCTCTATATGGGAGTGAAGTATGAGGTCCACTCTCTAACAGTGAATTTACCAAATGGGACAAACATACAATTGAAACACTACATGCAGAGTTTTGCAAGACTGTATTGCAAGTGCAAAGAAAACTCCAAGTAAAGCATGTAGATCAGAATTGGGCCAATACCCCCTCATTCCAATAGAAAAAAAAGAGCCATCAAATTTTACAACCATCTAAAAACAAGTGACCCCAAAACATTCCATCACACAACTCTACAACGTCAAGAGAAGAGTCCCCTCAGCCAGCTGGTTCTGAGGCTCAGTTCACTAACCCAAACCAACCACATAGAGCCTCAGGACAGTACTCAGAAAATCTGGCCCAACCAAATCATAAAATATATCACCTATTGGAAAGACACCCCAAAAAATCTAAGTAAACATCAGTGCTATTTGGCTCTAAACAGAGAGTACATGGTGGCAGACTATCTGACCACTGTGACTGATAGAAAACACTGACTAGGTAGACTCAGTGAGCACAGTCTGGCTATAGAGAGCGGTCGTCACAGGCAAACCTGGCTGCCCAGAGAGGACAGGCTGTGCTCCCTCTGCTCCAGGGCATTTCCTATTACACTGTAACAAATACTCAGACCTAAGAGAATATTTATTTCCCAAAATTCTAATTCAATACAAAGAATTTGAAACTATAAAAGATGAAGTAAAAAGCTCATATTTTTTGGGTGAAAAGAAAATGTGCAGTTTGGCAGCCAAATATGTGTCCTCCTGCCTCAACCTGAGGGACAGCCAGTGAAAAGTGCAATGTAAATGTCAATAATATTTCCCATTTAGTTTTGTTTTGGCTTTCATACCATGTCATGTGTCTTCTCATTCATGTTGAGACTGGTCTACTACTATTGCTTTAATGTATTATTATTCTTCTCATGAATATTGTTGTTGTAGAAGCTGTTAATGCTAATCCCATTTCCACTACTACTATTGTTACTGCTGTTGGTCCCACCACTCATATATATATACATTTTTTTTTTTTTTTTTTTTTATATGTATACTTTGACAATTTAAGTAATTTAACTTGCCACGTCAATAAAATCAATTGAATTGAATCACACACAGCGAGAGAGAGACACACAATGAGAGAGAGAGAGAGACGCACAGCAAGAGAGAGTGACACAGCGAGACCGAGACAGCGAGACACATACACAGCGAGACGGAAAGACACAGCGAGAGACACCGAGAGCGAGAGACACAGCAAGAGCGAGAGACACAGCAAGAGCGAGAGAGCCACACAGCGAGAGCGAGAGACACACAGCGATAGAGAGACACAGCGTGAGAGACACAGCGAGAGAGACACACAGCGAGAGACACACAGCGAGAGCGAGAGACACACAGCGATAGAGAGACACAGCGTGAGCGACACAGCGAGAGAGACACACAGCGAGAGCGAGAACACAGCGAGAGAGACACACAGCGAGAGTGAGCGAGACACACAGCGAGAGAGACACACCTCGAGAGCGAGAGAGACACACAGCGAAAGCGAGAGAGACACACAGCGAAAGCGAGAGAGACACACAGCGAAAGCGAGAGAGACACACAGCGAAAGCGAGAGAGACACACAGCGAAAGCGAGAGAGACACACAGCGAGAGCGAGAGAGACACACAGCGAGAGCGAGAGACACAGCGAGAACGACACAGCGAGAGAGAAACACAGCGAGAGCGAGAGAGACACACAGCGAGAGAGACACACCGCGAGAGCGAGAGAGACACACAGCGAAAGCGAGAGAGACACACAGCGAGAGCGAGACAGCGAGAGACACAGCGAGAACGACACAGCGAGAGAGAAACACAGCGAGAGCGAGAGACACAGCGAGAACGACACAGCGAGAGAGAAACACAGCAAGAGCGAGACACACAGCGAGAGCGACACAACGAGCCACAGCGAGCGAAACAGAGCCAGACAGCCAGAGACAGAAAGACAAGAGAGATCATGCAATCACAGATAATCTTGACATCTTACCAAAGAAAGTCTGATATAGTCAGAAGCTGAGAGTGGAGACAGCAATCATCACATGTTGGCAGCAACATAATTAACAGATCACCACGTTGGCAGCAACATAATTAACGGATCACCACGTTGGCAGCAACATAATTAACGGATCACCACGTTGGCAGCAACATAATTAACGGATCACCACGTTGGCAGCAACATAATTAACGGATCACCACGTTGGCAGCAACATAATTAACGGATCACCACGTTGGCAGCAACATAATTAACGGATCACCACGTTGGCAGCAACATAATTAACGGATCACCACGTTGGCAGCAACATAATTAACGGATCACCACGTTGGCAGCAACATATATATATATATATATATTTTTATATATATTTTTTTTTTTACACCTTTATTTAACCAGGCAAGTCAGTTAAGAACACATTTTTATTTACAATGACAGCCTAGGAACAGTGGGTTAACTGCCTTGTTCAGATTTTTACCTTTTCAGCTCGGGGATTTGACCTTGCAACCTTTCGGTTACTAGTCCAACGCTCTAACCACTAGGCTACCTGCCGCGTGTTGTTGGCAGCAACATAATTAACTGATCACATGTTGAGGGAAAATAATAGCTACTTATCCTGAAGAAACTTAGCAGAAAAATGTGGCTCTCTGCATGCACAAATTGTGTTGTAGTTTCTTTGTTGTAATGGCTTTCAACTGGCACATCTTAACCAGAGATGGGAATATTTTAAGGGCGGTATGGACAAAGCAACACATTTGATATTTAGAGGTATCTCCCTTTCCTTGGAGTAACATTTTTTTTGCAAGTGATGCTCAGAACTGACCGACCACAAACCCCAGATGACACGTTTGTAAACCCACACGTCAGCTCAAGAATCACCCCTCATCCACCACAAATTGAAAAGTCTATCTACTGTGTACAGTCAAATGCTGTGCCACTATATGTCACCAAGGGGATTTTACCACCTTGTAACAACTATGCAGAGAAAAAATCCCAACAGTCATCAAGAGAAAAAATATAGCTGCTTGCATGTGGTAATATCTAGAGCAATAAATTCAACCCACCCTTTGATTTTCCACACAGCAGGGTATATAAAAGACTGCTAACAATCTAAGATGACAAACATTTACAGACTCCAGACCTCCCTTCGTGTACACCTCACAGGACACTGCCTACAAGACCTTCAGATTATCATGGAAAACATTTTCAGGATTGCCTTTTTGATGCTTTTTCTCTCAGTTGGTCTTCAAGGACTTCCGACTAAGAATTTCAGGATAGTTCAACATGGAATCAAACATCTACAAAAACAAATTACATGTGTAAGTCCCTTCATGACATAAGAGGTGTTCAAATCATTTTAATGTATTTCTGTGATCAACTAACATTTCTCTTTTTCCATATTGTCCTGTAGCCAGAAGGTACAGTCTTCTATGCTCCGTCTCCAGCGGATGTAGAGGTAAGGCTAACTTAACATGTTCAACTGATATCTGCAAATGGACAACACAGTAGCCCTTAACCTTTCCACTCACATGTAGCCTCTAGCCCTAGCTGGGTTTCTGACTTGCTAAAGCCTTATTTCTGCTTCGACGGTTCATAGAAGACCACAAGTACAGGAAACACAGCAGGGCTGCAGACGGTGGTTCAACTCATTTCATATAGCACTTTGAACATCTAAAACCCACTCCCGTCTTGGCAGTGCAATTCACCACAACTAATCCACAGCCCCTTTTTCCATGTCACAAAATCAAAGAGCCCCAGGGCAAACAGTTACGTCTCTTTTTCTTGGTTGCAGAAAAGCATTGCTGGAGCACTGGCCTGTTCTATTCAACAACTGAACCACCTCAATAACACCCTAACACTGCAGCATCATATCAACAACACTTTGGCACTCCTACAAGCGACATTTGTTGATGACATCGTAAGTCTTATTACTTTCCCTAAATGCCTTGAAAGTTCAAAAAAAATAACTGTTCTTAGTAAACAGGTCGGCTCATATACGTTGGTGTACCACTTTACATGGCGTTAGACTAAATCATACCTTATCTCCTCAGACAACGGACTCGTCCGAATGCAGCCGTGAGAACCCGCTGTCCAAAAAGTCTTGCAAGGACTTCATGAAGAATATGACCAGTTTAGCTGAAGCTCTATCTGCCAAATATTACCAATCATAAAATAGGTTCTAGCTCCCAGTTGCATGGGGGGAGGATGGGGTCACAGGAAGTAGATTGTCATTGCACTGATACTATATATTATCTCTAACAATTTGTGTAACATTGTGTGACACCAGCTTTTAAAGCATATATATATATATATATATTTTTATATGTCTAACTGGATGTCCTTAAAAACCTGGGATGAAAGCCCTACATAATGAAGGAAAGGGCTACTGTAGGTTCTGTTTAATGATGTAATATCCATATACTGTGTCTGAACTGCTCTGAATGCAAGTGTTTGAGTTCTCAATGTCTGTTAACTATAATGTATTTAAGCTTCTAAAAAGCTCTAATTAAGTTATTTATTTATGTATTTATTACATATTTATTATATTTTGATTTCTACACATGGTC
Organism: Salvelinus fontinalis; assembly: GCF_029448725.1. Taxonomy (NCBI): domain Eukaryota; kingdom Metazoa; phylum Chordata; class Actinopteri; order Salmoniformes; family Salmonidae; genus Salvelinus; species Salvelinus fontinalis. The sequence goes on from NC_074670.1 coordinate 64,946,352, forward strand.
TGTTCCTATAATCTTGACAATAAATTTGCAATTAAAAGTATTTGAAATGAATTTACTTTGTTTTTTTTGGGGTTAAACATTGCTAACACTAATGTAGCAAATGAGATATATTTAAATTGATTGGTTTTATCGTTAATTATATGTGAATTAGAGTTCGGCGCAGTAAGACCAAGAGTCGAATGCCCTTTTGCCCGAATCTGGAATCCTCGTCGCCTAGACTTAGGTGGGCTCCTACGTTCGCGGCTCGTGGGACCACTTCATTGTACAAGTATAAATTGCTTATCGGCCCATGTGGGGATAGTTCGGAGGTGTCAGGGTCTGGGGCTCTCAGCCGCATCTAAATTCATCTCTACTGAGCATCCTTCCGTCTCCTACTGTATGTTACAATGGAATATCACAATATCTGACTATCTATATACTATATCTGAATATCTGTGTACTATGGTTAGTCATACTGTGGTTTGAACAAATTGTTGCCGGGTCTATGCTAAAATCGAGAGTGAAAGGCAGGCCAACTTAGGAGATGGGTTCCTATAGGTGACCTCTGTAGGAGGGGGAATTCCCTTGTCAGTTATAGGGCAATAAACAAATAAAGTCCATGGATGGAAAATGAGCTCGTCCTCATCCACAAAATGGTACTAAAAGGTAAGTGACATTATAACCTCAAGCTTGGGTACTGTAGTGATTCATGTTAACGGTGGGCTGGTCTGCTGCACCTGGCCTAAAAGAAAACCCATTGACATCACCAGTAGTATGGATATGATGTAGCTAATGCAATGTGTTGAAGCTCCTTAAACACATTGGAATCTTAGAAGAGCTTAAACAGTCCTTTTGCTGTTGTAAAACACAGCCCAAGTAGCTGCCTCCCAGTAATGTGTAAACCACTCGCAAGGCTACAAGCACACAAACGCATCTGCGGGTTGACTTTATTCTACTGCCAATCCTTCCCTTCGTATCCGTCAGGCCACCCACCCATTCTTATGTGAACAGGAAACGTTTTCCAGGATCAAGTTCTTAACATTGTGCCTCAAACATGACTATTCTAAACACGGGCTGCATAACCTAAATCTAGCTTACCCAAATGAGAGGTAGGCCTAAAAAGCAGTGTGCGACCACATCAAGAGAACTGGATATCCTGTTTATCTCCGCATCTACTATTTCGACAGGGCTGCTGTGCCAAGCACTTTAATCACATCAGAGATCTTATTCATTACTATTCCAATTATATGATTCACACACACCTTCTGATAACAAGGATCAGTTGTTTGGGAGTCGGTGATTTAAGAATCAGATAATGACTCACTCTGGCCAACCCTCTGTGTACCAGCAGAGTTTTCGGCCATCCCTGTTTGTACATCGGGTCTTTTGGACAACCGCCTTGACTTGAATACGTCAATAACCAAATGCCTCAAACACCACAGTATCTTCTATAAACTAGCTCGACATGAAAGGACAATTACATGCATCCAAACCAAGCCTTGACAGTAGTCACTCGTCAACGAATGTTTAACATGTAATTCAGATAAACAATGACAATGTACGTCTGAATGGACATCAGCGTCCAAGGCTCGTATCAAGACAGTTTCAATATCAATGTGTTCCATTCATGTCACTACAGTGACACCTTCACTATGAACAATTTTGCATCCAGCCTTGCAGCATATTTGCATAAATACCAGGCTTTACATGATAACCCATCCAGGCATGCCACAAACAGCAGATCTAGAGTGGTTCATACATACTATTCAGGTGTTTGATCCTAGAGCGTCAGGTCCCTTAATGCACGGGAAACTTCCTGTGTACAAGGAAGTAAAAAGAAGCCAGTTTAATACAACAAAACAGGGCTGTGTAAACATTAAAACGAGTGATTTGATATGCTGCGTCGCCTGCACAGGAAACCATAGCATTTCCTGTGTGTGTGTGTTTATAGTAAAGACCGTGCTCGTTCTTAGATGGTGGGATCAGCTTGTGAAACCACCGGCGGTATCAACGCAAGGCAAAATAACAACTACGGACTTCTGACACACAACATGACTTCATACAAACGGATAATACATTGGTATGCAATTGACTTGTTCTCATGTGCAATGTCAAGGTGCATGCAGACAACTCCTGATGAGAGCACGTTGGATGATTGATTTAAATGCATTGCAGATCCTTAGTCTGAATTCAACCTGTTTTGAATTGCTCTGGTTGCGTGCATAATGAAGATCATTGCATGAATTCCCATCAGCCCCAAGAGTTGACTGAACTAGTTCATACAATATCTTGGCTGTTGTTACAGAGAAAGTCTTACCTTTAACTTCTAATGGCATAGTTCTTTGTCAAAAAGCACACAATCAATGAAATCTATTGATATTATTGCCAACCCTTTATCTTTTGAGAGGTTTTTATTTATTTTCAATTTATTATCTCAAAGCATAATGCACAACAACGTGACCACAGAACTAAATAGAACATTAAAAAATCTGTGAGAAAAACATTTTCAGAAACGTGGTTTTTGTGCCTTCTAACAAATTGTGACACACCTCAAAAAAACAGCACAAATTAAACAAATAAAAACCTTCTGACTCATTTTTCATAATAATCTTAACTTTGCAGGCTGTGGAAGATTAACTTGCAGTTTAAGGGCATCATGTCAACCTATTATTTTATGCTCCCTGCTGAGGTATGCTATTTGATGTCCTTTTTTGTTCAAGTGTAGGTGGAGAAGTTTCACAAATGTCTTTTTTAGTGCAGAGTCAAGCTGGGGTCCTCTCACATGCTGAAGTGATCGCTCACTGGAGGCTTGGCCACCCAGGAGCCGTAGCCCTGCTGCGCTAAGTAGGACCTCAGCACACTCTTGGCCTCCTGGTAGGGCTTGGCCATCATCTAGAAAACCCATTAATGGGACATGGATTATTAATCCTAGACAATGGGACAGGAGGCTTCACACGGAGGTTTGTAAAAGGTAACATCTAAGAGGGTTTGTAATTGATCCTGTCCCACACCCACTCATGGTCTCCTAGTGGAGCTAGTGGGCAGGGCATGAATTCAAATTGAATGGAGCCCAACCGTGGTGGGGGGAGACGAGGAGCGTTTTTATTACCTTGGCCTCTCTGTAGGAGACTGTAGCTAGCAGGTCCCGTCTTGAAGCCTCCTGGGCCACCAGGTTGAAGCGACTCAGCATGGCTGCTTTACACAGGCGACTGGCCAGAGCAGGGCCACTCTTAAACGGAGACCTGACACAAAAATCAACATGGCCGTTGTGAAGAATCAGCTAACAGATCACCTGTAGATTCCCTGGGTTTTCAAGCCAGAATAGGGCCTATTTCATATCATGAAGTGCATATTATTTCAGAACATTTGGGGAAAGTCTGAGTATGAAATAGTCTTACGCCTCCACCGTCTTGCCCTCCAGGCCGTCCACCACCTCCAGGGAGACGTCCCCCTGGCTCCAGTTGATGCCGTGGCTCCACTGGGCGTTGGTGTTTGCGCCACCCTCAGGGCACGCCGTGGGCACCAGGCTGATATGGGGCCGGTACACGCAGTAGTACATGGGTAGGCGGGGGGTGATGCCGTCCACACGCTGGTTCACCGCAATCTCCATGCCTCGCACGTCACAGCAGCTCACGTCGCCTGCATTTGAGGATGAGGACGATGGCAGAAGCACTCGCCTTCGTTTTACACCATTTGAAAGAAATCTATTCTTTGAAATCAGCCCAGAGGGAAAGACTAGGAGAATGACCATTTTTGTTCCAATCCAGCACTACATCACCTGATACAACTTATGTGCTCGATGACCTGATCAGTTGATGCGTTAAATCAGGTGTGTTAGTGCAGGGATAGAACACAAACGTGCTGTCCACTGGGCTACATACGACTGGGGTTGAGAAACACTGCTTTTCAGACTATTGAGGAGTAACCTATGATTGAGGGACTTGCCTACGAGGATGCTGCTGACGTAGATGGGCTCAGTGAAGTGACTGAGCAGGGCTCCCTGGAAACCCAGCACCTGCCACTGGGTGATCTTGTCACTGGCCGACATGCTAACCACCCTGGAGGCGGCCTGGTCGAAGGTGGGGGAGAAGACTGAGAACACCTTGCCCTCCACCGTCACGTGCAGGCTGATCTGGTTGTTCACCTCCCAGGCTGAGATGGAGAGGGGGTTCAGGCGCCTGACGGGAGAAAAAGATCAAGGCTGAAGGGACAGACAGGCTGTAAAATATCAACTTGGCTATAAGATGAGTACTGGTGGGGCATAAGGAGTTTTAGAGGTGCCAGTCACTAACAGATTGGAGGGGATCTGGGCGGCTCCTTTGGGCATCTGGTTCATATACAGGTGGAGCGTGATGTTGCTTTTCAGACTGAGCAGCTTGGTGTTCTTGTCCTGCTGGAACATGGACTTCTCCTCAAGGCTGCGATTCTTACTAAAGAACAGCAACAGGTGCCTGTACAGATAACTGCAAATAAAACATGATTATACAGGTATAACTACTACAATCTAATGCATATTTGGTACCCTGAAAGCAATGTGAAATAAGGGAATGTTTGTATGGAATCTTGGTGCTCTAAAGTTTATAGGGAGAACATTGTAGGAGGCAGTGAATGAATGAACTGTTATAGAATATCGCTGGGTTGTAGTGAGAGGGGTTGGAAAAAATATAACTAGTTTTGTCAGGTTCATTTGTAATTGCCCTTGACTGACTTACGATGTTGTAAATTACATGATCTAAGCAGTGTTCTCAGAGGGTGGAAAAGTTCTAGGAAATACAACAGGAACCATAATAAGAACAATTTAAACTTTCTCAGAACCATCTTTGCTTCCTGGATATAAAGAAAAAAGGGTGTTATGAAGGGATGTTTTTTCACATTCACGAATACACTGATTGAGATAAATGTACCGCATTAGTGATCTCCTTGCTGTTACAACTGCATGGGAGTCGTGAAGAACCCGTCCATTTGGTGTAGCGCTCTCCTTAGTGTTGTAATTCCCTGTTCCAATGGCCACCACTTCACATCCACTGGCTAGATGGATGATCATGGGCCACGCACAGAAAACACATTTACCGGTAACATTCATAATAGCAACTTAAAACGTATCCAATATAATTCAAAAGTGCCTTGGGAAAGTATTCGGACCCCTTGACTTTTCCCATATTTTGTTACGTTAGAGCCTTATTCAAAATTGGATTAAATAAAATAAAAATCAACAGAAAATCTAAACACACAATATCCTACAATGACAAAGCGAAAATAGTTTTTTCTTAAAACTTCTTCAGGATTGGTGGGTCCCCTGCGGGACGGTTGAGCTAACGTAGGCTAATGAGATTAGCATGACGGTGTAAGTAACAACAACATTTCCCAGGACATAGACATGTCTGATATTGGCGGAAAGCTTAAATTCTTGTTCATCTAACTGTACTGTCCAATCTACAGTAGATATTACAGTGAAATAACACCATGCTATTATTTGAGGAGAGTGCAAAGTTCTTGACAGAAAATTGTACAGAAATGCAATGGTTCATTGGATCAGTCTAAAACGTTGCCCGTACACTGCAACATCAAAATTGCACCTTGGTTGGAATAATACATTATGGCCTTTCTCTTGTATTTCAAAGATGGTACAAAAAAAAGTTGGCTTTTTCTTTGTATTATCTTTTAACAGATATATTGTGTTATATTCTCATACATTCCTTTCACATTTCCACAAACCTCAAAGTGTTTCCTTTCAAATGGTACCAAGAATATGCATATCCTTGCTTCAGGCAGTAAGATTTGGGTATTTCATTTTAGGCGAAAATTGGGGGGAGAAATCCATATGAAGTAAAATAAATAAATAATAATAAATTGTGCATAAGCATTTGGACCCTTATTTACATAAGTATTCGAAATTGTGCTCAGTTGAATCCTGTTTCCATTGATCATCCTTGACATGTTATAAATTTCTAAACAACTGTTTTTACTATGTCATTAAGGGGTATTGTGTGTAGATTAATGGGGGGGAACTATTTAATAAATTTTAGAATTAGTAACGTAACAAAATGTAGAAAAGTCAAGGAGTCTGAATACTTTACGAATACACTGTGTGTACAGACTGTGCAAAAGTTTAAGGCAGGTGTGAAAGAAAGCTGTAAAGTAAGAATGCTTTCAAAAATAGACATGTTAATAGTTTATATTTATCACTTAACAAAATGCAAAGTGAGCGAAAATAAGAAAAATCTACATCAAATCAATATTTGGTGTGACCACCCTTTGCCTTCAAAAACACATCAATTATTCTAGATACACTTGCGAAGAGTTTTTGAAGTAACTCAGCAGGTAGGTTGGCCCAAACATCTTGGAGAATTAACCACAGTTCTTCTGTGGATTTAGGCAGCCTCAGGTGCTTCTCTCTCTTCATATAATCCCAGAGAGACTCAATGATGTTGAGATCAGGGCTCTGTGGGGGCCATACCATCACTTCCAGGTTGTTGTCATGCTGCAGAATAAATTTGGGGCCAATCAGATGCCTCCCTGATGGTATTGCATGATGCATAAGTATCTGCCTGTGCTTCTCAGCAGGAGGCCATTAATTCTGACCAAATCCCCAACTCCATTTGCAGAAATGCAGTCCCAAGCTTGCAAGGAACCTTCACCACTCGTCACTGTTGCCTGCAGACACTCATTTGTGTAGCACTCTCCAGCCCGTCAGTGAACAAACTGCCTTCTGCTACAGCCAAATATTTCAAATGTCGGAGGTATGGCTTTTTGGCCGCAAGTCTTCCATGAAGGCCACTTCTGACCAGACCTCTCCGGGCAGTAGATGGGTGTACCAGGGTCCCACTGCTGAACATCTTCGGATTGCGAAGAGAAGTAAGCATGATGTGTCTCTCATCTGCTGCAGTAAGTCTCCTTGGCCGACCACTGCGTCTACGGTCCTCAACGTTGCCCGTTTCTTTGTGCTTCTTCAAAAGAGCTTGGACAGCACATCTGGAAACCCCTGTCAGACATGATATTTCTACCTGGGAGAGACCTTGCTGATGCAGTATAACAACCTTGTGTCTCGTTGCTGTGCTCAGTCTTACCATGGTGTATGATTTTTGACAGCAAACTGACTTGAACAACCTCACCTTGCTGGCCGAGTTTGGCTGTTCCTCACCCTGTTTTATTCCTCCTACACAGCTGTTTCTGTTTCAGTTAATGATTGTGTTTCAACCTACATATTGAATTGATGATCATTAGCACCTGTTTGGTATAATTGTTCAATCATACACCTGACTATATGCCTACAAAATCTGTGACTTTGTGCAAGTGTACCTAGAAGAATTGATGCTGTTTTGAATGCAAAGGGTGGTCACACCAAATATGGATTTAATTTCGATTTTCCTTCTTCACTCACTTTGCATTTAGTTGATTGATAAATATAATCTATTAACATGTCTATTTCTGAAAGCGTTCTTACTTTACAGCATTTTTTCACACCTGCCTAAAACTTTTGCACAGTACTGTATATAACATTTAAATATAGCCAATATATAACCAGACATGGAAAAAGAGTGTCTCCCAGTGCCTCCTTAATTACGTGACTGAGTGATAAATGCTGCCACTGTGCTCTTGCAGGCAGAGAACTCGGGGTAGCTGTCCATCAGCTTACTCAGCAGCTCTCTCACTGCCTGGGGAACATGCTCGTTGATGGGGTTCTGACGCTCTGCGGTACAGTAGGGGGAAAAACACCATCACTGCTTAATGTCCAGAAACAACCCCTAACATGTCATTGTTTGCAGATCAAAATCAAATTGTTTGTCAAAGTTGCTTAAAACTATGTGCTTTCCAACAACTACAAAACATAAATAAAATAACTGAATAATAAAAAAGAAATGACTTGCCATAAATGGCTCTTCTAGGATAGATCTCTGAGCCTGTAGACTGACTCTCTTTCACTGGCAAGGGAGGAGGGCCATCTGAAACCACACACTATCTTATATTGACAGTCCATTTACAAACCATTCCCTAAAACATTGAATTTTAATTAAAAATATTTTTCCAATCACAGACATTTCATCAAACTAGTTGGTACAGCTATTCACCCAATGCCTCTGGAAGCAGAGAATCTCCATCCAAGGTGGGCAGCAGGTCCTCAAGGGCCAGCTGAGCTGCACTGGCCCTGGCCTCCTTCTTATTGATACCCATCCCAGTCTTGTACTTCACCCCATCAATCACGACACAGAAGGCAAAGTAGAAGCCTGGGATGTTACCTGGACAGGCATCACATCATATTACTGACCATGTATATACACTGCCATGAATAAGAGCCTATGGATGGAGGATCAATGGAGGACATGGTTTGAGACGTACCTGTGGTTACCGTTTCCTTTAACTCAACCTGGAACTGTAGAACCTGAGAGAGCTGGTACAGAGCTGACACTGCGTGGGTCTCACCCCGCTTGTACCGGTCAATCAACTCTTGGGGAATGCTTTTCGATCTGATGCCACCACCTGTGGCAGAACAACAAGACAACCAAACATCAGTTTCTGGTGCTAGTACCAAAGTGGGATGGGTGACCATTTTCACCTTCATAAACCGTAAGCACAGAAACCGAAACCAACAGGACCCATCCCTTTCACAACATTTACTTTATTAAGCTTACAATTGGTGTTGCATGCCGGGTCAAAGAGGTTTTTGTTAACTTCTGAGACAGCCGGAGACACATATGCCACTGCCAATCCAGGTGGGGCACAAATATTTTTCTTGAGGATTTGGGCAAAGCTGGCACCCCTAGAACCACGAAATGATCCACCTCGAGTCCAAGCCATCTTGGAAACTGTAGAGAAAGAGTAACATGTCATTCATAGATAGCAGCCATATGTTATTTTCCCAAAGGTAGTCATAGGTTTTCGCACTGGACTGCAAACAGGCCTCGCCCAACTTCCAGTAGCCTGGATGCCAGTCTCTGCTCTTTTGCTCGTTATTTAATTGTGATTGCAACTGACACTAGAGGGCAGTATTTACACATTTTTGAAGTTGTTGGTAAGAGAGAATAGCTACCTAGTTGGAATGCATTGCTTGACTGCCACCAGGGCAATAAGCACAATATATTTTGCAAACTGCAGCACCCCAAATGATTCGTTCTCAAGTTTGTTTGTTGAGCAGACTGTTGGTTTTAGGTCTACAAAGCTGTCTCCATTAGAGGTCGACCGATTATGATACCGATTATTGGGAGGACCCAAAAAAGCTGGTACCGATTAAATCGGCCGATTTATTTATATATATATAAATATAAATATATATATATAAATATAAATATAAATATATATGTAATAATGACAATTAAGACAATACTGAATTAACAATGAACACTTTTATTTTAACTTAATATAATACATCAATAAAATCAACTTAGTCTCAAATAAATAAATGTTCAATTTGGTTTAAATAATGCAAAAACAAAGTGTTGGAGAAGAAAGCAAAAGTGCAATATGTGCCATATAAAAAAGCTAACGTTTAAGTTCCTTGCTCAGAACATATGAAAGCTGGTGGTTCCTTTTAACATGAGTCTTCAATATTCCCAGGTAAGAAGTTTTAGGTTGTAGTTATTATAGGACTATTTCTCTCTATAACATTTGTATTTCATATACCTTTGACTATTGGATGTTCTAATGGGTACTTTAGTATTGCCAGCCTAATCTCGGGAGTTGATAGGCTTGAAGTCATAAACAGCGCAATGCTTGAAGCACAGCGAAGAACTGCTGGCAAATGCAGGACAGTGCTGTTTGAATGAATGCTTACGAGCCTGCTGCTGCCTACCACCACTCAGTCAGACTGCTCTATCAAATCATAGACTTATTTATAATTGAATAAAACACACAGAAATACGAGACTTAGGTCATTAATATGGTCAAATCCGGAAACTATAATTTAGAAAACAAAACGTTTATTCTTTCAGTGAAATACAGAACCGTTCCATATTTTATCTAACGGGTGGCATCCATAAGTCTAAATATTGCTGTTACATTGCACAACCTTCAATGTTATGTCATAATTACGGAAAATTCTGGCAAATTAGTTCGCAACGAGCCAGGCGGCCCAAACTGTTGCATATACCCTGACTCTGCATGCAATAAACGCAAGAGAGGTTTTAGAAATTATAGCAATAGACTAAATCCAATGTACACAATTCCAAGCAGGAAAATCTTTTCAAAATCACTTATTCCACAACTGTACGAGGCACACATGCTTCAGTGCGGGAAAGAGTCCAAAAAGCTACTGCAGTTTGCCTTACCACTGACTGTTGGACATCAAGGGTAACCACTACTTACTTACATGTTGGTTACATGTCACTTCATTGAAGATTTTTCTATGTCTAGCTGGACAAAGTGAAAGCAGCTGTGAAAGCAGCTGTGGAATACTTCCACAGGAGCACAGTAGGTGCTGAAAAACTAAAGTCTACACAACGCCAGATGGCCCTAAACAAGACTGCAATACAAGATGGAATTGAACATTTTATATGTTGAAGCGGTTTCTTGAGTCAAAGGATGCCATCATCTCTACCCTAGCAATTGTCAATGCACCTGTTGATGCTCTGACCCAAGAGGAATGGGAGGTGGTGGAGGAGGTGTGCAGAGTCCTGGAACCGTTTGAGCAGGTCACTGTGGAGATCATTGGAGAGAGGTACGGTAAGCAGTTATTACTACATCATTATTTAATCCTGTATTATATATGTACCGGTAAATGAGGAGTAGATGAAAATGTAGTATCAGTAGACAAACCATGAACCTGAACTAATAAGTTACTGTTCTCTCTTTTCAGCTATGTGACAGCCTCAAAAATGATACTCCTGTGTAAGGGTCTGCAGCGAATCACAGCCAACCGCCAGAGAGAAGTAAAGTAACCACAGGACATGTGACAGAGTTGATGGACACCCTATGTTCATCAATGTACAGAAAGTTCCACAGAATGAAATATAATCATGTGCTATCAGAAACCGCTGCACTTGACCCCAGGTTTAAGAATTTTGCCTTCAGTGATGCCAGAGCGATTGATGAGGCTCTTCAAAGAATAACCTCAGCAGCAGGGAGGGACAGCCCCAGCAGTCAGCTGGCTCAGGCACCAGGGCAACAGGAAGAAGATGGATCAGATGGAGTAGAAGCACCAGCAGTAGTGCCACAAACGTCTGCTGTTTGACGAGAGAGCAACTGGGGATGCAGCACGAAGGAATCCCTCAGCAGATGCCATAATGGAGGTCCGATCCTAATAGGAGGAGCCCCTCCTCCAAAGATCTGCAGATCCTCTGATCTGATGGAAGAACAAGGCCTCCGTCTACCCACGACTTACTAATGTCAGGACAGGGAGACTCTGCATAGTGGCCACATCCGTTCCCTCAGAGGGTCTTCTCGAAAACAGGACAAATAATTACTGAGAGAAGAAACCACATCAGCCCCTCGAAAGTGAGGCAGCTTGCATTTCTGAATGCAAATCTCTCATAAAAGCTAAACATGGTCAGCATTGCTGTGTGCTGCTGGTTATAACATGGCAATAAAGAAAAGAGAGAAGAGGGACCAGTTTAATGTTTTAAGTGGGATGCTGCAGTTTTACACATTGTTATTTATTTTTCTTTGATATGGTGCAATATTCTATTATGCTGTTCAGATTGTATTCGTTTTGAATGGTTAGATTTATATGCCCTTTGTTTATATACATAAAATGTTTAATAGCATTCTTTTTCATAACAAACCAATACATTTTTAAATACATTGTGGTCAAGGTAGAGTATGATTTCATTTAATAATTTAATTAGAATTGTTTTAACACCAATCAGTCAAACTCTCACAAACTGTTTAACTTTAAAAAAAATATATGTTTTGTATTTCTTCAAGAGCCGTTTGGGAGCCAAAGGAGCCGGCTCACTGAAAAGAGCCGGAAAACCCATCACTAAAGCATAACACAGTATAAAAAAAAACTGAAGTCAGGGAAACCGGAAAGAGGTATCCTGCACATTTTCAAGTTAAAAAAGTCTCCATTCTCTATTACTCCTCAGTTGAGTTTACTTCACATTTAGGTAGCTAATGCAATGGATTTGTTTGCCAGCGCAAGTCTAGACAGCATTAGCTGTATGCCTAAAACAGTGAAGTTTCAGTCCGCTAGGTGTATCTCTACAGCATGGGCATATCTCTGGGTGACGTAGACATCCCCATGCATCCACCTTATCAAAATATGACTCATTCAATATTGCACCATCCCATTCTCTGGGCTCCATCTGCAATCATAACCAGTAGTATCTACCAGGAATAATGAAACATAGAATAATAATTGATGAATATATGAATTACGTATGACCACTGGAGTCTTCGACACTCAAAATATATTTTTTAAATCGACTATTTTGATATATATTTCATCACTCAAAATCTTGCCAAAGCATATTGTGTAAGAGGGGTTAATATGAATTTAAAACAATTTTACATTAATTATATGAAATCAGTCATGAACATATGGACACTGAGATGAACAAGGGAGAGGTTAAACGTAGGCTAAGTCTGGCATAAGCTTATTCCCACACTTTACAATAACTCTGCTGCTGTGGGCTTAGGTAGTCTCCATATAGGTTATTCCCTCCATCGCGACACCGCTGCCCAGCTTAAGAGCTTGTGATCTCCATGCAGCACCCCTCAGCCACAGAAGATGTCCTTCTGGAGGCATACAGCCATAGTCATTATACCCCAATGTAGGCCTATTTACCTACTAGCCAAATAAAGTGCAGAGCATGCATGATACGTGCAACTCATCATTCCAACATATTTGAACATTTAATTCATCCTTCATTTAGTTCAGTCAGTATGTCATCTATTCAGTCAGTATATCATCTATTCAGTGTAACGGTTGTCCTCCTCCTCTTCGGACGAAGAGGAGGAGTAGGGATTGGACCCACGCGCAGTGTTGTTATACGACATGATATTTATTAAACAAGACAAAAACTAAACACACTTGAGAATTTACAAAATAATAAACGAAGTCAACAGACCTGAACAAACGAACTTACATATACAGGTATCCCTCGTTTATCGCGGGGGTTACGTTCCGAAAATGACCCGCGATAAGTGAAATCCGCGAAATAGAAAACTTTTTTTTTTTTTTACAATTAGCAACTATTACATGTATACAAATACAGTGACTCACGTGTAGGCCGTTTCACTGCTCTTCAGAGCGTTTCGTCGACATTATGGGTTTAGGAGATGTTCGAAATTACAAGATAATTTGGCCAACTTAATGTAAATTTGCCAAGCTGTTTTATGTACGTACACATAACTGCACGAGACGACAAAATGATAGCACAATTCGTAGCATGTTTTGATACAAGAAGCGGGAGTGAGTTTTTAGCGAATCAGAATGCAGAGCACAATGGACCAAAAAAAAAAAAAAAAATGCATTATGAAAATCCGCGAAATAGCGAATCCGCGATAAGTGAACCGCGAAGTGGCGAGGGATCACTGTACACGAAGAACGCATGAACAGGTACAGACTACACAAACGAACAAACGAAACAGTCCCGTGTGGTACAGACACGGAAGACAACCACCCACCAACAAACAGTGTGAACAGCCTACCTTTATATGGTTCTCAATCAGAGGAAACGTCAAACACCTGTCCCTGATTGAGAACCATATAAGGCTAATTACCAATGACCTAAACATAGAAACACAAAACATAGAATGCCCACCCCAACTCACGCCATGACCAACTAAACACATACAAAAATAACAGAAAACAGGTCAGGAATGTGACATTCAGTCCGTATATCATCTATTCAGTCAGTATATCATCTATTCAGTCAGTATATCATCTATTCAGTCATTTGTCTGAGTTGCAAAATAAACTAAATCAAAGAGAATAGAACAGTCTTATCCATTTGTTTATTATAATCCATGTGTGTATTCAAAATGCTCAATTCTACAAAGTTCTTTAGCCTATCACTTTAATAATTAAATGTTTAATTAGGCCTATCCAAATAAAAAGAAATAGGCATTGTAATTTAGGGTACTGGTAACTCACTGAATAATTTTACAACTCTATTTGTGTTGTAAAACTGTTTTCATTATAGGGCTCCCTTTAAATGAGAACCTAGCTCACAGGCCTCTAAATATAGCCTCTAAATAAATGTTAAACAAAAATAGTTGAAGAACGTGCAGTGGCTGATACGGAAAACAGATCTAGCAATAAGAATAGGCTATAGATAGCCTTGTCCATTTCTGACCCCTTGGCTATTTTGCTCAGGACAGGTTATAGCCAAGACTTCATCAATATTTTGTTTTGTCTAATTTATTGATATGGATTTAGCCTCTGCGAGATGCGGTTGTGCAACGCAAATGGCTATAACAAGCCTACATACAGAGTGGAATTCACTAATACAACAGTCAAAATGCCTAATATAAGTACTACCATCCGTACTCCCAAATACTGGAAAAGTTGTGATTCATTAGGTTACATGATCACCACAGTAGCCCCACGCAGCTATAAAAATTAATTATGCAATTACATGGCCATTAAACACAACAACATGGCATATTTTGAGCAGAATTGGCCTATCTTAAATCATATTTACTTTATCACTCTCACATAAGTAATTTACTGATGGCCCAAGTAATTTACTGATGGCCCAAGCTTATACTATGCCACCTACCGGTGTAACATCGTTATTGAATGCAGTTCTAAAACAAGCTATTTTGGAAATGAAAAGCCGGAAGCTGCAAAGTAACTAACATCTGGGCTAGAGTTGATTGACTAGCTAACTTCGATTAGCTACATTCGTTCATGTCCTTTGCAGATGCCACATTACTGAGAAAAGTTTGCATTTATAAAAAAACATCTGTAACCAAGTTAAGGGAGACAAGGTAAGAATTAAATGTGTAAATACTCATTAATAGACGTAAACAATAGTATGTTTACAGATCTAAATTAACATTTACATTTCACACATGGCTTTTCTTTTGACCTCTAACAATTTATGTATGTATTTCTTACATGCTGACCAGACCGGACACGTCGCGTAAGCGAGCGTCGTAAAATAAATTTAGAAATCCATGTTACTCAATTATTGCACCCACACTGCTTGCGCGCGCCAACGAGCGTCTGCGACGCCAAGGGCTAAAATAGAAGTCATTCCTATTTCTGACACAGATCGCGCTGAAAGTCCTGCCTCTCCCATCTCCTCATTGGGTTATAGAAGCAGGTACCCACGTGCCATCTCCTCGTTGGTTATTCCCACGTGGGTGATTGAAAGACGATCTTTGTTGCCGGTTGTCGTGGTAATAATATGAAAGTTTAGATGCCAATCACCATATAAATTCAAAGATGAAAAAGCCTGGAAGGAGGAGAGATGACTAGAAACGATTCGGTTGGCCTACGTTTAACCTCTCCCTTGTTAATTTCAATGTCCATATGTTCATGACTGATTTCATATAAATCATGTAAAATTGTTTTAAATTCATATTAAAACCTGTTGAGGATGGGGGCGCTGTTGTGACTATTTATGCTAATCGTGTAATTTTTGAAACGGCTTCCCACAAAATCCTTGATCGTACAATATGCATATTATTATTATTATTATTGGATAGAAAACAGTCTATAGTTTCTATAGGAGTTGAAATTTTGTCTCTAAGTGGAACAGAGCCCATTCTACAGCAATTTCCCTGACATGGAGTCAGATTTCAGAAATTTTGGCCCCTGATCTGGAGTCAGTTAAAAGGGCACTGTTATTGCTATGAGTATACGGACACTGCTTACGTCTTCCCCTGGATGCCTTTACGTGATGACGATTTGAATGGGGTCGATTGCGCGTTCACAGGCACTACAAATTAAAAAACCCTGAGGCTAGTCACTCTTTTGGAGCTGCGTCATGCGCCTAGAGGACACCGACCCGCACCTGTTCCAAGCATTAGTGGAGGGAGTAATATTACTCGGGTCATGTTTCTACTCGTTATGGGAGTTAAAAACATCATAAGGTAGTTAATTTAAAGCGTTTTATAGCAATTTATATCCGTTTAGTGCGATTTTGGGACATTTATTTCTGAAACGCTGTGAATTGCTGGGCACGCTTCCAGTTCATCCCGAACACAGTTGGCATTTCCACATGGCAAGAGGACAGCTTTCCACCAAAAGACGATTACTCCCAAGAAAGGATCCTTTGCCCAAGATACTGATGGAAGAACAGCTCAAAGTAGGACATTTTTATTATGATAAATCGTGTTTCTGTCGAAAAATGTTAGTGGCTTAGGACGCCATGTTTTTTGACGTAGCTTCGCTTGGCGCAAACTGTATTGAAAAGTAAGGATAAATTAAAAAATGTAATTCCGCGATTGTATTAAGAATTAAATTGTCTATCAATCCCTGTCCACCCTATATTTTTTAGTCACGTTTATGAGTATTTATGTATAAGAGTAGATCACTGTCTAAGTGGCGCACGGACATTTTCTCACCAGCTTGGCTACATTTCACATTGTCTAACCATGATTTTGGTGGCTAAATATAAACATTTTCGATCAAACTGTATATGGATTGTGTAATATGATGTTACAGGAGTGTCATCTGAAGAATTCTGAGAAGGTTAGTGAAAAAATTAATATATTTTGGCGATGTTGACGTTATCGCTCACTTTGGCTAGAATCAATGCTGGGCTGCTATGTGCTATGTGCTATGCTAATATAACGATTTATTGTGTTTTCGCTGTAAGACACTTAGAAAATCTGAAATATTGTCTGTATTCACAGGATCTGTGTCTTTCGATTAGTGTATGCTGTGTATTTTTACGAAATGTTTGATGATTAGTAAGTAGGTAAACACGTTGCTCAATGTAGTTTTTCTAGTCGATTTGTGACGGTGGGTGCAATTGTAACCTATGCCATCTACCTGAAATATGCACTTTTTTCTAACAAAACCTATCCCATACCATAAATATGTTATCAGACTGTCATCTGATGAGTTTTTTTCTTGGTTAGGGGCTATAAATATCTTAGTTTAGCCGAATTGGTGATAGCTACTGGTGTTGGTGGACAAATAAAAGATGGTGGATTATGCTAATGTGTTTTTAGGTAATAGATGTACATCTTTA
>NC_074670.1:64963514-65246014 GCF_029448725.1 Salvelinus fontinalis
GGTCCATGGTCTAAAGTAGTGTACTACCAGGGTCTAAAGTAGTGTACTACCAGGGTCCCTGGTCTAAAGTAGTGTACTACCAGGGTCCCTGGTCTAAATTAGTGCACTACCAGGGTCCATGGTCTAAAGTAGTGTACTACCAGGGTCTAAAGTAGTGTACTACCAGGGTCCCTGGTCTAAAGTAGTGCACTACCAGGGTCCATGGTCTAAAGTAGTGTACTACCAGGGTCCCTGGTCTAAAGTAGTGCACTACCAGGGTCCCTGGTCTAAAGTAGTGCACTACCAGGGTCCCTGGTCTAAAGTAGTGTACTACCAGGGTCCATGGTCTAAAGTAGTGTACTACCAGGGTCCCTGGTCTAAAGTAGTGTACTACCAGGGTCCATGGTCTAAAGTAGTGTACTACCAGGGTCCATGGTCTAAAGTAGTGTACTACCAGGGTCCATGGTCTAAAGTAGTGTACTACCAGGGTCCCTGGTCTAAAGTAGTGCACTACCAGGGTCCCTGGTCTAAAGTAGTGTACTACCAGGGTCCCTGGTCTAAAGTAGTGTACTACCAGGGTCTAAAGTAGTGTACTACCAGGGTCCCTGGTCTAAAGTAGTGTACTACCAGGTTCTAAAGTAGTGTACTACCAGGGTCTAAAGTAGTGTACTACCAGGGTCCCTGGTCTAAAGTAGTGTACTACCAGGGTCCCTGGTCAAAAGTAGTGTACTACCAGGGTCCCTGGTCTAAAGTAGTGTACTACCAGGGTCCCTGGTCTAAAGTAGTGTACTACCAGGGTCCCTGGTCTAAAGTAGTGTACTACCAGGGTCTAAATTAGTGCACTACCAGGGTCCCTGGTCTAAAGTAGTGTACTACCAGGGTCCCTGGTCTAAAGTAGTGCACTACCAGGGTCTAAAGTAGTGCACTACCAGGGTCCCTGGTCTAAAGTAGTACACTACCAGGGTCCATGGTCTAAAGTAGTGCACTACCAGGGTCCCTGGTCTAAAGTAGTGCACTACCAGGGTCTAAAGTAGTGCACTACCAGGGTCCATGGTCTAAAGTAGTGCACTACCAGGGTCCCTGGTCTAAAGTAGTGCACTACCAGGGTCCCTGGTCTAAAGTAGTGTACTACCAGGGTCCATGGTCTAAAGTAGTGTACTACCAGGGTCCCTGGTCTAAAGTAGTGTACTACCAGGGTCTAAAGTAGTGTACTACCAGGGTCTAAAGTAGTGTACTACCAGGGTCCATGGTCTAAAGTAGTGTACTACCAGGGTCCCTGGTCTAAAGTAGTGAACTACCAGGGTCCCTGGTCTAAAGTAGTGTACTACCATGGTCCCTGGTCTAAGTAGTGTACTACCAGGGTCCCTGGTCTAAAGTAGTGTACTACCAGGGTCCCTGGTCTAAAGTAGTGCACTACCAGGGTCCCTGGTCTAAAGTAGTGTACTACCAGGGTCCCTGGTCTAAAGTAGTGCACTACCAGGGTCCCTGGTCTAAAGTAGTGTACTACCAGGGTCCCTGGTCTAAAGTAGTGTACTACCAGGGTCCCTGGTCTAAAGTAGTGCACTACCAGGGTCCCTGGTCTAAAGTAGTGTACTACCAGGGTCCCTGGTCTAAAGTAGTGTACTACCAGGGTCCCTGGTCTAAAGTAGTGTACTACCAGGGTCCCTGGTCTAAAGTAGTGAACTACCAGGGTCCATGGTCTAAAGTAGTGAACTACCAGGGTCCCTGGTCTAAAGTAGCGCAATTCCAGGGTCCATGGTCTAAAGTAGTGTACTACCAGGGTCCCTGGTCTAAAGTAGTGCACTACCAGGGTCCCTGGTCTAAAGTAGTGTACTACCAGGGTCCCTGGTCTAAAGTAGTGTACTACCAGGGTCCCTGGTCTAAAGTAGTGCACTACCAGGGTCCATGGTATAAAGTAGTGTACTACCAGGGTCTAAAGTAGTGTACTACCAGGGTCCATGGTCTAAAGTAGTGTACTACCAGGGTCTAAAGTAGTGTACTACCAGGGTCCCTGGTCTAAAGTAGTGTACTACCAGGGTCCCTGGTCTAAATTAGTGCACTACCAGGGTCCATGGTCTAAAGTAGTGTACTACCAGGGTCTAAAGTAGTGTACTACCAGGGTCCCTGGTCTAAAGTAGTGCACTACCAGGGTCCATGGTCTAAAGTAGTGTACTACCAGGGTCCCTGGTCTAAAGTAGTGCACTACCAGGGTCCCTGGTCTAAAGTAGTGCACTACCAGGGTCCCTGGTCTAAAGTAGTGTACTACCAGGGTCCATGGTCTAAAGTAGTGTACTACCAGGGTCCCTGGTCTAAAGTAGTGTACTACCAGGGTCCATGGTCTAAAGTAGTGTACTACCAGGGTCCATGGTCTAAAGTAGTGTACTACCAGGGTCCATGGTCTAAAGTAGTGTACTACCAGGGTCCCTGGTCTAAAGTAGTGCACTACCAGGGTCCCTGGTCTAAAGTAGTGTACTACCAGGGTCCCTGGTCTAAAGTAGTGTACTACCAGGGTCTAAAGTAGTGTACTACCAGGGTCCGTGGTCTAAAGTAGTGTACTACCAGGTTCTAAAGTAGTGTACTACCAGGGTCTAAAGTAGTGTACTACCAGGGTCCCTGGTCTAAAGTAGTGTACTACCAGGGTCCCTGGTCAAAAGTAGTGTACTACCAGGGTCCCTGGTCTAAAGTAGTGTACTACCAGGGTCCCTGGTCTAAAGTAGTGTACTACCAGGGTCCCTGGTCTAAAGTAGTGTACTACCAGGGTCTAAAGTAGTGCACTACCAGGGTCCCTGGTCTAAAGTAGTGTACTACCAGGGTCCCTGGTCTAAAGTAGTGCACTACCAGGGTCTAAAGTAGTGCACTACCAGGGTCCCTGGTCTAAAGTAGTACACTACCAGGGTCCATGGTCTAAAGTAGTGCACTACCAGGGTCCCTGGTCTAAAGTAGTGCACTACCAGGGTCTAAAGTAGTGCACTACCAGGGTCCATGGTCTAAAGTAGTGCACTACCAGGGTCCCTGGTCTAAAGTAGTGCACTACCAGGGTCCCTGGTCTAAAGTAGTGTACTACCAGGGTCCATGGTCTAAAGTAGTGTACTACCAGGGTCCCTGGTCTAAAGTAGTGTACTACCAGGGTCTAAAGTAGTGTACTACCAGGGTCTAAAGTAGTGTACTACCAGGGTCCATGGTCTAAAGTAGTGTACTACCAGGGTCCCTGGTCTAAAGTAGTGAACTACCAGGGTCCCTGGTCTAAAGTAGTGTACTACCATGGTCCCTGGTCTAAAGTAGTGTACTACCAGGGTCCCTGGTCTAAAGTAGTGTACTACCAGGGTCCCTGGTCTAAAGTAGTGCACTACCAGGGTCCCTGGTCTAAAGTAGTGTACTACTAGGGTCCCTGGTCTAAAGTAGTGCACTACCAGGGTCCCTGGTCTAAAGTAGTGTACTACCAGGGTCCCTGGTCTAAAGTAGTGTACTACCAGGGTCCCTTGTCTAAAGTAGTGTACTACCAGGGTCCCTGGTCTAAAGTAGTGAACTACCAGGGTCCATGGTCTAAAGTAGTGAACTACCAGGGTCCCTGGTCTAAAGTAGCGCACTACCAGGGTCCATGGTCTAAAGTAGTGTACTACCAGGGTCCCTGGTCTAAAGTAGTGCACTACCAGGGTCCCTGGTCTAAAGTAGTGTACTACCAGGGTCCCTGGTCTAAAGTAGTGTACTACCAGGGTCCCTGGTCTAAAGTAGTGCACTACCAGGGTCCATGGTATAAAGTAGTGTACTACCAGGGTCTAAAGTAGTGTACTACCAGGGTCCATGGTCTAAAGTAGTGTACTACCAGGGTCTAAAGTAGTGTACTACCAGGGTCCCTTGTCTAAAGTAGTGTACTACCAGGGTCCCTGGTCTAAATTAGTGCACTACCAGGGTCCATGGTCTAAAGTAGTGTACTACCAGGGTCTAAAGTAGTGTACTACCAGGGTCCCTGGTCTAAAGTAGTGCACTACCAGGGTCCATGGTCTAAAGTAGTGTACTACCAGGGTCCCTGGTCTAAAGTAGTGCACTACCAGGGTCCCTGGTCTAAAATAGTGCACTACCAGGGTCCCTGGTCTAAAGTAGTGTACTACCAGGGTCCATGGTCTAAAGTAGTGTACTACCAGGGTCCCTGGTCTAAAGTAGTGTACTACCAGGTTCCATGGTCTAAAGTAGTGTACTACCAGGGTCCATGGTCTAAAGTAGTGTACTACCAGGGTCCATGGTCTAAAGTAGTGTACTACCAGGGTCCCTGGTCTAAAGTAGTGCACTACCAGGGTCCCTGGTCTAAAGTAGTGTACTACCAGGGTCCCTGGTCTAAAGTAGTGCACTACCAGGGTCTAAAGTAGTGCACTACCAGGGTCCATGGTCTAAAGTAGTGCACTACCAGGGTCCCTGGTCTAAAGTAGTGCACTACCAGGGTCTAAAGTAGTGCACTACCAGGGTCCATGGTCTAAAGTAGTGCACTACCAGGGTCCCTGGTCTAAAGTAGTGCACTACCAGGGTCCATGGTCTAAAGTAGTGCACTACCAGGGTCCAGGGTCTAAAGTAGTGTACTACCAGGGTCCCTGGTCTAAAGTAGTGCACTACCAGGGTCCCTGGTCTAAAGTAGTGTACTACCAGGGTCCATGGTCTAAAGTAGTGTACTACCAGGGTCCCTGGTCTAGAGTAGTCTACTACCAGGGTCTAAAGTAGTGTACTACCAGGGTCTAAAGTAGTGTACTACCAGGGTCCATGGTCTAAAGTAGTGTTCTACCAGGGTCCCTGGTCTAAAGTAGTGAACTACCAGGCTCCATGGTCTAAAGTAGTGTACTACCATGGTCCCTGGTCTAAAGTAGTGCACTACCAGGGTCCCTGGTCTAAAGTAGTGTACTACCAGGGTCC
Source organism: Salvelinus fontinalis (assembly GCF_029448725.1). Classification (NCBI taxonomy): domain Eukaryota; kingdom Metazoa; phylum Chordata; class Actinopteri; order Salmoniformes; family Salmonidae; genus Salvelinus; species Salvelinus fontinalis. The sequence continues at coordinate 64,968,393 of NC_074670.1, forward strand.
CTGGTCTAAAGTAGTGCACTACCAGGGTCCCTGGTCTAAAGTAGTGTACTACCAGGGTCTAAAGTAGTGCACTACCAGGGTCCCTGGTCTAAAGTAGTGAACTACCAGGGTCCATGGTCTAAAGTAGTGAACTACCAGGGTCCCTGGTCTAAAATAGCGCACTACCAGGGTCCATGGTCTAAAGTAGTGTACTACCAGGGTCCCTGGTCTAAAGTAGTGCACTACCAGGGTCCCTGGTCTAAAGTAGTGTACTACCAGGGTCCCTGGTCTAAAGTAGTGTACTACCAGGGTCCCTGGTCTAAAGTAGTGCACTACCAGGGTCCATGGTATAAAGTAGTGCACTACCAGGGTCCCTGGTCTAAAGTAGTGTACTACCAGGGTCTAAAGTAGTGCACTACCAGGGTCCCTGGTCTAAAGTAGTGTACTACCAGGGTCCCTGGTCTAAAGTAGTGCACTACCAGGGTCTAAAGTAGTGCACTACCAGGGTCCCTGGTCTAAAGTAGTACACTACCAGGGTCCATGGTCTAAAGTAGTGCACTACCAGGGTCCCTGGTCTAAAGTAGTGCACTACCAGGGTCTAAAGTAGTGCACTACCAGGGTCCATGGTCTAAAGTAGTGCACTACCAGGGTCCCTGGTCTAAAGTAGTGCACTACCAGGGTCCCTGGTCTAAAGTAGTGTACTACCAGGGTCCATGGTCTAAAGTAGTGTACTACCAGGGTCCCTGGTCTAAAGTAGTGTACTACCAGGGTCTAAAGTAGTGTACTACCAGGGTCTAAAGTAGTGTACTACCAGGGTCCATGGTCTAAAGTAGTGTACTACCAGGGTCCCTGGTCTAAAGTAGTGAACTACCAGGGTCCCTGGTCTAAAGTAGTGTACTACCATGGTCCCTGGTCTAAAGTAGTGTACTACCAGGGTCCCTGGTCTAAAGTAGTGTACTACCAGGGTCCCTGGTCTAAAGTAGTGTACTACTAGGGTCCCTGGTCTAAAGTAGTGCACTACCAGGGTCCCTGGTCTAAAGTAGTGTACTACCAGGGTCCCTGGTCTAAAGTAGTGTACTACCAGGGTCCCTGGTCTAAAGTAGTGTACTACCAGGGTCCCTGGTCTAAAGTAGTGAACTACCAGGGTCCATGGTCTAAAGTAGTGAACTACCAGGGTCCCTGGTCTAAAGTAGCGCACTACCAGGGTCCATGGTCTAAAGTAGTGTACTACCAGGGTCCCTGGTCTAAAGTAGTGCACTACCAGGGTCCCTGGTCTAAAGTAGTGTACTACCAGGGTCCCTGGTCTAAAGTAGTGTACTACCAGGGTCCCTGGTCTAAAGTAGTGCACTACCAGGGTCCATGGTATAAAGTAGTGTACTACCAGGGTCTAAAGTAGTGTACTACCAGGGTCCATGGTCTAAAGTAGTGTACTACCAGGGTCTAAAGTAGTGTACTACCAGGGTCCCTTGTCTAAAGTAGTGTACTACCAGGGTCTAAAGTAGTGTACTACCAGGGTCCCTGGTCTAAAGTAGTGCACTACCAGGGTCCATGGTCTAAAGTAGTGTACTACCAGGGTCCCTGGTCTAAAGTAGTGCACTACCAGGGTCCCTGGTCTAAAATAGTGCACTACCAGGGTCCCTGGTCTAAAGTAGTGTACTACCAGGGTCCATGGTCTAAAGTAGTGTACTACCAGGGTCCCTGGTCTAAAGTAGTGTACTACCAGGGTCCATGGTCTAAAGTAGTGTACTACCAGGGTCCATGGTCTAAAGTAGTGTACTACCAGGGTCCATGGTCTAAAGTAGTGTACTACCAGGGTCCCTGGTCTAAAGTAGTGCACTACCAGGGTCCCTGGTCTAAAGTAGTGTACTACCAGGGTCCCTGGTCTAAAGTAGTGCACTACCAGGGTCTAAAGTAGTGCACTACCAGGGTCCATGGTCTAAAGTAGTGCACTACCAGGGTCCCTGGTCTAAAGTAGTGCACTACCAGGGTCTAAAGTAGTGCACTACCAGGGTCCATGGTCTAAAGTAGTGCACTACCAGGGTCCCTGGTCTAAAGTAGTGCACTACCAGGGTCCATGGTCTAAAGTAGTGCACTACCAGGGTCCAGGGTCTAAAGTAGTGTACTACCAGGGTCCCTGGTCTAAAGTAGTGCACTACCAGGGTCCCTGGTCTAAAGTAGTGTACTACCAGGGTCCATGGTCTAAAGTAGTGTACTACCAGGGTCCCTGGTCTAGAGTAGTCTACTACCAGGGTCTAAAGTAGTGTACTACCAGGGTCTAAAGTAGTGTACTACCAGGGTCCATGGTCTAAAGTAGTGTTCTACCAGGGTCCCTGGTCTAAAGTAGTGAACTACCAGGCTCCATGGTCTAAAGTAGTGTACTACCATGGTCCCTGGTCTAAAGTAGTGCACTACCAGGGTCCCTGGTCTAAAGTAGTGTACTACCAGGGTCCCTGGTCTAAAGTAGTGCACTACCAGGGTCCCTGGTCTAAAGTAGTGTACTACCAGGGTCCCTGGTCTAAAGTAGTGTACTACCAGGGTCCCTGGTCTAAAGTAGTGTACTACCAGGGTCCCTGGTCTAAAGTAGTGAACTACCAGGGTCCCTGGTCTAAAGTAGTGTACTACCAGGGTCTAAAGTAGTGTACTACCAGGGTCTAAAGTAGTGTACTACCAGGGTCCATGGTCTAAAGTAGTGTTCTACTAGGGTCCCTGGTCTAAAGTAGTGAACTACCAGGGTCCCTGGTCTAAAGTAGTGTACTACCAGGGTCTAAAGTAGTGTACTACCAGGGTCCATGGTCTAAATTAGTGTTCTACTAGGGTCCCTGGTCTAAAGTAGTGAACTACCAGGCTCCATGTTCTAAAGTAGTGTACTACCATGGTCCCAGGTCTAAAGTAGTGCACTACCAGGGTCCCTGGTCTAAAGTAGTGTACTACCAGGGTCCCTGGTCTAAAGTAGTGCACTACCAGGGTCCCTGGTCTAAAGTAGTGTACTACCAGAGTCCCTGGTCTAAAGTAGTGCACTACCAGGGTCCATGGTCTAAAGTAGTGCACTACCAGGGTCCCTGGTCTAAAGTAGTGCACTACCAGGGTCCCTGGTCTAAAGTAGTGTACTACCAGGGTCCATGGTCTAAAGTAGTGTACTACCAGGGTCCCTGGTCTAAAGTAGTGTACTACCAGGGTCCCTGGTCTAAAGTAGTGTACTACCAGGGTCCCTGGTCTAAAGTAGTGTACTACCAGGGTCCCTGGTCTAAAGTAGTGAACTACCAGGGTCCCTGGTCTAAAGTAGTGTACTACCAGGGTCTAAAGTAGTGTACTACCAGGGTCTAAAGTAGTGCACTACCAGGGTCCAGGGTCTAAAGTAGTGTACTACCAGGGTCCCTGGTCTAAAGTAGTGCACTACCAGGGTCCCTGGTCTAAAGTAGTGTACTACCAGGGTCCATGGTCTAAAGTAGTGTACTACCAGGGTCCCTGGTCTAGAGTAGTCTACTACCAGGGTCTAAAGTAGTGTACTACCAGGGTCTAAAGTAGTGTACTACCAGGGTCCATGGTCTAAAGTAGTGTTCTACCAGGGTCCCTGGTCTAAAGTAGTGAACTACCAGGCTCCATGGTCTAAAGTAGTGTACTACCATGGTCCCTGGTCTAAAGTAGTGCACTACCAGGGTCCCTGGTCTAAAGTAGTGTACTACCAGGGTCCCTGGTCTAAAGTAGTGCACTACCAGGGTCCCTGGTCTAAAGTAGTGTACTACCAGGGTCCCTGGTCTAAAGTAGTGTACTACCAGGGTCCCTGGTCTAAAGTAGTGTACTACCAGGGTCCCTGGTCTAAAGTAGTGAACTACCAGGGTCCCTGGTCTAAAGTAGTGTACTACCAGGGTCTAAAGTAGTGTACTACCAGGGTCTAAAGTAGTGTACTACCAGGGTCCATGGTCTAAAGTAGTGTTCTACTAGGGTCCCTGGTCTAAAGTAGTGAACTACCAGGGTCCCTGGTCTAAAGTAGTGTACTACCAGGGTCTAAAGTAGTGTACTACCAGGGTCCATGGTCTAAATTAGTGTTCTACTAGGGTCCCTGGTCTAAAGTAGTGAACTACCAGGCTCCATGTTCTAAAGTAGTGTACTACCATGGTCCCAGGTCTAAAGTAGTGCACTACCAGGGTCCCTGGTCTAAAGTAGTGTACTACCAGGGTCCCTGGTCTAAAGTAGTGCACTACCAGGGTCCCTGGTCTAAAGTAGTGTACTACCAGAGTCCCTGGTCTAAAGTAGTGCACTACCAGGGTCCATGGTCTAAAGTAGTGCACTACCAGGGTCCCTGGTCTAAAGTAGTGCACTACCAGGGTCCCTGGTCTAAAGTAGTGTACTACCAGGGTCCATGGTCTAAAGTAGTGTACTACCAGGGTCCCTGGTCTAAAGTAGTGTACTACCAGGGTCTAAAGTAGTGTACTACCAGGGTCTAAAGTAGTGTACTACCAGGGTCCATGGTCTAAAGTAGTGTACTACCAGGGTCCCTGGTCTAAAGTAGTGAACTACCAGGGTCCCTGGTCTAAAGTAGTGTACTACCATGGTCCCTGGTCTGAAGTAGTGCACTACCAGGGTCCCTGGTCTAAAGTAGTGTACTACCAGGGTCCCTGGTCTAAAGTAGTGTACTACCAGGGTCCCTGGTCTAAAGTAGTGTACTACCAGGGTCCCTGGTCTAAAGTAGCGCACTACCAGGGTCCATGGTCTAAAGTAGTGTACTACCAGTGTCCCTGGTCTAAAGTAGTGCACTACCAGGGTCCCTGGTCTAAAGTAGTGTACTACCAGGGTCCCTGGTCTAAAGTAGTGTACTACCAGGGTCCCTGGTCTAAAGTAGTGCACTACCAGGGTCCATGGTATAAAGTAGTGTACTACCAGGGTCTAAAGTAGTGTACTACCAGGGTCCATGGTCTAAAGTAGTGTACTACCAGGGTCTAAAGTAGTGTACTACCAGGGTCCCTGGTCTAAAGTAGTGTACTACCAGGGTCCCTGGTCTAAATTAGTGCACTACCAGGGTCCATGGTCTAAAGTAGTGTACTACCAGGGTCTAAAGTAGTGTACTACCAGGGTCCCTGGTCTAAAGTAGTGCACTACCAGGGTCCATGGTCTAAAGTAGTGTACTACCAGGGTCCCTGGTCTAAAGTAGTGCACTACCAGGGTACCTGGTCTAAAATAGTGCACTACCAGGGTCCCTGGTCTAAAGTAGTGTACTACCAGGGTCCATGGTCTAAAGTAGTGTACTACCAGGGTCCCTGGTCTAAAGTAGTGTACTACCAGGGTCCATGGTCTAAAGTAGTGTACTACCAGGGTCCATGGTCTAAAGTAGTGTACTACCAGGGTCCATGGTCTAAAGTAGTGTACTACCAGGGTCCCTGGTCTAAAGTAGTGCACTACCAGGGTCCCTGGTCTAAAGTAGTGTACTACCAGGGTCCCTGGTCTAAAGTAGTGCACTACCAGGGTCTAAAGTAGTGCACTACCAGGGTCCATGGTCTAAAGTAGTGCACTACCAGGGTCCCTGGTCTAAAGTAGTGCACTACCAGGGTCTAAAGTAGTGCACTACCAGGGTCCATGGTCTAAAGTAGTGCACTACCAGGGTCCCTGGTCTAAAGTAGTGCACTACCAGGGTCCATGGTCTAAAGTAGTGCACTACCAGGGTCCAGGGTCTAAAGTAGTGTACTACCAGGGTCCCTGGTCTAAAGTAGTGCACTACCAGGGTCCCTGGTCTAAAGTAGTGTACTACCAGGGTCCATGGTCTAAAGTAGTGTACTACCAGGGTCCCTGGTCTAGAGTAGTCTACTACCAGGGTCTAAAGTAGTGTACTACCAGGGTCTAAAGTAGTGTACTACCAGGGTCCATGGTCTAAAGTAGTGTTCTACCAGGGTCCCTGGTCTAAAGTAGTGAACTACCAGGCTCCATGGTCTAAAGTAGTGTACTACCATGGTCCCAGGTCTAAAGTAGTGCACTACCAGGGTCCCTGGTCTAAAGTAGTGTACTACCAGGGTCCCTGGTCTAAAGTAGTGCACTACCAGGGTCCCTGGTCTAAAGTAGTGTACTACCAGAGTCCCTGGTCTAAAGTAGTTCACTACCAGGGTCCATGGTCTAAAGTAGTGCACTACCAGGGTCCCTGGTCTAAAGTAGTGCACTACCAGGGTCCCTGGTCTAAAGTAGTGTACTACCAGGGTCCATGGTCTAAAGTAGTGTACTACCAGGGTCCCTGGTCTAAAGTAGTGTACTACCAGGGTCTAAAGTAGTGTACTACCAGGGTCTAAAGTAGTGTACTACCAGGGTCCATGGTCTAAAGTAGTGTACTACCAGGGTCCCTGGTCTAAAGTAGTGAACTACCAGGGTCCCTGGTCTAAAGTAGTGTACTACCATGGTCCCTGGTCTAAAGTAGTGTACTACCAGGGTCCCTGGTCTAAAGTAGTGTACTACCAGGGTCCCTGGTCTAAAGTAGTGCACTACCAGGGTCCCTGGTCTAAAGTAGTGTACTACCAGGGTCCCTGGTCTAAAGTAGTGTACTACCAGGGTCCCTGGTCTAAAGTAGTGTACTACCAGGGTCCCTGGTCTAAAGTAGTGAACTACCAGGGTCCATGGTCTAAAGTAGTGAACTACCAGGGTCCCTGGTCTAAAGTAGCGCACTACCAGGGTCCATGGTCAAAAGTAGTGTACTACCAGGGTCCCTGGTCTAAAGTAGTGCACTACCAGGGTCCCTGGTCTAAAGTAGTGTACTACCAGGGTCCCTGGTCTAAAGTAGTGTACTACCAGGGTCCCTGGTCTAAAGTAGTGCACTACCAGGGTCCATGGTATAAAGTAGTGTACTACCAGGGTCTAAAGTAGTGTACTACCAGGGTCCATGGTCTAAAGTAGTGTACTACCAGGGTCTAAAGTAGTGTACTACCAGGGTCCCTGGTCTAAAGTAGTGTACTACCAGGGTCCCTGGTCTAAATTAGTGCACTACCAGGGTCCATGGTCTAAAGTAGTGTACTACCAGGGTCTAAAGTAGTGTACTACCAGGGTCCCTGGTCTAAAGTAGTGCACTACCAGGGTCCATGGTCTAAAGTAGTGTACTACCAGGGTCCCTGGTCTAAAGTAGTGCACTACCAGGGTACCTGGTCTAAAATAGTGCACTACCAGGGTCCCTGGTCTAAAGTAGTGTACTACCAGGGTCCATGGTCTAAAGTAGTGTACTACCAGGGTCCCTGGTCTAAAGTAGTGTACTACCAGGGTCCATGGTCTAAAGTAGTGTACTACCAGGGTCCATGGTCTAAAGTAGTGTACTACCAGGGTCCATGGTCTAAAGTAGTGTACTACCAGGGTCCCTGGTCTAAAGTAGTGCACTACCAGGGTCCCTGGTCTAAAGTAGTGTACTACCAGGGTCCCTGGTCTAAAGTAGTGCACTACCAGGGTCTAAAGTAGTGCACTACCAGGGTCCATGGTCTAAAGTAGTGCACTACCAGGGTCCCTGGTCTAAAGTAGTGCACTACCAGGGTCTAAAGTAGTGCACTACCAGGGTCCATGGTCTAAAGTAGTGCACTACCAGGGTCCCTGGTCTAAAGTAGTGCAATACCAGGGTCCATGGTCTAAAGTAGTGCACTACCAGGGTAAAGGGTCTAAAGTAGTGTACTACCAGGGTCCCTGGTCTAAAGTAGTGCACTACCAGGGTCCCTGGTCTAAAGTAGTGTACTACCAGGGTCCATGGTCTAAAGTAGTGTACTACCAGGGTCCCTGGTCTAGAGTAGTCTACTACCAGGGTCTAAAGTAGTGTACTACCAGGGTCTAAAGTAGTGTACTACCAGGGTCCATGGTCTAAAGTAGTGTTCTACCAGGGTCCCTGGTCTAAAGTAGTGAACTACCAGGCTCCATGGTCTAAAGTAGTGTACTACCATGGTCCCTGGTCTAAAGTAGTGCACTACCAGGGTCCCTGGTCTAAAGTAGTGTACTACCAGGGTCCCTGGTCTAAAGTAGTGCACTACCAGGGTCCCTGGTCTAAAGTAGTGTACTACCAGGGTCCCTGGTCTAAAGTAGTGTACTACCAGGGTCCCTGGTCTAAAGTAGTGTACTACCAGGGTCCCTGGTCTAAAGTAGTGAACTACCAGGGTCCCTGGTCTAAAGTAGTGTACTACCAGGGTCTAAAGTAGTGTACTACCAGGGTCTAAAGTAGTGTACTACCAGGGTCCATGGTCTAAAGTAGTGTTCTACTAGGGTCCCTGGTCTAAAGTAGTGAACTACCAGGGTCCCTGGTCTAAAGTAGTGTACTACCAGGGTCTAAAGTAGTGTACTACCAGGGTCCATGGTCTAAATTAGTGTTCTACTAGGGTCCCTGGTCTAAAGTAGTGAACTACCAGGCTCCATGTTCTAAAGTAGTGTACTACCATGGTCCCAGGTCTAAAGTAGTGCACTACCAGGGTCCCTGGTCTAAAGTAGTGTACTACCAGGGTCCCTGGTCTAAAGTAGTGCACTACCAGGGTCCCTGGTCTAAAGTAGTGTACTACCAGGGTCCCTGGTCTAAAGTAGTGTACTACCAGGGTCCCTGGTCTAAAGTAGTGTACTACCAGGGTCCCTGGTCTAAAGTAGTGAACTACCAGGGTCCATGGTCTAAAGTAGTGAACTACCAGGGTCCCTGGTCTAAAGTAGTGCACTACCAGGGTCCATGGTCTAAAGTAGTGAACTACCAGGGTCCCTGGTCTAAAGTAGTGCACTACCAGGGTCCCTGGTCTAAAGTAGTGTACTACCAGGGTCCCTGGTCTAAAGTAGTGTACTACCAGGGTCCCTGGTCTAAAGTAGTGCACTACCAGGGTCCATGGTCTAAAGTAGTGTACTACCAGGGTCTAAAATAGTGTACTACCAGGGTCCATGGTCTAAAGTAGTGTACTACCAGGGTCTAAAGTAGTGTACTACCAGGGTCCCTGGTCTAAAGTAGTGTACTACCAGGGTCCCTGGTCTAAATTAGTGCACTACCAGGGTCCATGGTCTAAAGTAGTGTACTACCAGGGTCTAAAGTAGTGTACTACCAGGGTCCCTGGTCTAAAGTAGTGCACTACCAGGGTCCATGGTCTAAAGTAGTGTACTACCAGGGTCCCTGGTCTAAAGTAGTGTACTACCAGGGTCCCTGGTCTAAAGTAGTGTACTACCAGGGTCCATGGTCTAAAGTAGTGTACTACCAGGGTCCCTGGTCTAAAGTAGTGTACTACCAGGGTCCCTGGTCTAAAGTAGTGTACTACCAGGGTCCCTGGTCTAAAGTAGTGTACTACCAGGGTCCATGGTCTAAAGTAGTGTACTACCAGGGTCCATGGTCTAAAGTAGTGTACTACCAGGGTCCCTGGTCTAAAGTAGTGCACTACCAGGGTCCCTGGTCTAAAGTAGTGTACTACCAGGGTCCCTGGTCTAAAGTAGTGTACTACCAGGGTCCATGGTCTAAAGTAGTGTACTACCAGGGTCCCTGGTCTAAAGTAGTGTACTACCAGGGTCTAAAGTAGTGTACTACCTGGGTCCCTGGTCTAAAGTAGTGTACTACCATGGTCCATGGTCTAAAGTAGTGTACTACCAGGGTCCCTGGTCTAAAGTAGTGCACTACCAGGGTCTAAAGTAGTGCACTACCAGGGTCCATGGTCTAAAGTAATGTACTACCAGGGTCTAAAGTAGTGCACTACCAGGGTCCCTGGTCTAAAGTAGTGTACTACCAGGGTCCCTGGTCTAAAGTAGTGTACTACCAGGGTCTAAAGTAGTGTACTACCAGGGTCCCTGGTCTAAAGTAGTGTACTACCAGGTTCTAAAGTAGTGTACTACCAGGGTCTAAAGTAGTGTACTACCAGGGTCCCTGGTCTAAAGTAGTGTACTACCAGGGTCCCTGGTCAAAAGTAGTGTACTACCAGGGTCCCTGGTCTAAAGTAGTGTACTACCAGGGTCCCTGGTCTAAAGTAGTGTACTACCAGGGTCCCTGGTCTAAAGTAGTGTACTACCAGGGTCTAAAGTAGTGCACTACCAGGGTCCCTGGTCTAAAGTAGTGTACTACCAGGGTCCCTGGTCTAAAGTAGTGCACTACCAGGGTCTAAAGTAGTGCACTACCAGGGTCCCTGGTCTAAAGTAGTGCACTACCAGGGTCCATGGTCTAAAGTAGTGCACTACCAGGGTCCCTGGTCTAAAGTAGTGCACTACCAGGGTCTAAAGTAGTGCACTACCAGGGTCCATGGTCTAAAGTAGTGCACTACCAGGGTCCCTGGTCTAAAGTAGTGCACTACCAGGGTCCCTGGTCTAAAGTAGTGTACTACCAGGGTCCATGGTCTAAAGTAGTGTACTACCAGGGTCCCTGGTCTAAAGTAGTGTACTACCAGGGTCTAAAGTAGTGTACTACCAGGGTCTAAAGTAGTGTACTACCAGGGTCCATGGTCTAAAGTAGTGTACTACCAGGGTCCCTGGTCTAAAGTAGTGAACTACCAGGGTCCCTGGTCTAAAGTAGTGTACTACCATGGTCCCTGGTCTAAAGTAGTGTACTACCAGGGTCCCTGGTCTAAAGTAGTGTACTACCAGGGTCCCTGGTCTAAAGTAGTGCACTACCAGGGTCCCTGGTCTAAAGTAGTGTACTACCAGGGTCCCTGGTCTAAAGTAGTGCACTACCAGGGTCCCTGGTCTAAAGTAGTGTACTACCAGGGTCCCTGGTCTAAAGTAGTGTACTACCAGGGTCCATGGTCTAAAGTAGTGTACTACCAGGGTCCCTGGTCTAAAGTAGTGTACTACCAGGGTCTAAAGTAGTGTACTACCAGGGTCCCTGGTCTAAAGTAGTGTACTACCAGGGTCCATGGTCTAAAGTAGTGTACTACCAGGGTCCCTGGTCTAAAGTAGTGCACTACCAGGGTCTAAAGTAGTGCACTACCAGGGTCCATGGTCTAAAGTAATGTACTACCAGGGTCTAAAGTAGTGCACTACCAGGGTCCCTGGTCTAAAGTAGTGTACTACCAGGGTCCCTGGTCTAAAGTAGTGTACTACCAGGGTCTAAAGTAGTGTACTACCAGGGTCCCTGGTCTAAAGTAGTGTACTACCAGGGTCTAAAGTAGTGTACTACCAGGGTCTAAAGTAGTGTACTACCAGGGTCCCTGGTCTAAAGTAGTGTACTACCAGGGTCCCTGGTCAAAAGTAGTGTACTACCAGGGTCCCTGGTCTAAAGTAGTGTACTACCAGGGTCCCTGGTCTAAAGTAGTGTACTACCAGGGTCCCTGGTCTAAAGTAGTGTACTACCAGGGTCTAAAGTAGTGCACTACCAGGGTCCCTGGTCTAAAGTAGTGTACTACCAGGGTCCCTGGTCTAAAGTAGTGCACTACCAGGGTCTAAAGTAGTGCACTACCAGGGTCCCTGGTCTAAAGTAGTGCACTACCAGGGTCCATGGTCTAAAGTAGTGCACTACCAGGGTCCCTGGTCTAAAGTAGTGCACTACCAGGGTCTAAAGTAGTGCACTACCAGGGTCCATGGTCTAAAGTAGTGCACTACCAGGGTCCCTGGTCTAAAGTAGTGCACTACCAGGGTCCCTGGTCTAAAGTAGTGTACTACCAGGGTCCATGGTCTAAAGTAGTGTACTACCAGGGTCCCTGGTCTAAAGTAGTGTACTACCAGGGTCTAAAGTAGTGTACTACCAGGGTCTAAAGTAGTGTACTACCAGGGTCCATGGTCTAAAGTAGTGTACTACCAGGGTCCCTGGTCTAAAGTAGTGAACTACCAGGGTCCATGGTCTAAAGTAGTGTACTACCATGGTCCCTGGTCTAAAGTAGTGCACTACCAGGGTCCCTGGTCTAAAGTAGTGTACTACCAGGGTCCCTGGTCTAAAGTAGTGCACTACCAGGGTCCCTGGTCTAAAGTAGTGTACTACCAGGGTCCCTGGTCTAAAGTAGTGCACTACCAGGGTCCCTGGTCTAAAGTAGTGTACTACCAGGGTCCCTGGTCTAAAGTAGTGTACTACCAGGGTCCCTGGTCTAAAGTAGTGTACTACCAGGGTCCCTGGTCTAAAGTAGTGAACTACCAGGGTCCATGGTCTAAAGTAGTGAACTACCAGGGTCCCTGGTCTAAAGTAGCGCACTACCAGGGTCCATGGTCTAAAGTAGTGTACTACCAGGGTCCCTGGTCTAAAGTAGTGCACTACCAGGGTCCCTGGTCTAAAGTAGTGTACTACCAGGGTCCCTGGTCTAAAGTAGTGTACTACCAGGGTCCCTGGTCTAAAGTAGTGCACTACCAGGGTCCATGGTCTAAAGTAGTGTACTACCAGGGTCTAAAGTAGTGTACTACCAGGGTCCATGGTCTAAAGTAGTGTACTACCAGGGTCTAAAGTAGTGTACTACCAGGGTCCCTGGTCTAAAGTAGTGTACTACCAGGGTCCCTGGTCTAAATTAGTGCACTACCAGGGTCCATGGTCTAAAGTAGTGTACTACCAGGGTCTAAAGTAGTGTACTACCAGGGTCCCTGGTCTAAAGTAGTGCACTACCAGGGTCCATGGTCTAAAGTAGTGTACTACCAGGGTCCCTGGTCTAAAGTAGTGCACTACCAGGGTCCCTGGTCTAAAGTAGTGCACTACCAGGGTCCCTGGTCTAAAGTAGTGTACTACCAGGGTCCATGGTCTAAAGTAGTGTACTACCAGGGTCCCTGGTCTAAAGTAGTGTACTACCAGGGTCCATGGTCTAAAGTAGTGTACTACCAGGGTCCATGGTCTAAAGTAGTGTACTACCAGGGTCCATGGTCTAAAGTAGTGTACTACCAGGGTCCCTGGTCTAAAGTAGTGCACTACCAGGGTCCCTGGTCTAAAGTAGTGTACTACCAGGGTCCCTGGTCTAAAGTAGTGTACTACCAGGGTCCATGGTCTAAAGTAGTGTACTACCAGGGTCCCTGGTCAAAAGTAGTGTACTACCAGGGTCTAAAGTAGTGTACTACCAGGGTCCCTGGTCTAAAGTAGTGTACTACCATGGTCCATGGTCTAAAGTAGTGTACTACCAGGGTCCCTGGTCTAAAGTAGTGCACTACCAGGGTCTAAAGTAGTGCACTACCAGGGTCCATGGTCTAAAGTAGTGTACTACCAGGGTCTAAAGTAGTGCACTACCAGGGTCCCTGGTCTAAAGTAGTGTACTACCAGGTCCTGGTCTAAAGTAGTGTACTACCAGGGTCCCTGGTCTAAAGTAGTGTACTACCAGGGTCTAAAGTAGTGTACTACCAGGGTCTAAAGTAGTGTACTACCAGGGTCCCTGGTCTAAAGTAGTGTACTACCAGGGTCCCTGGTCTAAAGTAGTGCACTACCAGGGTCCCTGGTCTAAAGTAGTGTACTACCAGGGTCTAAAGTAGTGCACTACCAGGGTCCATGGTCTAAAGTAGTGCACTACCAGGGTCCCTGGTCTAAAGTAGTGCACTACCAGGGTCTAAAGTAGTGCACTACCAGGGTCCATGGTCTAAAGTAGTGCACTACCAGGGTCCCTGGTCTAAAGTAGTGCACTACCAGGGTCTAAAGTAGTGCACTACCAGGGTCCATGGTCTAAAGTAGTGTACTACCAGGGTCCCTGGTCTAAAGTAGTGCACTACCAGGGTCCCTGGTCTAAAGTAGTGTACTACCAGGGTCCCTGGTCTAAAGTAGTGTACTACCAGGGTCCATGGTCTAAAGTAGTGTACTACCAGGGTCCCTGGTCTAAAGTAGTGACTACCAGGGTCTAAAGTAGTGTACTACCAGGGTCCCTGGTCTAAAGTAGTGTACTACCAGGGTCCCTGGTCTAAAGTAGTGTACTACCAGGGTCCCTGGTCTAAAGTAGTGCACTACCAGGGCCCGGTCTAAAGTAGTGCACTACCAGGGTCCCTGGTCTAAAGTAGTGTACTACCAGGGTCCTGGCAAAGTAGTGCACTACCAGGGTCCCTGGTCTAAAGTAGTGTACTACCAGGGTCCCTGGTCTAAAGTAGTGAACTACCAGGGTCTGGAAAGTAGTGAACTACCAGGGTCCCTGGTCTAAAGTAGCGCACTACCAGGGTCCATGGTCTAAAGTAGTGTACTACCAGGGTCCCTGGTCTAAAGTAGTGTACTACCAGGGTCCCTGGTCTAAAGTAGTGTACTACCAGGGTCCCTGGTCTAAAGTAGTGTACTACCAGGGTCCCTGGTCTAAAGTAGTGCACTACCAGGGTCCATGGTCTAAAGTAGTGTACTACCAGGGTCTAAAGTAGTGCACTACCAGGGTCCCTGGTCTAAAGTAGTGTACTACCAGGGTCCCTGGTCTAAAGTAGTGTACTACCAGGGTCCCTGGTCTAAAGTAGTGCACTACCAGGGTCCCTGGTCTAAAGTAGTGCACTACCAGGGTCCATGGTCTAAAGTAGTGTACTACCAGGGTCCCTGGTCTAAAGTAGTGCACTACCAGGGTCTAAAGTAGTGCACTACCAGGGTCCATGGTCTAAAGTAGTGCACTACCAGGGTCCCTGGTCTAAAGTAGTGCACTACCAGGGTCCCTGGTCTAAAGTAGTGTACTACCAGGGTCCATGGTCTAAAGTAGTGTACTACCAGGGTCCCTGGTCTAAAGTAGTGTACTACCAGGGTCCCTGGTCTAAAGTAGTGTACTACCAGGGTCCATGGTCTAAAGTAGTGTACTACCAGGGTCCCTGGTCTAAAGTAGTGTACTACCAGGGTCCCTGGTCTAAAGTAGTGCACTACCAGGGTCCCTGGTCTAAAGTAGTGTACTACCAGGGTCCCTGGTCTAAAGTAGTGTACTACCAGGGTCCCTGGTCTAAAGTAGTGTACTACCAGGGTCCCTGGTCTAAAGTAGTGTACTACCAGGGTCCCTGGTCTAAAGTAGTGTACTACCAGGGTCCATGGTCTAAAGTAGTGTACTACCAGGGTCCCTGGTCTAAAGTAGTGCACTACCAGGGTCCTGGTCTAAAGTAGTGTACTACCAGGGTCCCTGGTCTAAAGTAGTGTACTACCAGGGTCTAAAGTAGTGTACTACCAGGGTCCCTGGTCTAAAGTAGTGTACTACCAGGGTTCTAAAGTAGTGTACTACCAGGGTCTAAAGTAGTGTACTACCAGGGTCCCTGGTCTAAAGTAGTGTACTACCAGGGTCCCTGGTCAAAAGTAGTGTACTACCAGGGTCCCTGGTCTAAAGTAGTGTACTACCAGGGTCCCTGGTCTAAAGTAGTGTACTACCAGGGTCCCTGGTCTAAAGTAGTGTACTACCAGGGTCTAAAGTAGTGCACTACCAGGGTCCCTGGTCTAAAGTAGTGTACTACCAGGGTCCCTGGTCTAAAGTAGTGCACTACCAGGGTCTAAAGTAGTGCACTACCAGGGTCCATGGTCTAAAGTAGTGCACTACCAGGGTCCCTGGTCTAAAGTAGTGCACTACCAGGGTCTAAAGTAGTGCACTACCAGGGTCCATGGTCTAAAGTAGTGCACTACCAGGGTCCCTGGTCTAAAGTAGTGCACTACCAGGGTCCCTGGTCTAAAGTAGTGTACTACCAGGGTCCATGGTCTAAAGTAGTGTACTACCAGGGTCCCTGGTCTAAAGTAGTGTACTACCAGGGTCTAAAGTAGTGTACTACCAGGGTCTAAAGTAGTGTACTACCAGGGTCCATGGTCTAAAGTAGTGTACTACCAGGGTCCCTGGTCTAAAGTAGTGTACTACCAGGGTCCCTGGTCTAAAGTAGTGTACTACCAGGGTCTAAAGTAGTGTACTACCAGGGTCTAAAGTAGTGTACTACCAGGGTCCATGGTCTAAAGTAGTGTACTACCAGGGTCCCTGGTCTAAAGTAGTGAACTACCAGGGTCCATGGTCTAAAGTAGTGTACTACCATGGTCCCTGGTCTAAAGTAGTGTACTACCAGGGTCCCTGGTCTAAAGTAGTGTACTACCAGGGTCCCTGGTCTAAAGTAGTGCACTACCAGGGTCCCTGGTCTAAAGTAGTGTACTACCAGGGTCCCTGGTCTAAAGTAGTGTACTACCAGGGTCCCTGGTCTAAAGTAGTGTACTACCAGGGTCCCTGGTCTAAAGTAGTGAACTACCAGGGTCCATGGTCTAAAGTAATGAACTACCAGGGTCCCTGGTCTAAAGTAGTGCACTACCAGGGTCCATGGTCTAAAGTAGTGAACTACCAGGGTCCCTGGTCTAAAGTAGTGCACTACCAGGGTCCCTGGTCTAAAGTAGTGTACTACCAGGGTCCCTGGTCTAAAGTAGTGTACTACCAGGGTCCCTGGTCTAAAGTAGTGCACTACCAGGGTCCATGGTCTAAAGTAGTGTACTACCAGGGTCTAAAGTAGTGTACTACCAGGGTCCATGGTCTAAAGTAGTGTACTACCAGGGTCTAAAGTAGTGTACTACCAGGGTCCCTGGTCTAAAGTAGTGTACTACCAGGGTCCCTGGTCTAAAGTAGTGCACTACCAGGGTCCATGGTCTAAAGTAGTGTACTACCAGGGTCTAAAGTAGTGTACTACCAGGGTCCCTGGTCTAAAGTAGTGCACTACCAGGGTCCATGTAAAGTAGTGTACTACCAGGGTCCCTGGTCTAAAGTAGTGCACTACCAGGGTCCCTGGTCTAAAGTAGTGCACTACCAGGGTCCCTGGTCTAAAGTAGTGTACTACCAGGGTCCATGGTCTGAAGTAGTGTACTACCAGGGTCCCTGGTCTAAAGTAGTGTACTACCAGGGTCCATGGTCTAAAGTAGTGTACTACCAGGGTCCATGGTCTAAAGTAGTGTACTACCAGGGTCCATGGTCTAAAGTAGTGTACTACCAGGGTCCCTGGTCTAAAGAAGTGCACTACCAGGGTCCCTGGTCTAAAGTAGTGTACTACCAGGGTCCCTGGTCTAAAGTAGTGTACTACCAGGGTCCATGGTCTAAAGTAGTGTACTACCAGGGTCCCTGGTCTAAAGTAGTGTACTACCAGGGTCTAAAGTAGTGTACTACCAGGGTCCCTGGTCTAAAGTAGTGTACTACCATGGTCCATGGTCTAAAGTAGTGTACTACCAGGGTCCCTGGTCTAAAGTAGTGCACTACCAGGGTCTAAAGTAGTGCACTACCAGGGTCCATGGTCTAAAGTAATGTACTACCAGGGTCTAAAGTAGTGCACTACCAGGGTCCCTGGTCTAAAGTAGTGTACTACCAGGGTCCCTGGTCTAAAGTAGTGTACTACCAGGGTCCCTGGTCTAAAGTAGTGTACTACCAGGGTCCCTGGTCAAAAGTAGTGTACTACCAGGGTCCCTGGTCTAAAGTAGTGTACTACCAGGGTCTAAAGTAGTGTACTACCAGGGTCCCTGGTCTAAAGTAGTGTACTACCAGGGTCTAAAGTAGTGTACTACCAGGGTCTAAAGTAGTGTACTACCAGGGTCCCTGGTCTAAAGTAGTGTACTACCAGGGTCCCTGGTCAAAAGTAGTGTACTACCAGGGTCCCTGGTCAAAAGTAGTGTACTACCAGGGTCCCTGGTCTAAAGTAGTGTACTACCAGGGTCCCTGGTCTAAAGTAGTGTACTACCAGGGTCTAAAGTAGTGCACTACCAGGGTCCCTGGTCTAAAGTAGTGTACTACCAGGGTCCCTGGTCTAAAGTAGTGCACTACCAGGGTCTAAAGTAGTGCACTACCAGGGTCCATGGTCTAAAGTAGTGCACTACCAGGGTCCCTGGTCTAAAGTAGTGCACTACCAGGGTCTAAAGTAGTGCACTACCAGGGTCCATGGTCTAAAGTAGTGCACTACCAGGGTCCCTGGTCTAAAGTAGTGCACTACCAGGGTCCATGGTCTAAAGTAGTGCACAACCAGGGTCCAGGGTCTAAAGTAGTGCACTACCAGGGTCTAAAGTAGTGCACTACCAGGGTCCATGGTCTAAAGTAGTGCACTACCAGGGTCCCTGGTCTAAAGTAGTGCACTACCAGGGTCCATGGTCTAAAGTAGTGTACTACCAGGGTCTAAAGTAGTGTACTACCAGGGTCTAAAGTAGTGTACTACCAGCGTCCATGGTCTAAAGTAATGTACTACCAGGGTCCCTGGTCTAAAGTAGTGAACTACCAGGGTCCATGGTCTAAAGTAGTGTACTACCATGGTCACTGGTCTAAAGTAGTGCACTACCAGGGTCCCTGGTCTAAAGTAGTGTACTACCAGGGTCCCTGGTCTAAAGTAGTGCACTACCAGGGTCCCTGGTCTAAAGTAGTGTACTACCAGGGTCCCTGGTCTAAAGTAGTGTACTACCAGGGTCCCTGGTCTAAAGTAGTGTACTACCAGGGTCCATGGTCTAAAGTAGTGAACTACCAGGGTCCCTGGTCTAAAGTAGTGACTACCAGGGTCCTGGTCTAAAGTAGTGTACTACCAGGGTCCCTGGTCTAAAGTAGTGACTACCAGGGTCTAAAGTAGTGTACTACCAGGGTCCCTGGTCTAAAGTAGTGACTACCAGGTCTAAAGTAGTGACTACCAGGGTCTAAAGTAGTGACTACCAGGGTCCTGGTCTAAAGTAGTGTACTACCAGGGTCCCTGGTCTAAAGTAGTGTACTACCAGGGTCCCTGGTCTAAAGTAGTGTACTACCAGGGTCCCTGGTCTAAAGTAGTGCACTACCAGGGTCCCTGGTCTAAAGTAGTGTACTACCAGGGTCTAAAGTAGTGCACTACCAGGGTCCCTGGTCTAAAGTAGTGTACTACCAGGGTCCCTGGTCTAAAGTAGTGCACTACCAGGGTCTAAAGTAGTGCACTACCAGGGTCCCTGGTCTAAAGTAGTACACTACCAGGGTCCATGGTCTAAAGTAGTGCACTACCAGGGTCCCTGGTCTAAAGTAGTGCACTACCAGGGTCTAAAGTAGTGCACTACCAGGGTCCATGGTCTAAAGTAGTGCACTACCAGGGTCCCTGGTCTAAAGTAGTGCACTACCAGGGTCCCTGGTCTAAAGTAGTGTACTACCAGGGTCCATGGTCTAAAGTAGTGTACTACCAGGGTCCCTGGTCTAAAGTAGTGTACTACCAGGGTCTAAAGTAGTGTACTACCAGGGTCTAAAGTAGTGTACTACCAGGGTCCATGGTCTAAAGTAGTGTACTACCAGGGTCCCTGGTCTAAAGTAGTGAACTACCAGGGTCCCTGGTCTAAAGTAGTGTACTACCATGGTCCCTGGTCTAAAGTAGTGTACTACCAGGGTCCCTGGTCTAAAGTAGTGTACTACCAGGGTCCCTGGTCTAAAGTAGTGCACTACCAGGGTCCCTGGTCTAAAGTAGTGTACTACCAGGGTCCCTGGTCTAAAGTAGTGCACTACCAGGGTCCCTGGTCTAAAGTAGTGTACTACCAGGGTCCCTGGTCTAAAGTAGTGTACTACCAGGGTCCCTGGTCTAAAGTAGTGTACTACCAGGGTCCCTGGTCTAAAGTAGTGAACTACCAGGGTCCATGGTCTAAAGTAGTGAACTACCAGGGTCCCTGGTCTAAAGTAGCGCACTACCAGGGTCCATGGTCTAAAGTAGTGAACTACCAGGGTCCCTGGTCTAAAGTAGTGCACTACCAGGGTCCCTGGTCTAAAGTAGTGTACTACCAGGGTCCCTGGTCTAAAGTAGTGTACTACCAGGGTCCCTGGTCTAAAGTAGTGCACTACCAGGGTCCATGGTCTAAAGTAGTGTACTACCAGGGTCTAAAGTAGTGTACTACCAGGGTCCATGGTCTAAAGTAGTGTACTACCAGGGTCTAAAGTAGTGTACTACCAGGGTCCCTGGTCTAAAGTAGTGTACTACCAGGGTCCCTGGTCTAAATTAGTGCACTACCAGGGTCCATGGTCTAAAGTAGTGTACTACCAGGGTCTAAAGTAGTGTACTACCAGGGTCCCTGGTCTAAAGTAGTGCACTACCAGGGTCCATGGTCTAAAGTAGTGTACTACCAGGGTCCCTGGTCTAAAGTAGTGCACTACCAGGGTCCCTGGTCTAAAGTAGTGCACTACCAGGGTCCCTGGTCTAAAGTAGTGTACTACCAGGGTCCATGGTCTAAAGTAGTGTACTACCAGGGTCCCTGGTCTAAAGTAGTGTACTACCAGGGTCCATGGTCTAAAGTAGTGTACTACCAGGGTCCATGGTCTAAAGTAGTGTACTACCAGGGTCCATGGTCTAAAGTAGTGTACTACCAGGGTCCCTGGTCTAAAGTAGTGCACTACCAGGGTCCCTGGTCTAAAGTAGTGTACTACCAGGGTCCCTGGTCTAAAGTAGTGTACTACCAGGGTCCATGGTCTAAAGTAGTGTACTACCAGGGTCCCTGGTCAAAAGTAGTGTACTACCAGGGTCTAAAGTAGTGTACTACCTGGGTCCCTGGTCTAAAGTAGTGTACTACCATGGTCCATGGTCTAAAGTAGTGTACTACCAGGGTCCCTGGTCTAAAGTAGTGCACTACCAGGGTCTAAAGTAGTGCACTACCAGGGTCCATGGTCTAAAGTAGTACTACCAGGGTCTAAAGTAGTGCACTACCAGGGTCCCTGGTCTAAAGTAGTGTACTACCAGGGTCCCTGGTCTAAAGTAGTGTACTACCAGGGTCTAAAGTAGTGTACTACCAGGGTCCCTGGTCTAAAGTAGTGTACTACCAGGGTCTAAAGTAGTGTACTACCAGGGTCTAAAGTAGTGTACTACCAGGGTCCCTGGTCTAAAGTAGTGTACTACCAGGGTCCCTGGTCAAAGTAGTGTACTACCAGGGTCCCTGGTCTAAAGTAGTGTACTACCAGGGTCCCTGGTCTAAAGTAGTGTACTACCAGGGTCTAAAGTAGTGCACTACCAGGGTCCCTGGTCTAAAGTAGTGTACTACCAGGGTCCCTGGTCTAAAGTAGTGCACTACCAGGGTCTAAAGTAGTGCACTACCAGGGTCCCTGGTCTAAAGTAGTGTACTACCAGGGTCCCTGGTCTAAAGTAGTGCACTACCAGGGTCTAAAGTAGTGCACTACCAGGGTCCATGGTCTAAAGTAGTGCACTACCAGGGTCCCTGGTCTAAAGTAGTGCACTACCAGGGTCCCTGGTCTAAAGTAGTGTACTACCAGGGTCCATGGTCTAAAGTAGTGTACTACCAGGGTCCCTGGTCTAAAGTAGTGTACTACCAGGGTCTAAAGTAGTGTACTACCAGGGTCTAAAGTAGTGTACTACCAGGGTCCATGGTCTAAAGTAGTGTACTACCAGGGTCCCTGGTCTAAAGTAGTGAACTACCAGGGTCCATGGTCTAAAGTAGTGTACTACCATGGTCCCTGGTCTAAAGTAGTGTACTACCAGGGTCCCTGGTCTAAAGTAGTGTACTACCAGGGTCCCTGGTCTAAAGTAGTGCACTACCAGGGTCCCTGGTCTAAAGTAGTGTACTACCAGGGTCCCTGGTCTAAAGTAGTGTACTACCAGGGTCCCTGGTCTAAAGTAGTGTACTACCAGGGTCCCTGGTCTAAAGTAGTGAACTACCAGGGTCCATGGTCTAAAGTAATGAACTACCAGGGTCCCTGGTCTAAAGTAGTGCACTACCAGGGTCCATGGTCTAAAGTAGTGAACTACCAGGGTCCCTGGTCTAAAGTAGTGCACTACCAGGGTCCCTGGTCTAAAGTAGTGTACTACCAGGGTCCCTGGTCTAAAGTAGTGTACTACCAGGGTCCCTTGTCTAAAGTAGTGCACTACCAGGGTCCATGGTCTAAAGTAGTGTACTACCAGGGTCTAAAGTAGTGTACTACCAGGGTCCATGGTCTAAAGTAGTGTACTACCAGGGTCTAAAGTAGTGTACTACCAGGGTCCCTGGTCTAAAGTAGTGTACTACCAGGGTCCCTGGTCTAAAGTAGTGCACTACCAGGGTCCATGGTCTAAAGTAGTGTACTACCAGGGTCTAAAGTAGTGTACTACCAGGGTCCCTGGTCTAAAGTAGTGCACTACCAGGGTCCATGTAAAGTAGTGTACTACCAGGGTCCCTGGTCTAAAGTAGTGTACTACCAGGGTCCCTGGTCTAAAGTAGTGCACTACCAGGGTCCCTGGTCTAAAGTAGTGTACTACCAGGGTCCATGGTCTGAAGTAGTGTACTACCAGGGTCCCTGGTCTAAAGTAGTGTACTACCAGGGTCCATGGTCTAAAGTAGTGTACTACCAGGGTCCATGGTCTAAAGTAGTGTACTACCAGGGTCCATGGTCTAAAGTAGTGTACTACCAGGGTCCCTGGTCTAAAGAAGTGCACTACCAGGGTCCCTGGTCTAAAGTAGTGTACTACCAGGGTCCCTGGTCTAAAGTAGTGTACTACCAGGGTCCATGGTCTAAAGTAGTGTACTACCAGGGTCCCTGGTCTAAAGTAGTGTACTACCAGGGTCTAAAGTAGTGTACTACCAGGGTCCCTGGTCTAAAGTAGTGTACTACCATGGTCCATGGTCTAAAGTAGTGTACTACCAGGGTCCCTGGTCTAAAGTAGTGCACTACCAGGGTCTAAAGTAGTGCACTACCAGGGTCCATGGTCTAAAGTAATGTACTACCAGGGTCTAAAGTAGTGCACTACCAGGGTCCCTGGTCTAAAGTAGTGTACTACCAGGGTCCCTGGTCTAAAGTAGTGTACTACCAGGGTCCCTGGTCTAAAGTAGTGTACTACCAGGGTCCCTGGTCAAAAGTAGTGTACTACCAGGGTCCCTGGTCTAAAGTAGTGTACTACCAGGGTCTAAAGTAGTGTACTACCAGGGTCCCTGGTCTAAAGTAGTGTACTACCAGGGTCTAAAGTAGTGTACTACCAGGGTCTAAAGTAGTGTACTACCAGGGTCCCTGGTCTAAAGTAGTGTACTACCAGGGTCCCTGGTCAAAAGTAGTGTACTACCAGGGTCCCTGGTCAAAAGTAGTGTACTACCAGGGTCCCTGGTCTAAAGTAGTGTACTACCAGGGTCCCTGGTCTAAAGTAGTGTACTACCAGGGTCTAAAGTAGTGCACTACCAGGGTCCCTGGTCTAAAGTAGTGTACTACCAGGGTCCCTGGTCTAAAGTAGTGCACTACCAGGGTCTAAAGTAGTGCACTACCAGGGTCCATGGTCTAAAGTAGTGCACTACCAGGGTCCCTGGTCTAAAGTAGTGCACTACCAGGGTCTAAAGTAGTGCACTACCAGGGTCCATGGTCTAAAGTAGTGCACTACCAGGGTCCCTGGTCTAAAGTAGTGCACTACCAGGGTCCATGGTCTAAAGTAGTGCACAACCAGGGTCCAGGGTCTAAAGTAGTGCACTACCAGGGTCTAAAGTAGTGCACTACCAGGGTCCATGGTCTAAAGTAGTGCACTACCAGGGTCCCTGGTCTAAAGTAGTGCACTACCAGGGTCCATGGTCTAAAGTAGTGTACTACCAGGGTCTAAAGTAGTGTACTACCAGGGTCTAAAGTAGTGTACTACCAGCGTCCATGGTCTAAAGTAATGTACTACCAGGGTCCCTGGTCTAAAGTAGTGAACTACCAGGGTCCATGGTCTAAAGTAGTGTACTACCATGGTCACTGGTCTAAAGTAGTGCACTACCAGGGTCCCTGGTCTAAAGTAGTGTACTACCAGGGTCCCTGGTCTAAAGTAGTGCACTACCAGGGTCCCTGGTCTAAAGTAGTGTACTACCAGGGTCCCTGGTCTAAAGTAGTGTACTACCAGGGTCCCTGGTCTAAAGTAGTGTACTACCAGGGTCCCTGGTCTAAAGTAGTGAACTACCAGGGTCCATGGTCTAAAGTAGTGAACTACCAGGGTCCCTGGTCTAAAGTAGTGCACTACCAGGGTCCATGGTCTAAAGTAGTGAACTACCAGGGTCCCTGGTCTAAAGTAGTGTACTACCAGGGTCCCTGGTCTAAAGTAGTGTACTACCAGGGTCCCTGGTCTAAAGTAGTGTACTACCAGGGTCCCTGGTCTAAAGTAGTGCACTACCAGGGTCCATGGTCTAAAGTAGTGTACTACCAGGGTCTAAAGTAGTGTACTACCAGGGTCCATGGTCTAAAGTAGTGTACTACCAGGGTCTAAAGTAGTGTACTACCAGGGTCCCTGGTCTAAAGTTGTGTACTACCAGGGTCCCTGGTCTAAAGTAGTGCACTACCAGGGTCCATGGTCTAAGTAGTGTACTACCGGGGTCTAAAGTAGTGTACTACCAGGGTCCCTGGTCTAAAGTAGTGCACTACCAGGGTCCATGGTCTAAAGTAGTGTACTACCAGGGTCCCTGGTCTAAAGTAGTGCACTACCAGGGTCCCTGGTCTAAAGTAGTGCACTACCAGGGTCCCTGGTCTAAAGTAGTGTACTACCAGGGTCCATGGTCTAAAGTAGTGCACTACCAGGGTCCCTGGTCTAAAGTAGTGTACTACCAGGGTCCATGGTCTAAAGTAGTGTACTACCAGGGTCCATGGTCTAAAGTAGTGCACTACCAGGGTCCATGGTCTAAAGTAGTGTACTACCAGGGTCCCTGGTCTAAAGTAGTGCACTACCAGTGTCCCTGGTCTAAAGTAGTGTACTACCAGGGTCCCTGGTCTAAAGTAGTGTACTACCAGGGTCCATGGTCTAAAGTAGTGTACTACCAGGGTCTAAAGTAGTGTACTACCAGGGTCCCTGGTCTAAAGTAGTGTACTACCATGGTCCATGGTCTAAAGTAGTGTACTACCAGGGTCCCTGGTCTAAAGTAGTGCACTACCAGGGTCTAAAGTGGTGCACTACCAGGGTCCATGGTCTAAAGTAGTGCACTACCAGGGTCCCTGGTCTAAAGTAGTGCACTACCAGGGTCTAAAGTAGTGCACTACCAGGGTCCATGGTCTAAAGTAGTGTACTACCATGGTCCATGGTCTAAAGTAGTGTACTACCAGGGTCCCTGGTCTAAAGTAGTGTACTACCAGGGTCCCTGGTCTAAAGTAGTGCACTACCAGGGTCCATGGTCTAAAGTAGTGCACTACCAGGGTCCAGGGTCTAAAGTAGTGTACTACCAGGGTCCCTGGTCTAAAGTAGTGCACTACCAGGGTCCCTGGTCTAAAGTAGTGCACTACCAGGGTCCCTGGTCTAAAGTAGTACACTACCAGGGTCCATGGTCTAAAGTAGTGCACTACCAGGGTCCCTGGTCTAAAGTAGTGCACTACCAGGGTCTAAAGTAGTGCACTACCAGGGTCCATGGTCTAAAGTAGTGCACTACCAGGGTCCCTGGTCTAAAGTAGTGCACTACCAGGGTCCCTGGTCTAAAGTAGTGTACTACCAGGGTCCATGGTCTAAAGTAGTGTACTACCAGGGTCCCTGGTCTAAAGTAGTGTACTACCAGGGTCTAAAGTAGTGTACTACCAGGGTCTAAAGTAGTGTACTACCAGGGTCCATGGTCTAAAGTAGTGTACTACCAGGGTCCCTGGTCTAAAGTAGTGAACTACCAGGGTCCCTGGTCTAAAGTAGTGTACTACCATGGTCCCTGGTCTAAAGTAGTGTACTACCAGGGTCCCTGGTCTAAAGTAGTGTACTACCAGGGTCCCTGGTCTAAAGTAGTGCACTACCAGGGTCCCTGGTCTAAAGTAGTGTACTACCAGGGTCCCTGGTCTAAAGTAGTGCACTACCAGGGTCCCTGGTCTAAAGTAGTGTACTACCAGGGTCCCTGGTCTAAAGTAGTGTACTACCAGGGTCCCTGGTCTAAAGTCGTGTACTACCAGGGTCCCTGGTCTAAAGTAGTGAACTACCAGGGTCCATGGTCTAAAGTAGTGAACTACCAGGGTCCCTGGTCTAAAGTAGCGCACTACCAGGGTCCATGGTCTAAAGTAGTGAACTACCAGGGTCCCTGGTCTAAAGTAGTGCACTACCAGGGTCCCTGGTCTAAAGTAGTGTACTACCAGGGTCCCTGGTCTAAAGTAGTGTACTACCAGGGTCCCTGGTCTAAAGTAGTGCACTACCAGGGTCCATGGTCTAAAGTAGTGTACTACCAGGGTCTAAAGTAGTGTACTACCAGGGTCCATGGTCTAAAGTAGTGTACTACCAGGGTCTAAAGTAGTGTACTACCAGGGTCCCTGGTCTAAAGTAGTGTACTACCAGGGTCCCTGGTCTAAATTAGTGCACTACCAGGGTCCTTGGTCTAAAGTAGTGTACTACCAGGGTCTAAAGTAGTGTACTACCAGGGTCCCTGGTCTAAAGTAGTGCACTACCAGGGTCCATGGTCTAAAGTAGTGTACTACCAGGGTCCCTGGTCTAAAGTAGTGCACTACCAGGGTCCCTGGTCTAAAGTAGTGCACTACCAGGGTCCCTGGTCTAAAGTAGTGTACTACCAGGGTCCATGGTCTAAAGTAGTGTACTACCAGGGTCCCTGGTCTAAAGTAGTGTACTACCAGGGTCCATGGTCTAAAGTAGTGTACTACCAGGGTCCATGGTCTAAAGTAGTGTACTACCAGGGTCCATGGTCTAAAGTAGTGTACTACCAGGGTCCCTGGTCTAAAGTAGTGCACTACCAGGGTCCCTGGTCTAAAGTAGTGTACTACCTGGGTCCCTGGTCTAAAGTAGTGTACTACCAGGGTCCATGGTCTAAAGTAGTGTACTACCAGGGTCCCTGGTCAAAAGTAGTGTACTACCAGGGTCTAAAGTAGTGTACTACCTGGGTCCCTGGTCTAAAGTAGTGTACTACCATGGTCCATGGTCTAAAGTAGTGTACTACCAGGGTCCCTGGTCTAAAGTAGTGCACTACCAGGGTCTAAAGTAGTGCACTACCAGGGTCCATGGTCTAAAGTAATGTACTACCAGGGTCTAAAGTAGTGCACTACCAGGGTCCCTGGTCTAAAGTAGTGTACTACCAGGGTCCCTGGTCTAAAGTAGTGTACTACCAGGGTCTAAAGTAGTGTACTACCAGGGTCCCTGGTCTAAAGTAGTGTACTACCAGGGTCTAAAGTAGTGTACTACCAGGGTCTAAAGTAGTGTACTACCAGGGTCCCTGGTCTAAAGTAGTGTACTACCAGGGTCCCTGGTCAAAAGTAGTGTACTACCAGGGTCCCTGGTCTAAAGTAGTGTACTACCAGGGTCCCTGGTCTAAAGTAGTGTACTACCAGGGTCCCTGGTCTAAAGTAGTGTACTACCAGGGTCTAAAGTAGTGCACTACCAGGGTCCCTGGTCTAAAGTAGTGTACTACCAGGGTCCCTGGTCTAAAGTAGTGCACTACCAGGGTCTAAAGTAGTGCACTACCAGGGTCCATGGTCTAAAGTAGTTTACTACCAGGTTCTAAAGTAGTGTACTACCAGGGTCCCTGGTCTAAAGTAGTGCACTACCAGGGTCCATGTAAAGTAGTGTACTACCAGGGTCCCTGGTCTAAAGTTGTGTACTACCAGGGTCCCTGGTCTAAAGTAGTGCACTACCAGGGTCCATGGTCTAAGTAGTGTACTACCGGGGTCTAAAGTAGTGTACTACCAGGGTCCCTGGTCTAAAGTAGTGCACTACCAGGGTCCATGGTCTAAAGTAGTGTACTACCAGGGTCCCTGGTCTAAAGTAGTGCACTACCAGGGTCCCTGGTCTAAAGTAGTGCACTACCAGGGTCCCTGGTCTAAAGTAGTGTACTACCAGGGTCCATGGTCTAAAGTAGTGCACTACCAGGGTCCCTGGTCTAAAGTAGTGTACTACCAGGGTCCATGGTCTAAAGTAGTGTACTACCAGGGTCCATGGTCTAAAGTAGTGCACTACCAGGGTCCATGGTCTAAAGTAGTGTACTACCAGGGTCCCTGGTCTAAAGTAGTGCACTACCAGTGTCCCTGGTCTAAAGTAGTGTACTACCAGGGTCCCTGGTCTAAAGTAGTGTACTACCAGGGTCCATGGTCTAAAGTAGTGTACTACCAGGGTCTAAAGTAGTGTACTACCAGGGTCCCTGGTCTAAAGTAGTGTACTACCATGGTCCATGGTCTAAAGTAGTGTACTACCAGGGTCCCTGGTCTAAAGTAGTGCACTACCAGGGTCTAAAGTGGTGCACTACCAGGGTCCATGGTCTAAAGTAGTGCACTACCAGGGTCCCTGGTCTAAAGTAGTGCACTACCAGGGTCTAAAGTAGTGCACTACCAGGGTCCATGGTCTAAAGTAGTGTACTACCATGGTCCATGGTCTAAAGTAGTGTACTACCAGGGTCCCTGGTCTAAAGTAGTGTACTACCAGGGTCCCTGGTCTAAAGTAGTGCACTACCAGGGTCCATGGTCTAAAGTAGTGCACTACCAGGGTCCAGGGTCTAAAGTAGTGTACTACCAGGGTCCCTGGTCTAAAGTAGTGCACTACCAGGGTCCCTGGTCTAAAGTAGTGCACTACCAGGGTCCCTGGTCTAAAGTAGT
Source organism: Salvelinus fontinalis (assembly GCF_029448725.1). NCBI lineage: Eukaryota > Metazoa > Chordata > Actinopteri > Salmoniformes > Salmonidae > Salvelinus > Salvelinus fontinalis. The sequence continues at coordinate 64,996,553 of NC_074670.1, forward strand.
ACACTACCATGGTCCATGGTCTAAAGTATTGCACTACCAGGGTCCCTGGTCTAAAGTAGTGCACTACCAGGGTCTAAAGTAGTGCACTACCAGGGTCCATGGTCTAAAGTAGTGCACTACCAGGGTCCCTGGTCTATAGTAGTGCACTACCAGGGTCCCTGGTCTAAAGTAGTGTACTACCAGGGTCCATGGTCTAAAGTAGTGTACTACCAGGGTCCCTGGTCTAAAGGAGTGTACTACCAGGGTCTAAAGTAGTGTACTACCAGGGTCTAAAGTAGTGTACTACCAGGGTCCATGGTCTAAAGTAGTGTACTACCAGGGTCCCTGGTCTAAAGTAGTGAACTACCAGGGTCCCTGGTCTAAAGTAGTGTACTACCATGGTCCCTGGTCTAAAGTAGTGTACTACCAGGGTCCCTGGTCTAAAGTAGTGTACTACCAGGGTCCCTGGTCTAAAGTAGTGCACTACCAGGGTCCCTGGTCTAAAGTAGTGTACTACCAGGGTCCCTGGTCTAAAGTAGTGCACTACCAGGGTCCCTGGTCTAAAGTAGTGTACTACCAGGGTCCCTGGTCTAAAGTAGTGTACTACCAGGGTCCCTGGTCTAAAGTCGTGTACTACCAGGGTCCCTGGTCTAAAGTAGTGAACTACCAGGGTCCATGGTCTAAAGTAGTGAACTACCAGGGTCCCTGGTCTAAAGTAGCGCACTACCAGGGTCCATGGTCTAAAGTAGTGAACTACCAGGGTCCCTGGTCTAAAGTAGTGCACTACCAGGGTCCCTGGTCTAAAGTAGTGTACTACCAGGGTCCCTGGTCTAAAGTAGTGTACTACCAGGGTCCCTGGTCTAAAGTAGTGCACTACCAGGGTCCATGGTCTAAAGTAGTGTACTACCAGGGTCTAAAGTAGTGTACTACCAGGGTCCATGGTCTAAAGTAGTGTACTACCAGGGTCTAAAGTAGTGTACTACCAGGGTCCCTGGTCTAAAGTAGTGTACTACCAGGGTCCCTGGTCTAAATTAGTGCACTACCAGGGTCCTTGGTCTAAAGTAGTGTACTACCAGGGTCTAAAGTAGTGTACTACCAGGGTCCCTGGTCTAAAGTAGTGCACTACCAGGGTCCATGGTCTAAAGTAGTGTACTACCAGGGTCCCTGGTCTAAAGTAGTGCACTACCAGGGTCCCTGGTCTAAAGTAGTGCACTACCAGGGTCCCTGGTCTAAAGTAGTGTACTACCAGGGTCCATGGTCTAAAGTAGTGTACTACCAGGGTCCCTGGTCTAAAGTAGTGTACTACCAGGGTCCATGGTCTAAAGTAGTGTACTACCAGGGTCCATGGTCTAAAGTAGTGTACTACCAGGGTCCATGGTCTAAAGTAGTGTACTACCAGGGTCCCTGGTCTAAAGTAGTGCACTACCAGGGTCCCTGGTCTAAAGTAGTGTACTACCTGGGTCCCTGGTCTAAAGTAGTGTACTACCAGGGTCCATGGTCTAAAGTAGTGTACTACCAGGGTCCCTGGTCAAAAGTAGTGTACTACCAGGGTCTAAAGTAGTGTACTACCTGGGTCCCTGGTCTAAAGTAGTGTACTACCATGGTCCATGGTCTAAAGTAGTGTACTACCAGGGTCCCTGGTCTAAAGTAGTGCACTACCAGGGTCTAAAGTAGTGCACTACCAGGGTCCATGGTCTAAAGTAATGTACTACCAGGGTCTAAAGTAGTGCACTACCAGGGTCCCTGGTCTAAAGTAGTGTACTACCAGGGTCCCTGGTCTAAAGTAGTGTACTACCAGGGTCTAAAGTAGTGTACTACCAGGGTCCCTGGTCTAAAGTAGTGTACTACCAGGGTCTAAAGTAGTGTACTACCAGGGTCTAAAGTAGTGTACTACCAGGGTCCCTGGTCTAAAGTAGTGTACTACCAGGGTCCCTGGTCAAAAGTAGTGTACTACCAGGGTCCCTGGTCTAAAGTAGTGTACTACCAGGGTCCCTGGTCTAAAGTAGTGTACTACCAGGGTCCCTGGTCTAAAGTAGTGTACTACCAGGGTCTAAAGTAGTGCACTACCAGGGTCCCTGGTCTAAAGTAGTGTACTACCAGGGTCCCTGGTCTAAAGTAGTGCACTACCAGGGTCTAAAGTAGTGCACTACCAGGGTCCATGGTCTAAAGTAGTGTACTACCAGGGTCTAAAGTAGTGTACTACCAGGGTCCCTGGTCTAAAGTAGTGCACTACCAGGGTCCATGTAAAGTAGTGTACTACCAGGGTCCCTGGTCTAAAGTAGTGCACTACCAGGGTCTCTGGTCTAAAGTAGTGCACTACCAGGGTCCCTGGTCTAAAGTAGTGTACTACCAGGGTCCATGGTCTGAAGTAGTGTACTACCAGGGTCCCTGGTCTAAAGTAGTGTACTACCAGGGTCCATGGTCTAAAGTAGTGTACTACCAGGGTCCATGGTCTAAAGTAGTGTACTACCAGGGTCCATGGTCTAAAGTAGTGTACTACCAGGGTCCCTGGTCTAAAGAAGTGCACTACCAGGGTCCCTGGTCTAAAGTAGTGTACTACCAGGGTCCCTGGTCTAAAGTAGTGTACTACCAGGGTCCATGGTCTAAAGTAGTGTACTACCAGGGTCCCTGGTCTAAAGTAGTGTACTACCAGGGTCTAAAGTAGTGTACTACCAGGGTCCCTGGTCTAAAGTAGTGTACTACCATGGTCCATGGTCTAAAGTAGTGTACTACCAGGGTCCCTGGTCTAAAGTAGTGCACTACCAGGGTCTAAAGTAGTGCACTACCAGGGTCCATGGTCTAAAGTAATGTACTACCAGGGTCTAAAGTAGTGCACTACCAGGGTCCCTGGTCTAAAGTAGTGTACTACCAGGGTCCCTGGTCTAAAGTAGTGTACTACCAGGGTCCCTGGTCTAAAGTAGTGTACTACCAGGGTCCCTGGTCAAAAGTAGTGTACTACCAGGGTCCCTGGTCTAAAGTAGTGTACTACCAGGGTCTAAAGTAGTGTACTACCAGGGTCCCTGGTCTAAAGTAGTGTACTACCAGGGTCTAAAGTAGTGTACTACCAGGGTCTAAAGTAGTGTACTACCAGGGTCCCTGGTCTAAAGTAGTGTACTACCAGGGTCCCTGGTCAAAAGTAGTGTACTACCAGGGTCCCTGGTCAAAAGTAGTGTACTACCAGGGTCCCTGGTCTAAAGTAGTGTACTACCAGGGTCCCTGGTCTAAAGTAGTGTACTACCAGGGTCTAAAGTAGTGCACTACCAGGGTCCCTGGTCTAAAGTAGTGTACTACCAGGGTCCCTGGTCTAAAGTAGTGCACTACCAGGGTCTAAAGTAGTGCACTACCAGGGTCCATGGTCTAAAGTAGTGCACTACCAGGGTCCCTGGTCTAAAGTAGTGCACTACCAGGGTCTAAAGTAGTGCACTACCAGGGTCCATGGTCTAAAGTAGTGCACTACCAGGGTCCCTGGTCTAAAGTAGTGCACTACCAGGGTCCATGGTCTAAAGTAGTGCACAACCAGGGTCCAGGGTCTAAAGTAGTGCACTACCAGGGTCTAAAGTAGTGCACTACCAGGGTCCATGGTCTAAAGTAGTGCACTACCAGGGTCCCTGGTCTAAAGTAGTGCACTACCAGGGTCCATGGTCTAAAGTAGTGTACTACCAGGGTCTAAAGTAGTGTACTACCAGGGTCTAAAGTAGTGTACTACCAGCGTCCATGGTCTAAAGTAATGTACTACCAGGGTCCCTGGTCTAAAGTAGTGAACTACCAGGGTCCATGGTCTAAAGTAGTGTACTACCATGGTCACTGGTCTAAAGTAGTGCACTACCAGGGTCCCTGGTCTAAAGTAGTGTACTACCAGGGTCCCTGGTCTAAAGTAGTGCACTACCAGGGTCCCTGGTCTAAAGTAGTGTACTACCAGGGTCCCTGGTCTAAAGTAGTGTACTACCAGGGTCCCTGGTCTAAAGTAGTGTACTACCAGGGTCCCTGGTCTAAAGTAGTGAACTACCAGGGTCCATGGTCTAAAGTAGTGAACTACCAGGGTCCCTGGTCTAAAGTAGTGCACTACCAGGGTCCATGGTCTAAAGTAGTGAACTACCAGGGTCCCTGGTCTAAAGTAGTGTACTACCAGGGTCCCTGGTCTAAAGTAGTGTACTACCAGGGTCCCTGGTCTAAAGTAGTGTACTACCAGGGTCCCTGGTCTAAAGTAGTGCACTACCAGGGTCCATGGTCTAAAGTAGTGTACTACCAGGGTCTAAAGTAGTGTACTACCAGGGTCCATGGTCTAAAGTAGTATACTACCAGGGTCTAAAGTAGTGTACTACCAGGGTCCCTGGTCTAAAGTAGTGTACTACCAGGGTCCCTGGTCTAAAGTTGTGTACTACCAGGGTCCCTGGTCTAAAGTAGTGCACTACCAGGGTCCATGGTCTAAGTAGTGTACTACCGGGGTCTAAAGTAGTGTACTACCAGGGTCCCTGGTCTAAAGTAGTGCACTACCAGGGTCCATGGTCTAAAGTAGTGTACTACCAGGGTCCCTGGTCTAAAGTAGTGCACTACCAGGGTCCCTGGTCTAAAGTAGTGCACTACCAGGGTCCCTGGTCTAAAGTAGTGTACTACCAGGGTCCATGGTCTAAAGTAGTGCACTACCAGGGTCCCTGGTCTAAAGTAGTGTACTACCAGGGTCCATGGTCTAAAGTAGTGTACTACCAGGGTCCATGGTCTAAAGTAGTGTACTACCAGGGTCCATGGTCTAAAGTGGTGTACTACCAGGGTCCCTGGTCTAAAGTAGTGCACTACCAGTGTCCCTGGTCTAAAGTAGTGTACTACCAGGGTCCCTGGTCTAAAGTAGTGTACTACCAGGGTCCATGGTCTAAAGTAGTGTACTACCAGGGTCTAAAGTAGTGTACTACCAGGGTCCCTGGTCTAAAGTAGTGTACTACCATGGTCCATGGTCTAAAGTAGTGTACTACCAGGGTCCCTGGTCTAAAGTAGTGCACTACCAGGGTCTAAAGTGGTGCACTACCAGGGTCCATGGTCTAAAGTAGTGCACTACCAGGGTCCCTGGTCTAAAGTAGTGCACTACCAGGGTCTAAAGTAGTGCACTACCAGGGTCCATGGTCTAAAGTAGTGTACTACCATGGTCCATGGTCTAAAGTAGTGTACTACCAGGGTCCCTGGTCTAAAGTAGTGTACTACCAGGGTCCCTGGTCTAAAGTAGTGCACTACCAGGGTCCATGGTCTAAAGTAGTGCACTACCAGGGTCCAGGGTCTAAAGTAGTGTACTACCAGGGTCCCTGGTCTAAAGTAGTGCACTACCAGGGTCCCTGGTCTAAAGTAGTGCACTACCAGGGTCCCTGGTCTAAAGTAGTACACTACCAGGGTCCATGGTCTAAAGTATTGCACTACCAGGGTCCCTGGTCTAAAGTAGTGCACTACCAGGGTCTAAAGTAGTGCACTACCAGGGTCCATGGTCTAAAGTAGTGCACTACCAGGGTCCCTGGTCTATAGTAGTGCACTACCAGGGTCCCTGGTCTAAAGTAGTGTACTACCAGGGTCCATGGTCTAAAGTAGTGTACTACCAGGGTCCCTGGTCTAAAGTAGTGTACTACCAGGGTCTAAAGTAGTGTACTACCAGGGTCTAAAGTAGTGTACTACAAGGGTCCATGGTCTAAAGTAGTGTACTACCAGGGTCCCTGGTCTAAAGTAGTGAACTACCAGGGTCCCTGGTCTAAAGTAGTGTACTACCAGGGTCCCTGGTCTAAAGTAGTGTACTACCAGGGTCCCTGGTCTAAAGTAGTGCACTACCAGGGTCCCTGGTCTAAAGTAGTGTACTACCAGGGTCCCTGGTCTAAAGTAGTGCACTACCAGGGTCCCTGGTCTAAAGTAGTGTACTACCAGGGTCCCTGGTCTAAAGTAGTGTACTACCAGGGTCCCTGGTCTAAAGTCGTGTACTACCAGGGTCCCTGGTCTAAAGTAGTGAACTACCAGGGTCCATGGTCTAAAGTAGTGAACTACCAGGGTCCCTGGTCTAAAGTAGCGCACTACCAGGGTCCATGGTCTAAAGTAGTGAACTACCAGGGTCCCTGGTCTAAAGTAGTGCACTACCAGGGTCCCTGGTCTAAAGTAGTGTACTACCAGGGTCCCTGGTCTAAAGTAGTGTACTACCAGGGTCCCTGGTCTAAAGTAGTGCACTACCAGGGTCCATGGTCTAAAGTAGTGTACTACCAGGGTCTAAAGTAGTGTACTACCAGGGTCCATGGTCTAAAGTAGTGTACTACCAGGGTCTAAAGTAGTGTACTACCAGGGTCCCTGGTCTAAAGTAGTGTACTACCAGGGTCCCTGGTCTAAATTAGTGCACTACCAGGGTCCTTGGTCTAAAGTAGTGTACTACCAGGGTCTAAAGTAGTGTACTACCAGGGTCCCTGGTCTAAAGTAGTGCACTACCAGGGTCCATGGTCTAAAGTAGTGTACTACCAGGGTCCCTGGTCTAAAGTAGTGCACTACCAGGGTCCCTGGTCTAAAGTAGTGTACTACCAGGGTCCATGGTCTAAAGTAGTGTACTACCAGGGTCCCTGGTCTAAAGTAGTGTACTACCAGGGTCCATGGTCTAAAGTAGTGTACTACCAGGGTCCATGGTCTAAAGTAGTGTACTACCAGGGTCCATGGTCTAAAGTAGTGTACTACCAGGGTCCCTGGTCTAAAGTAGTGCACTACCAGGGTCCCTGGTCTAAAGTAGTGTACTACCTGGGTCCCTGGTCTAAAGTAGTGTACTACCAGGGTCCATGGTCTAAAGTAGTGTACTACCAGGGTCCCTGGTCAAAAGTAGTGTACTACCAGGGTCTAAAGTAGTGTACTACCTGGGTCCCTGGTCTAAAGTAGTGTACTACCATGGTCCATGGTCTAAAGTAGTGTACTACCAGGGTCCCTGGTCTAAAGTAGTGCACTACCAGGGTCTAAAGTAGTGCACTACCAGGGTCCATGGTCTAAAGTAATGTACTACCAGGGTCTAAAGTAGTGCACTACCAGGGTCCCTGGTCTAAAGTAGTGTACTACCAGGGTCCCTGGTCTAAAGTAGTGTACTACCAGGGTCTAAAGTAGTGTACTACCAGGGTCCCTGGTCTAAAGTAGTGTACTACCAGGGTCTAAAGTAGTGTACTACCAGGGTCTAAAGTAGTGTACTACCAGGGTCCCTGGTCTAAAGTAGTGTACTACCAGGGTCCCTGGTCAAAAGTAGTGTACTACCAGGGTCCCTGGTCTAAAGTAGTGTACTACCAGGGTCCCTGGTCTAAAGTAGTGTACTACCAGGGTCCCTGGTCTAAAGTAGTGTACTACCAGGGTCTAAAGTAGTGCACTACCAGGGTCCCTGGTCTAAAGTAGTGTACTACCAGGGTCCCTGGTCTAAAGTAGTGCACTACCAGGGTCTAAAGTAGTGCACTACCAGGGTCCATGGTCTAAAGTAGTGCACTACCAGGGTCCCTGGTCTAAAGTAGTGCACTACCAGGGTCTAAAGTAGTGCACTACCAGGGTCCATGGTCTAAAGTAGTGCACTACCAGGGTCCCTGGTCTAAAGTAGTGCACTACCAGGGTCCCTGGTCTAAAGTAGTGTACTACCAGGGTCCATGGTCTAAAGTAGTGTACTACCAGGGTCCCTGGTCTAAAGTAGTGTACTACCAGGGTCTAAAGTAGTGTACTACCAGGGTCTAAAGTAGTGTACTACCAGGGTCCATGGTCTAAAGTAGTGTACTACCAGGGTCCCTGGTCTAAAGTAGTGAACTACCAGGGTCCATGGTATAAAGTAGTGTACTACCATGGTCCCTGGTCTAAAGTAGTGTACTACCAGGGTCCCTGGTCTAAAGTAGTGTACTACCAGGGTCCCTGGTCTAAAGTAGTGCACTACCAGGGTCCCTGGTCTAAAGTAGTGTACTACCAGGGTCCCTGGTCTAAAGTAGTGTACTACCAGGGTCCCTGGTCTAAAGTACTGTACTACCAGGGTCCCTGGTCTAAAGTAGTGAACTACCAGGGTCCATGGTCTAAAGTAATGAACTACCAGGGTCCCTGGTCTAAAGTAGTGCACTACCAGGGTCCATGGTCTAAAGTAGTGAACTACCAGGGTCCCTGGTCTAAAGTAGTGCACTACCAGGGTCCCTGGTCTAAAGTAGTGTACTACCAGGGTCCCTGGTCTAAAGTAGTGCACTACCAGGGTCCATGGTCTAAAGTAGTGTACTACCAGGGTCTAAAGTAGTGTACTACCAGGGTCCATGGTCTAAAGTAGTGTACTACCAGGGTCTAAAGTAGTGTACTACCAGGGTCCATGGTCTAAAGTAGTGTACTACCAGGGTCTAAAGTAGTGTACTACCAGGGTCCCTGGTCTAAAGTAGTGTACTACCAGGGTCCCTGGTCTAAAGTAGTGCACTACCAGGGTCCATGGTCTAAAGTAGTGTACTACCAGGGTCTAAAGTAGTGTACTACCAGGGTCCCTGGTCTAAAGTAGTGCACTACCAGGGTCCATGTAAAGTAGTGTACTACCAGGGTCCCTGGTCTAAAGTAGTGCACTACCAGGGTCCCTGGTCTAAAGTAGTGCACTACCAGGGTCCCTGGTCTAAAGTAGTGTACTACCAGGGTCCATGGTCTGAAGTAGTGTACTACCAGGGTCCCTGGTCTAAAGTAGTGTACTACCAGGGTCCATGGTCTAAAGTAGTGTACTACCAGGGTCCATGGTCTAAAGTAGTGTACTACCAGGGTCCATGGTCTAAAGTAGTGTACTACCAGGGTCCCTGGTCTAAAGAAGTGCACTACCAGGGTCCCTGGTCTAAAGTAGTGTACTACCAGGGTCCCTGGTCTAAAGTAGTGTACTACCAGGGTCCATGGTCTAAAGTAGTGTACTACCAGGGTCCCTGGTCTAAAGTAGTGTACTACCAGGGTCTAAAGTAGTGTACTACCAGGGTCCCTGGTCTAAAGTAGTGTACTACCATGGTCCATGGTCTAAAGTAGTGTACTACCAGGGTCCCTGGTCTAAAGTAGTGCACTACCAGGGTCTAAAGTAGTGCACTACCAGGGTCCATGGTCTAAAGTAATGTACTACCAGGGTCTAAAGTAGTGCACTACCAGGGTCCCTGGTCTAAAGTAGTGTACTACCAGGGTCCCTGGTCTAAAGTAGTGTACTACCAGGGTCCCTGGTCTAAAGTAGTGTACTACCAGGGTCCCTGGTCAAAAGTAGTGTACTACCAGGGTCCCTGGTCTAAAGTAGTGTACTACCAGGGTCTAAAGTAGTGTACTACCAGGGTCCCTGGTCTAAAGTAGTGTACTACCAGGGTCTAAAGTAGTGTACTACCAGGGTCTAAAGTAGTGTACTACCAGGGTCCCTGGTCTAAAGTAGTGTACTACCAGGGTCCCTGGTCAAAAGTAGTGTACTACCAGGGTCCCTGGTCAAAAGTAGTGTACTACCAGGGTCCCTGGTCTAAAGTAGTGTACTACCAGGGTCCCTGGTCTAAAGTAGTGTACTACCAGGGTCTAAAGTAGTGCACTACCAGGGTCCCTGGTCTAAAGTAGTGTACTACCAGGGTCCCTGGTCTAAAGTAGTGCACTAACAGGGTCTAAAGTAGTGCACTACCAGGGTCCATGGTCTAAAGTAGTGCACTACCAGGGTCCCTGGTCTAAAGTAGTGCACTACCAGGGTCTAAAGTAGTGCACTACCAGGGTCCATGGTCTAAAGTAGTGCACTACCAGGGTCCCTGGTCTAAAGTAGTGCACTACCAGGGTCCATGGTCTAAAGTAGTGCACAACCAGGGTCCAGGGTCTAAAGTAGTGCACTACCAGGGTCTAAAGTAGTGCACTACCAGGGTCCATGGTCTAAAGTAGTGCACTACCAGGGTCCCTGGTCTAAAGTAGTGCACTACCAGGGTCCATGGTCTAAAGTAGTGTACTACCAGGGTCTAAAGTAGTGTACTACCAGGGTCTAAAGTAGTGTACTACCAGCGTCCATGGTCTAAAGTAATGTACTACCAGGGTCCCTGGTCTAAAGTAGTGAACTACCAGGGTCCATGGTCTAAAGTAGTGTACTACCATGGTCACTGGTCTAAAGTAGTGCACTACCAGGGTCCCTGGTCTAAAGTAGTGTACTACCAGGGTCCCTGGTCTAAAGTAGTGCACTACCAGGGTCCCTGGTCTAAAGTAGTGTACTACCAGGGTCCCTGGTCTAAAGTAGTGTACTACCAGGGTCCCTGGTCTAAAGTAGTGTACTACCAGGGTCCCTGGTCTAAAGTAGTGAACTACCAGGGTCCCTGGTCTAAAGTAGTGCACTACCAGGGTCCATGGTCTAAAGTAGTGAACTACCAGGGTCCCTGGTCTAAAGTAGTGTACTACCAGGGTCCCTGGTCTAAAGTAGTGTACTACCAGGGTCCCTGGTCTAAAGTAGTGTACTACCAGGGTCCCTGGTCTAAAGTAGTGCATTACCAGGGTCCATGGTCTAAAGTAGTGTACTACCAGGGTCTAAAGTAGTGTACTACCAGGGTCCATGGTCTAAAGTAGTGTACTACCAGGGTCTAAAGTAGTGTACTACCAGGGTCCCTGGTCTAAAGTTGTGTACTACCAGGGTCCCTGGTCTAAAGTAGTGCACTACCAGGGTCCATGGTCTAAAGTAGTGTACTACCGGGGTCTAAAGTAGTGTACTACCAGGGTCCCTGGTCTAAAGTAGTGCACTACCAGGGTCCATGGTCTAAAGTAGTGTACTACCAGGGTCCCTGGTCTAAAGTAGTGCACTACCAGGGTCCCTGGTCTAAAGTAGTGCACTACCAGGGTCCCTGGTCTAAAGTAGTGTACTACCAGGGTCCATGGTCTAAAGTAGTGCACTACCAGGGTCCCTGGTCTAAAGTAGTGTACTACCAGGGTCCATGGTCTAAAGTAGTGTACTACCAGGGTCCATGGTCTAAAGTAGTGTACTACCAGGGTCCATGGTCTAAAGTAGTGTACTACCAGGGTCCCTGGTCTAAAGTAGTGCACTACCAGGGTCCCTGGTCTAAAGTAGTGTACTACCAGGGTCCCTGGTCTAAAGTAGTGTACTACCAGGGTCCATGGTCTAAAGTAGTGTACTACCAGGGTCTAAAGTAGTGTACTACCAGGGTCCCTGGTCTAAAGTAGTGTACTACCATGGTCCATGGTCTAAAGTAGTGTACTACCAGGGTCCCTGGTCTAAAGTAGTGCACTACCAGGGTCTAAAGTGGTGCACTACCAGGGTCCATGGTCTAAAGTAGTGCACTACCAGGGTCCCTGGTCTAAAGTAGTGCACTACCAGGGTCTAAAGTAGTGCACTACCAGGGTCCATGGTCTAAAGTAGTGTACTACCATGGTCCATGGTCTAAAGTAGTGTACTACCAGGGTCCCTGGTCTAAAGTAGTGTACTACCAGGGTCCCTGGTCTAAAGTAGTGCACTACCAGGGTCCATGGTCTAAAGTAGTGCACTACCAGGGTCCAGGGTCTAAAGTAGTGTACTACCAGGGTCCCTGGTCTAAAGTAGTGCACTACCAGGGTCCATGGTCTAAAGTAGTGTACTACCAGGGTCCATGGTCTAAAGTAGTGTACTACCAGGGTCCCTGGTCTAAAGTAGTGTACTACCAGGGTCCCTGGTCTAAAGTAGTGTACTACCAGGGTCTAAAGTAGTGTACTAACAGGGTCTAAAGTAGTGTACTACCAGGGTCCCTGGTCTAAAGTAGTGTACTACAAGGTCCCTGGTCTAAAGTAGTGTACTACCAGGGTCTAAAGTAGTGCACTACCAGGGTCCATGGTCTAAAGTAGTACACTACCAGGGACCCTGGTCTAAAGTAGTGTACTACCAGGGTCCCTGGTCTAAAGTAGTGTACTACCAGTGTCCCTGGTCTAAAGTAGTGTACTACCAGGGTCTAAAATAGTGTACTACCAGGGTCCCTGGTCTAAAGTAGTGTACTACCAGGGTCCCTGGTCTAAAGTAGTGTACTACCAGGGTCTAAAGTAGTGTACTACCAGGGTCCCTGGTCTAAAGTAGTGTACTACCAGGGTCTAAAGTAGTGCACTACCATGGTCCCTGTTCTAAAGTAGTGTACTACCAGGGTCCCTGGTCTAAAGTAGTGCACTACCAGGGTCTAAAGGAGTGCACTACCATGGTCCCTGTTCTAAAGTAGTGTACTACCAGGGTCCCTGGTCTAAAGTAGTGCACTACCAGGGTCTAAAGTAGTGCACTACCAGGGTCTCTGGTCTAAAGTAGTGTACTAACAGGGTCCCTGGTCTAAAGTAGTGCACTACCAGGGTCCCTGGTCTAAAGTAGTTTACTACCAGGGTCCCTGGTCTAAAGTAGTGCACTACCAGGGTCCCTGGTCTAAAGTAGTGTACTACCAGGGTCCATGGTCTAAAGTAGTGTACTACCAGGGTCCCTGGTCTAAAGTAGTGTACTACCAGGGTCCCTGGTCTAAAGTAGTGTACTACCAGGGTCTAAAGTAGTGTACTAACAGGGTCTAAAGTAGTGTACTACCAGGGTCCCTGGTCTAAAGTAGTGTACTACAAGGTCCCTGGTCTAAAGTAGTGTACTACCAGGGTCTAAAGTAGTGCACTACCAGGGTCCCTGGTCTAAAGTAGTGCACTACCAGGGTCTAAAGTAGTGCACTACCAGGGTCTCTGGTCTAAAGTAGTGTACTACCAGGGTCCATGGTCTGAAGTAGTGTACTACCAGGGTCCCTGGTCTAAAGTAGTGTACTACCAGGGTCCATGGTCTAAAGTAGTGTACTACCAGGGTCCATGGTCTAAAGTAGTGTACTACCAGGGTCCATGGTCTAAAGTAGTGTACTACCAGGGTCCCTGGTCTAAAGAAGTGCACTACCAGGGTCCCTGGTCTAAAGTAGTGTACTACCAGGGTCCCTGGTCTAAAGTAGTGTACTACCAGGGTCCATGGTCTAAAGTAGTGTACTACCAGGGTCCCTGGTCTAAAGTAGTGTACTACCAGGGTCTAAAGTAGTGTACTACCAGGGTCCCTGGTCTAAAGTAGTGTACTACCATGGTCCATGGTCTAAAGTAGTGTACTACCAGGGTCCCTGGTCTAAAGTAGTGCACTACCAGGGTCTAAAGTAGTGCACTACCAGGGTCCATGGTCTAAAGTAATGTACTACCAGGGTCTAAAGTAGTGCACTACCAGGGTCCCTGGTCTAAAGTAGTGTACTACCAGGGTCCCTGGTCTAAAGTAGTGTACTACCAGGGTCCCTGGTCTAAAGTAGTGTACTACCAGGGTCCCTGGTCAAAAGTAGTGTACTACCAGGGTCCCTGGTCTAAAGTAGTGTACTACCAGGGTCTAAAGTAGTGTACTACCAGGGTCCCTGGTCTAAAGTAGTGTACTACCAGGGTCTAAAGTAGTGTACTACCAGGGTCTAAAGTAGTGTACTACCAGGGTCCCTGGTCTAAAGTAGTGTACTACCAGGGTCCCTGGTCAAAAGTAGTGTACTACCAGGGTCCCTGGTCAAAAGTAGTGTACTACCAGGGTCCCTGGTCTAAAGTAGTGTACTACCAGGGTCCCTGGTCTAAAGTAGTGTACTACCAGGGTCTAAAGTAGTGCACTACCAGGGTCCCTGGTCTAAAGTAGTGTACTACCAGGGTCCCTGGTCTAAAGTAGTGCACTAACAGGGTCTAAAGTAGTGCACTACCAGGGTCCATGGTCTAAAGTAGTGCACTACCAGGGTCCCTGGTCTAAAGTAGTGCACTACCAGGGTCTAAAGTAGTGCACTACCAGGGTCCATGGTCTAAAGTAGTGCACTACCAGGGTCCCTGGTCTAAAGTAGTGCACTACCAGGGTCCATGGTCTAAAGTAGTGCACAACCAGGGTCCAGGGTCTAAAGTAGTGCACTACTAGGGTCTAAAGTAGTGCACTACCAGGGTCCATGGTCTAAAGTAGTGCACTACCAGGGTCCCTGGTCTAAAGTAGTGCACTACCAGGGTCCATGGTCTAAAGTAGTGTACTACCAGGGTCTAAAGTAGTGTACTACCAGGGTCTAAAGTAGTGTACTACCAGCGTCCATGGTCTAAAGTAATGTACTACCAGGGTCCCTGGTCTAAAGTAGTGAACTACCAGGGTCCATGGTCTAAAGTAGTGTACTACCATGGTCACTGGTCTAAAGTAGTGCACTACCAGGGTCCCTGGTCTAAAGTAGTGTACTACCAGGGTCCCTGGTCTAAAGTAGTGCACTACCAGGGTCCCTGGTCTAAAGTAGTGTACTACCAGGGTCCCTGGTCTAAAGTAGTGTACTACCAGGGTCCCTGGTCTAAAGTAGTGTACTACCAGGGTCCCTGGTCTAAAGTAGTGAACTACCAGGGTCCCTGGTCTAAAGTAGTGCACTACCAGGGTCCATGGTCTAAAGTAGTGAACTACCAGGGTCCCTGGTCTAAAGTAGTGTACTACCAGGGTCCCTGGTCTAAAGTAGTGTACTACCAGGGTCCCTGGTCTAAAGTAGTGTACTACCAGGGTCCCTGGTCTAAAGTAGTGCATTACCAGGGTCCATGGTCTAAAGTAGTGTACTACCAGGGTCTAAAGTAGTGTACTACCAGGGTCCATGGTCTAAAGTAGTGTACTACCAGGGTCTAAAGTAGTGTACTACCAGGGTCCCTGGTCTAAAGTTGTGTACTACCAGGGTCCCTGGTCTAAAGTAGTGCACTACCAGGGTCCATGGTCTAAAGTAGTGTACTACCGGGGTCTAAAGTAGTGTACTACCAGGGTCCCTGGTCTAAAGTAGTGCACTACCAGGGTCCATGGTCTAAAGTAGTGTACTACCAGGGTCCCTGGTCTAAAGTAGTGCACTACCAGGGTCCCTGGTCTAAAGTAGTGCACTACCAGGGTCCCTGGTCTAAAGTAGTGTACTACCAGGGTCCATGGTCTAAAGTAGTGCACTACCAGGGTCCCTGGTCTAAAGTAGTGTACTACCAGGGTCCATGGTCTAAAGTAGTGTACTACCAGGGTCCATGGTCTAAAGTAGTGTACTACCAGGGTCCATGGTCTAAAGTAGTGTACTACCAGGGTCCCTGGTCTAAAGTAGTGCACTACCAGGGTCCCTGGTCTAAAGTAGTGTACTACCAGGGTCCCTGGTCTAAAGTAGTGTACTACCAGGGTCCATGGTCTAAAGTAGTGTACTACCAGGGTCTAAAGTAGTGTACTACCAGGGTCCCTGGTCTAAAGTAGTGTACTACCATGGTCCATGGTCTAAAGTAGTGTACTACCAGGGTCCCTGGTCTAAAGTAGTGCACTACCAGGGTCTAAAGTGGTGCACTACCAGGGTCCATGGTCTAAAGTAGTGCACTACCAGGGTCCCTGGTCTAAAGTAGTGCACTACCAGGGTCTAAAGTAGTGCACTACCAGGGTCCATGGTCTAAAGTAGTGTACTACCATGGTCCATGGTCTAAAGTAGTGTACTACCAGGGTCCCTGGTCTAAAGTAGTGTACTACCAGGGTCCCTGGTCTAAAGTAGTGCACTACCAGGGTCCATGGTCTAAAGTAGTGCACTACCAGGGTCCAGGGTCTAAAGTAGTGTACTACCAGGGTCCCTGGTCTAAAGTAGTGCACTACCAGGGTCCCTGGTCTAAAGTAGTGTACTACCAGGGTCCATGGTCTAAAGTAGTGTACTACCAGGGTCCCTGGTCTAAAGTAGTGTACTACCAGGGTCCCTGGTCTAAAGTAGTGTACTACCAGGGTCTAAAGTAGTGTACTAACAGGGTCTAAAGTAGTGTACTACCAGGGTCCCTGGTCTAAAGTAGTGTACTACAAGGTCCCTGGTCTAAAGTAGTGTACTACCAGGGTCTAAAGTAGTGCACTACCAGGGTCCATGGTCTAAAGTAGTACACTACCAGGGACCCTGGTCTAAAGTAGTGTGCTACCAGGGTCCCTGGTCTAAAGTAGTGTACTACCAGTGTCCCTGGTCTAAAGTAGTGTACTACCAGGGTCTAAAATAGTGTACTACCAGGGTCCCTGGTCTAAAGTAGTGTACTACCAGGGTCCCTGGTCTAAAGTAGTGTACTACCAGGGTCTAAAGTAGTGTACTACCAGGGTCCCTGGTCTAAAGTAGTGTACTACCAGGGTCTAAAGTAGTGCACTACCATGGTCCCTGTTCTAAAGTAGTGTACTACCAGGGTCCCTGGTCTAAAGTAGTGCACTACCAGGGTCTAAAGGAGTGCACTACCATGGTCCCTGTTCTAAAGTAGTGTACTACCAGGGTCCCTGGTCTAAAGTAGTGCACTACCAGGGTCTAAAGTAGTGCACTACCAGGGTCTCTGGTCTAAAGTAGTGTACTAACAGGGTCCCTGGTCTAAAGTAGTGCACTACCAGGGTCCCTGGTCTAAAGTAGTTTACTACCAGGGTCCCTGGTCTAAAGTAGTGTACTACTTGGGTCCCTGGTCTAAAGTAGTGTACTACCAGGGTCTAAAGTAGTGTACTACCAGGGTCTAAAGAAGTGTACTACCAGGGTCCCTGGTCTAAAGTATTGTACTACCAGGGTCTAAAGTAGTGCACTACCAGGGTCTCTGGTCTAAAGTAGTGTACTACCAGGGTCCCTGGTCTAAAGTAGTGCACTACCAGGGTCCCTGGTCTAAAGTAGTTTACTACCAGGGTCCCTGGTCTAAAGTAGTGAACTACCAGGGTCCATGGTCTAAAGTAGTGCACTACCAGGGTCCATGGTCTAAAGTAGTGAACTACCAGGGTCCCTGGTCTAAAGTAGTGCACTACCAGGGTCCCTGGTCTAAAGTAGTGTACTACCAGGGTCCCTGGTCTAAAGTAGTGTACTACCAGGGTCCCTGGTCTAAAGTAGTGCACTACCAGGGTCCATGGTCTAAAGTAGTGTACTACCAGGGTCTAAAGTAGTGTACTACCAGGGTCCATGGTCTAAAGTAGTGTACTACCAGGGTCTAAAGTAGTGTACTACCAGGGTCCCTGGTCTAAAGTAGTGTACTACCAGGGTCCCTGGTCTAAAGTAGTGCACTACCAGGGTCCATGGTCTAAAGTAGTGTACTACCAGGGTCTAAAGTAGTGTACTACCAGGGTCCCTGGTCTAAAGTAGTGCACTACCAGGGTCCATGTAAAGTAGTGTACTACCAGGGTCCCTGGTCTAAAGTAGTGCACTACCAGGGTCCCTGGTCTAAAGTAGTGCACTACCAGGGTCCCTGGTCTAAAGTAGTGTACTACCAGGGTCCATGGTCTGAAGTAGTGTACTACCAAGGTCCCTGGTCTAAAGTAGTGTACTACCAGGGTCCATGGTCTAAAGTAGTGTACTACCAGGGTCCATGGTCTAAAGTAGTGTACTACCAGGGTCCATGGTCTAAAGTAGTGTACTACCAGGGTCCCTGGTCTAAAGAAGTGCACTACCAGGGTCCCTGGTCTAAAGTAGTGTACTACCAGGGTCCCTGGTCTAAAGTAGTGTACTACCAGGGTCCATGGTCTAAAGTAGTGTACTACCAGGGTCCCTGGTCTAAAGTAGTGTACTACCAGGGTCTAAAGTAGTGTACTACCAGGGTCCCTGGTCTAAAGTAGTGTACTACCATGGTCCATGGTCTAAAGTAGTGTACTACCAGGGTCCCTGGTCTAAAGTAGTGCACTACCAGGGTCTAAAGTAGTGCACTACCAGGGTCAATGGTCTAAAGTAATGTACTACCAGGGTCTAAAGTAGTGCACTATCAGGGTCCCTGGTCTAAAGTAGTGTACTACCAGGGTCCCTGGTCTAAAGTAGTGTACTACCAGGGTCCCTGGTCTAAAGTAGTGTACTACCAGGGTCCCTGGTCAAAAGTAGTGTACTACCAGGGTCCCTGGTCTAAAGTAGTGTACTACCAGGGTCTAAAGTAGTGTACTACCAGGGTCTAAAGTAGTGTACTACCAGGGTCCCTGGTCTAAAGTAGTGTACTACCAGGGTCCCTGGTCAAAAGTAGTGTACTACCAGGGTCCCTGGTCAAAAGTAGTGTACTACCAGGGTCCCTGGTCTAAAGTAGTGTACTACCAGGGTCCCTGGTCTAAAGTAGTGTACTACCAGGGTCTAAAGTAGTGCACTACCAGGGTCCCTGGTCTAAAGTAGTGTACTACCAGGGTCCCTGGTCTAAAGTAGTGCACTACCAGGGTCTAAAGTAGTGCACTACCAGGGTCCATGGTCTAAAGTAGTGCACTACCAGGGTCCCTGGTCTAAAGTAGTGCACTACCAGGGTCTAAAGTAGTGCACTACCAGGGTCCATGGTCTAAAGTAGTGCACTACCAGGGTCCCTGGTCTAAAGTAGTGCACTACCAGGGTCCATGGTCTAAAGTAGTGCACAACCAGGGTCCAGGGTCTAAAGTAGTGCACTACCAGGGTCTAAAGTAGTGCACTACCAGGGTCCATGGTCTAAAGTAGTGCACTACCAGGGTCCCTGGTCTAAAGTAGTGCACTACCAGGGTCCATGGTCTAAAGTAGTGTACTACCAGGGTCTAAAGTAGTGTACTACCAGGGTCTAAAGTAGTGTACTACCAGCGTCCATGGTCTAAAGTAATGTACTACCAGGGTCCCTGGTCTAAAGTAGTGAACTACCAGGGTCCATGGTCTAAAGTAGTGTACTACCATGGTCACTGGTCTAAAGTAGTGCACTACCAGGGTCCCTGGTCTAAAGTAGTGTACTACCAGGGTCCCTGGTCTAAAGTAGTGCACTACCAGGGTCCCTGGTCTAAAGTAGTGTACTACCAGGGTCCCTGGTCTAAAGTAGTGTACTACCAGGGTCCCTGGTCTAAAGTAGTGTACTACCAGGGTCCCTGGTCTAAAGTAGTGTACTACCAGGGTCCCTGGTCTAAAGTAGTGAACTACCAGGGTCCATGGTCTAAAGTAGTGAACTACCAGGGTCCCTGGTCTAAAGTAGTGCACTACCAGGGTCCATGGTCTAAAGTAGTGAACTACCAGGGTCCCTGGTCTAAAGTAGTGTACTACCAGGGTCCCTGGTCTAAAGTAGTGTACTACCAGGGTCCCTGGTCTAAAGTAGTGTACTACCAGGGTCCCTGGTCTAAAGTAGTGCACTACAAGGGTCCATGGTCTAAAGTAGTGTACTACCAGGGTCTAAAGTAGTGTACTACCAGGGTCCATGGTCTAAAGTAGTGTACTACCACGGTCTAAAGTAGTGCACTACCAGGGTCCATGGTCTAAAGTAGTGTACTACCGGGGTCTAAAGTAGTGTACTACCAGGGTCCCTGGTCTAAAGTAGTGCACTACCAGGGTCCATGGTCTAAAGTAGTGTACTACCAGGGTCCCTGGTCTAAAGTAGTGCACTACCAGGGTCCCTGGTCTAAAGTAGTGCACTACCAGGGTCCCTGGTCTAAAGTAGTGTACTACCAGGGTCCATGGTCTAAAGTAGTGCACTACCAGGGTCCCTGGTCTAAAGTAGTGTACTACCAGGGTCCATGGTCTAAAGTAGTGTACTACCAGGGTCCATGGTCTAAAGTAGTGTACTACCAGGGTCCATGGTCTAAAGTAGTGTACTACCAGGGTCCCTGGTCTAAAGTAGTGCACTACCAGGGTCCCTGGTCTAAAGTAGTGTACTACCAGGGTCCCTGGTCTAAAGTAGTGTACTACCAGGGTCCATGGTCTAAAGTAGTGTACTACCAGGGTCTAAAGTAGTGTACTACCAGGGTCCCTGGTCTAAAGTAGTGTACTACCATGGTCCATGGTCTAAAGTAGTGTACTACCAGGGTCCCTGGTCTAAAGTAGTGCACTACCAGGGTCCATGGTCTAAAGTAGTGCACTACCAGGGTCCAGGGTCTAAAGTAGTGTACTACCAGGGTCCCTGGTCTAAAGTAGTGCACTACCAGGGTCCCTGGTCTAAAGTAGTGTACTACCAGGGTCCATGGTCTAAAGTAGTGTACTACCAGGGTCCCTGGTCTAAAGTAGTGTACTACCAGGGTCCCTGGTCTAAAGTAGTGTACTACCAGGGTCTAAAGTAGTGTACTACCAGGGTCTAAAGTAGTGTACTACCAGGGTCCCTGGTCTAAAGTAGTGTACTACCAGGGTCCCTGGTCTAAAGTAGTGTACTACCAGGGTCTAAAGTAGTGCACTACCAGGGTCCATGGTCTAAAGTATTACACTACCAGGGACCCTGGTCTAAAGTAGTGTACTACCAGGGTCCCTGGTCTAAAGTAGTGTACTACCAGTGTCCCTGGTCTAAAGTAGTGTACTACCAGGGTCTAAAGTAGTGTACTACCAGGGTCCCTGGTCTAAAGTAGTGTACTACCAGGGTCCCTGGTCTAAAGTAGTGTACTGCCAGGGTCTAAAGTAGTGTACTACCAGGGTCCCTGGTCTAAAGTAGTGTACTACCAGGGTCTAAAGTAGTGCACTACCATGGTCCCTGTTCTAAAGTAGTGTACTACCAGGGTACCTGGTCTAAAGTAGTGCACTACCAGGGTCTAAAGGAGTGCACTACCATGGTCCCTGTTCTAAAGTAGTGTACTACCAGGGTCCCTGGTCTAAAGTAGTGCACTACCAGGGTCTAAAGTAGTGCACTACCAGGGTCTCTGGTCTAAAGTAGTGTACTACCAGGGTCCCTGGTCTAAAGTAGTGCACTACCAGGGTCCCTGGTCTAAAGTAGTTTACTACCAGGGTCCCTGGTCTAAAGTAGTGTACTACTTGGGTCCCTGGTCTAAAGTAGTGTACTACCAGGGTCTAAAGTAGTGTACTACCAGGGTCTAAAGAAGTGTACTACCAGGGTCCCTGGTCTAAAGTATTGTACTACCAGGGTCTAAATTAGTGCACTACCAGGGTCCCTGGTCTAAAGTAGTGTACTACCAGGGTCCCTGGTCTAAAGTAGTGTACTACCAGGGTCCCTAGTCTAAAGTAGTGTACTACCAGGGTCTAAAGTAGTGTACTACCAGGGTCTAAAGTAGTGTACTACCAGGGTCTAAAGTAGTGTACTACCAGGTTCCCTGGTCTAAAGTAGTGTACTACCAGGGTCCCTGGTCTAAAGTAGTGTACTACCAGGGTCTAAAGTAGTGTACTACCAGGGTCTAAAGTAGTGTACTACCAGGGTCCCTGGTCTAAAGTAGTGTACTACCAGGGTCCCTGGTCTAAAGTAGTGCACTACCAGGGTCCCTGGTCTAAAGTAGTGTACTACCAGGGTCCCTGGTCTAAAGTAGTGCACTACCAGGGTCTGAAGTAGTGCACTACCAGGGTCCCTGGTCTAAAGTAGTGCACTACCAGGGTCCCTGGTCTAAAGTAGTGTACTACCAGGGTCCCTGGTCTAAAGTAGTGTACTACCAGGTTCCCTGGTCTAAAGTAGTGTACTACCAGGGTCTAAAGTAGTGTACTACCAGGGTCCCTGGTCTAAAGTAGTGTACTACCAGGGTCTAAAGTAGTGCACTACCATGGTCCCTGTTCTAAAGTAGTGTACTACCAGGGTCTCTGGTCTAAAGTAGTGCACTACCAGGGTCCCTGGTCTAAAGTAGTGTACTACCAGGATCCCTGGTCTAAAGTAGTGCACTACCAGGGTCCCTGGTCTAAAGTAGTGCACTACCAGGGTCCCTGGTCTAAAGTAGTGTACTACCAGGGTCCCTGGTCTAAAGTAGTGTACTACCAGGGTCCCTGGTCTAAAGTAGTGTACTACCAGGGTCTAAAGTAGTGTACTACCAGGGTCTAAAGTAGTGTACTACCAGGGTCCCTGGTCTAAAGTAGTGTACAACCAGGGTCTAAAGTAGTGCACTACCAGGGTCCCTGGTCTAAAGTAGTGTACTACCAGGGTCCCTGGTCTAAAGTAGTGTACTACCAGGGTCTAAAGTAGTGCACTACCAGGGTCTAAAGTAGTGTACTACCAGGGTCCCTGGTCTAAAGTAGTGTACTACCAGGGTCCCTGGTCTAAAGTAGTGTACTACCAGGGTCTAAAGTAGTGTACTACCAGGGTCTAAAGTAGTGTACTACCAGGGTCTAAAGTAGTGTACTACCAGGGTCTAAAGTAGTGTACTACCAGGGTCCCTGGTCTAAAGTAGTGTACTACCAGGGTCCCTGGTCTAAAGTAGTGTACTACCAGGGTCCCTGGTCTAAAGTAGTGTACTACCAGGGTCTAAAGTAGTGTACTACCAGGGTCCCTGGTCTAAAGTAGTGTACTACCAGGGTCCCTGGTCTAAAGTAGTGCACTACCAGGGTGTAAAGTAGTGTACTACCAGGGTCCATGGTCTAAAGTAGTGCACTACCAGGGTCTAAAGTAGTTTACTACCAGGGTCCCTGGTCTAAAGTAGTGTACTACCAGGGTCCCTGGTCTAAAGTAGTGCACTACCAGGGTCCCTGGTCTAAAGTAGTGTACTACCAGGGTCTAAAGTAGTGTACTACCAGGGTCCCTGGTCTAAAGTAGTGCACTACCAGGGCCCCTGGTCGAAAGTAGTGCACTACCAGGGTCCCTGGTCTAAAGTAGTGTACTACTAGGGTCCCTGGTCTAAAGTAGTGCACTACCAGGGTCCCTGGTCTAAAGTAGTGTACTACCAGGGTCCCTGGTCTAAAGTAGTGTACTACCAGGGTCTAAAGTAGTGCACTACCAGGGTCCATGGTCTAAAGTAGTGCACTACCAGGGACCCTGGTCTAAAGTAGTGTACTACCAGGGTCCCTGGTATAAAGTAGTGTACTACCAGGTTCCCTGGTCTAAAGTAGTGTACTACCAGGGTCTAAAGTAGTGTACTACCAGGGTCCCTGGTCTAAAGTAGTGTACTACCAGGGTCTAAAGTAGTGCACTACCATGGTCCCTGTTCTAAAGTAGTGTACTACCAGGGTCTCTGGTCTAAAGTAGTGCACTACCAGGGTCCCTGGTCTAAAGTAGTGTACTACCAGGATCCCTGGTCTAAAGTAGTGCACTACCAGGGTCCCTGGTCTAAAGTAGTGCACTACCAGGGTCCCTGGTCTAAAGTAGTGTACTACCAGGGTCCCTGGTCTAAAGTAGTGTACTACCAGGGTCCCTGGTCTAAAGTAGTGTACTACCAGGGTCTAAAGTAGTGTACTACCAGGGTCTAAAGTAGTGTACTACCAGGGTCCCTGGTCTAAAGTAGTGTACAACCAGGGTCTAAAGTAGTGCACTACCAGGGTCCCTGGTCTAAAGTAGTGTACTACCAGGGTCCCTGGTCTAAAGTAGTGTACTACCAGGGTCCCTGGTCTAAAGTAGTGTACTACCAGGGTCTAAAGCAGTGTACTACCAGGGTCTAAAGTAGTGTACTACCAGGGTCTAAAGTAGTGTACTACCAGGGTCCCTGGTCTAAAGTAGTGTACTACCAGGGTCCCTGGTCTAAAGTAGTGTACTACCAGGGTCTAAAGTAGTGCACTACCAGGGTCTAAAGTAGTGTACTACCAGGGTCCCTGGTCTAAAGTAGTTTACTACCATGGTCCCTGGTCTAAAGTAGTGTACTACCAGGGTCCCTGGTCTAAAGTAGTGCACTACCAGGGTCCATGGTCTAAAGTAGTGCACTACCAGGGTCCAGGGTCTAAAGTAGTGTACTACCAGGGTCCCTGGTCTAAAGTAGTGCACTACCAGGGTCCCTGGTCTAAAGTAGTGTACTACCAGGGTCCATGGTCTAAAGTAGTGTACTACCAGGGTCCCTGGTCTAAAGTAGTGTACTACCAGGGTCCCTGGTCTAAAGTAGTGTACTACCAGGGTCTAAAGTAGTGTACTACCAGGGTCTAAAGTAGTGTACTACCAGGGTCCCTGGTCTAAAGTAGTGTACTACCAGGGTCCCTGGTCTAAAGTAGTGTACTACCAGTGTCTAAAGTAGTGCACTACCAGGGTCCATGGTCTAAAGTAGTACACTACCAGGGACCCTGGTCTAAAGTAGTGTACTACCAGGGTCCCTGGTCTAAAGTAGTGTACTACCAGTGTCCCTGGTCTAAAGTAGTGTACTACCAGGGTCTAAAGTAGTGTACTACCAGGGTCCCTGGTCTAAAGTAGTGTACTACCAGGGTCCCTGGTCTAAAGTAGTGTACTGCCAGGGTCTAAAGTAGTGTACTACCAGGGTCCCTGGTCTAAAGTAGTGTACTACCAGGGTCTAAAGTAGTGCACTACCATGGTCCCTGTTCTAAAGTAGTGTACTACCAGGGTCCCTGGTCTAAAGTAGTGCACTACCAGGGTCTAAAGGAGTGCACTACCATGGTCCCTGTTCTAAAGTAGTGTACTACCAGGGTCCCTGGTCTAAAGTAGTGCACTACCAGGGTCTAAAGTAGTGCACTACCAGGGTCTCTGGTCTAAAGTAGTGTACTACCAGGGTCCCTGGTCTAAAGTAGTGCACTACCAGGGTCCCTGGTCTAAAGTAGTTTACTACCAGGGTCCCTGGTCTAAAGTAGTGTACTACTTGGGTCCCTGGTCTAAAGTAGTGTACTACCAGGGTCTAAAGTAGTGTACTACCAGGGTCTAAAGAAGTGTACTACCAGGGTCCCT
The DNA here is from genome assembly GCF_029448725.1 of Salvelinus fontinalis. Classification (NCBI taxonomy): domain Eukaryota; kingdom Metazoa; phylum Chordata; class Actinopteri; order Salmoniformes; family Salmonidae; genus Salvelinus; species Salvelinus fontinalis. The sequence continues at coordinate 65,020,919 of NC_074670.1, forward strand.
GGTCTAAAGTATTGTACTACCAGGGTCTAAATTAGTGCACTACCAGGGTCCCTGGTCTAAAGTAGTGTACTACCAGGGTCCCTGGTCTAAAGTAGTGTACTACCAGGGTCCCTAGTCTAAAGTAGTGTACTACCAGGGTCTAAAGTAGTGTACTACCAGGGTCTAAAGTAGTGTACTACCAGGGTCTAAAGTAGTGTACTACCAGGTTCCCTGGTCTAAAGTAGTGTACTACCAGGGTCCCTGGTCTAAAGTAGTGTACTACCAGGGTCTAAAGTAGTGTACTACCAGGGTCTAAAGTAGTGTACTACCAGGGTCCCTGGTCTAAAGTAGTGTACTACCAGGGTCCCTGGTCTAAAGTAGTGCACTACCAGGGTCCCTGGTCTAAAGTAGTGTACTACCAGGGTCCCTGGTCTAAAGTAGTGCACTACCAGGGTCTGAAGTAGTGCACTACCAGGGTCCCTGGTCTAAAGTAGTGCACTACCAGGGTCCCTGGTCTAAAGTAGTGTACTACCAGGGTCCCTGGTCTAAAGTAGTGTACTACCAGGGTCTAAAGTAGTGCACTACCAGGGTCCATGGTCTAAAGTAGTGCACTACCAGGGACCCTGGTCTAAAGTAGTGTACTACCAGGGTCCCTGGTCTAAAGTAGTGTACTACCAGGTTCCCTGGTCTAAAGTAGTGTACTACCAGGGTCTAAAGTAGTGTACTACCAGGGTCCCTGGTCTAAAGTAGTGTACTACCAGGGTCTAAAGTAGTGCACTACCATGGTCCCTCTTCTAAAGTAGTGTACTACCAGGGTCTCTGGTCTAAAGTAGTGCACTACCAGGGTCCCTGGTCTAAAGTAGTGTACTACCAGGATCCCTGGTCTAAAGTAGTGCACTACCAGGGTCCCTGGTCTAAAGTAGTGCACTACCAGGGTCCCTGGTCTAAAGTAGTGTACTACCAGGGTCCCTGGTCTAAAGTAGTGTACTACCAGGGTCCCTGGTCTAAAGTAGTGTACTACCAGGGTCTAAAGTAGTGTACTACCAGGGTCTAAAGTAGTGTACTACCAGGGTCCCTGGTCTAAAGTAGTGTACAACCAGGGTCTAAAGTAGTGCACTACCAGGGTCCCTGGTCTAAAGTAGTGTACTACCAGGGTCCCTGGTCTAAAGTAGTGTACTACCAGGGTCTAAAGTAGTGCACTACCAGGGTCTAAAGTAGTGTACTACCAGGGTCCCTGGTCTAAAGTAGTGTACTACCAGGGTCCCTGGTCTAAAGTAGTGTACTACCAGGGTCTAAAGTAGTGTACTACCAGGGTCTAAAGTAGTGTACTACCAGGGTCTAAAGTAGTGTACTACCAGGGTCTAAAGTAGTGTACTACCAGGGTCCCTGGTCTAAAGTAGTGTACTACCAGGGTCCCTGGTCTAAAGTAGTGTACTACCAGGGTCCCTGGTCTAAAGTAGTGTACTACCAGGGTCTAAAGTAGTGTACTACCAGGGTCCCTGGTCTAAAGTAGTGTACTACCAGGGTCCCTGGTCTAAAGTAGTGCACTACCAGGGTGTAAAGTAGTGTACTACCAGGGTCCATGGTCTAAAGTAGTGCACTACCAGGGTCTAAAGTAGTTTACTACCAGGGTCCCTGGTCTAAAGTAGTGTACTACCAGGGTCCCTGGTCTAAAGTAGTGCACTACCAGGGTCCCTGGTCTAAAGTAGTGTACTACCAGGGTCTAAAGTAGTGTACTACCAGGGTCCCTGGTCTAAAGTAGTGCACTACCAGGGCCCCTGGTCGAAAGTAGTGCACTACCAGGGTCCCTGGTCTAAAGTAGTGTACTACTAGGGTCCCTGGTCTAAAGTAGTGCACTACCAGGGTCCCTGGTCTAAAGTAGTGTACTACCAGGGTCCCTGGTCTAAAGTAGTGTACTACCAGGGTCTAAAGTAGTGCACTACCAGGGTCCATGGTCTAAAGTAGTGCACTACCAGGGACCCTGGTCTAAAGTAGTGTACTACCAGGGTCCCTGGTCTAAAGTAGTGTACTACCAGGTTCCCTGGTCTAAAGTAGTGTACTACCAGGGTCTAAAGTAGTGTACTACCAGGGTCCCTGGTCTAAAGTAGTGTACTACCAGGGTCTAAAGTAGTGCACTACCATGGTCCCTGTTCTAAAGTAGTGTACTACCAGGGTCTCTGGTCTAAAGTAGTGCACTACCAGGGTCCCTGGTCTAAAGTAGTGTACTACCAGGATCCCTGGTCTAAAGTAGTGCACTACCAGGGTCCCTGGTCTAAAGTAGTGCACTACCAGGGTCCCTGGTCTAAAGTAGTGTACTACCAGGGTCCCTGGTCTAAAGTAGTGTACTACCAGGGTCCCTGGTCTAAAGTAGTGTACTACCAGGGTCTAAAGTAGTGTACTACCAGGGTCTAAAGTAGTGTACTACCAGGGTCCCTGGTCTAAAGTAGTGTACAACCAGGGTCTAAAGTAGTGCACTACCAGGGTCCCTGGTCTAAAGTAGTGTACTACCAGGGTCCCTGGTCTAAAGTAGTGTACTACCAGGGTCCCTGGTCTAAAGTAGTGTACTACCAGGGTCTAAAGTAGTGCACTACCAGGGTCTAAAGTAGTGTACTACCAGGGTCCCTGGTCTAAAGTAGTGTACTACCAGGGTCCCTGGTCTAAAGTAGTGTACTACCAGGGTCTAAAGTAGTGTACTACCAGGGTCTAAAGTAGTGTACTACCAGGGTCTAAAGTAGTGTACTACCAGGGTCTAAAGTAGTGTACTACCAGGGTCCCTGGTCTAAAGTAGTGTACTACCAGGGTCCCTGGTCTAAAGTAGTGTACTACCAGGATCCCTGGTCTAAAGTAGTGTACTACCAGGGTCTAAAGTAGTGTACTACCAGGGTCCCTGGTCTAAAGTAGTGTACTACCAGGGTCCCTGGTCTAAAGTAGTGCACTACCAGGGTGTAAAGTAGTGTACTACCAGGGTCCATGGTCTAAAGTAGTGCACTACCAGGGTCTAAAGTGGTTTACTACCAGGGTCCCTGGTCTAAAGTAGTGTACTACCAGGGTCCCTGGTCTAAAGTAGTGCACTACCAGGGTCCCTGGTCTAAAGTAGTGTACTACCAGGGTCCATTGTCTAAAGTAGTGTACTACCAGGGTCTAAAGTAGTGTACTACCAGGGTCCATGGTCTAAAGTAGTGCACTACCAGGGTCCCTGGTCTAAAGTAGTGCACTACCAGGGTCCCTGGTCTAAAGTAGTGCACTACCAGGGTCCCTGGTCTAAAGTAGTGCACTACCAGGGTCTAAAGTAGTGTACTGCCAGGGTCCCTGGTCTAAAGTAGTGTACTACCAGGGTCCCTGGTCTAAAGTAGTGTACTACCAGGTTCCCTGGTCTAAAGTAGTGTACTACCAGGGTCCCTGGTCTAAAGTAGTGTACTACCAGGGTCCATGGTCTAAAGTAGTGTACTACCAGGGTCCCTGGTCTAAAGTAGTGCACTACCAGGGTCCCTGGTCTAAAGTAGTGCACTAGCAGGGTCCCTGGTCTAAAGTAGTGTACTACCAGGGTCTAAAGTAGTGTACTTCCAGGATCCATGGTCTAAAGTAGTGGTCTACCAGGGTTTAAAGTAGTGCACTACCAGGGTCCCTGGTCTAAAGTAGTGTACTACCAGGGTCTGAAGTAGTGCACTACCAGGGTCCCTGGTCTAAAGTAGTGTACTACCAGGGTCTGAAGTAGTGCACTACCAGGGTCCCTGGTCTAAAGTAGTGTACTACCAGGGTCCCTGGTCTAAAGTAGTGTACTACCAGGGTCTAAAGTAGTGTACTACCAGGGTCCCTGGTCTAAAGTAGTGTACTACCAGGGTCTAAAGTAGTGCACTACCAGGGTCTAAAGTAGTGTACTACCAGGGTCCCTGGTCTAAAGTAGTGTACTACCAGGGTCCCTGGTCTAAAGTAGTGTACTACCAGGGTCTAAAGTAGTGTACTACCAGGGTCTAAAGTAGTGTACTACCAGGGTCCCTGGTCTAAAGTAGTGTACTACCAGGGTCCCTGGTCTAAAGTAGTGCACTACCAGGGTCCCTGGTCTAAAGTAGTGTACTACCAGGGTCCCTGGTCTAAAGTAGTGTACTACCAGGGTCTGAAGTAGTGCACTACCAGGGTCCCTGGTCTAAAGTAGTGTACTACCAGGGTCTAAAGCAGTGTACTACCAGGGTCCCTGGTCTAAAGTAGTGCACTACCAGGGCCCCTGGTCTAAAGTAGTGCACTACCAGGGTCCCTGGTCTAAAGTAGTGTACTACCAGGGTCTAAAGTAGTGCACTACCAGGGTCCCTGGTCTAAAGTAGTGCACTACCAGGGTCCCTGGTCTAAAGTAGTGAACTACCAGGGTCCCTGGTCTAAAGTAGTGCACTACCAGTGTCCCTGGTCTAAAGTAGTGCACTACCAGGGTCCCTGGTCTAAAGTAGTGCACTACCAGGTTCCCTGGTCTAAAGTAGTGTACTACCAGGGTCCCTGGTCTAAAGTAGTGCACTACCAGGGTCCCTGGTCTAAAGTAGTGTACTACCAAGGTCAATGGTTTAAATTAGTGCACTACCAGGGTCCCTGGTCTAAAGTAGTGCACTACCAGGGTCTAAAGTAGTGCACTACCAGGGTCCCTGGTCTAAAGTAGTGCACTACCAGGGTCCCTGGTCTAAAGTAGTGCACTACCAGGGTCCCTGGTCTAAAGTAGTGCACTACCAGGGTCCATGGTCTAAAGTAGTGCACTACCAGGGTCCCTGGTCTAAAGTAGTGCACTACCAGGGTCCCTGGTCTAAAGTAGTGCACTACCAGGGTCCATGGTCTAAAGTAGTGTACTGCCAGGGTCCATGGTCTAAAGTAGTGTACTACCAGGGTCTAAAGTAGTGTACTACCAGGGTCCCTGGTCTAAAGTAGTGTACTACCAGGGTCTAAAGTAGTGTACTACCAGGGTCCCTGGTCTAAAGTAGTGTACTACCAGGGTCTAAAGTAGTGCACTACCAGGGTCCATGGTCTAAAGTAGTGCACTACCAGGGACCCTGGTCTAAAGTAGTGTACTACCAGGGTCCCTGGTCTAAAGTAGTGTACTACCAGGTTCCCTGGTCTAAAGTAGTGTACTACCAGGCTCTAAAGTAGTGTACTACCAGGGTCCCTGGTCTAAAGTAGTGTACTACCAGGGTCTAAAGTAGTGCACTACCATGGTCCCTGTTCTAAAGTAGTGTACTACCAGGGTCTCTGGTCTAAAGTAGTGCACTACCAGGGTCCCTGGTCTAAAGTAGTGCACTACCAGGGTCCCTGGTCTAAAGTAGTGCACTACCAGGGTCCCTGGTCTAAAGTAGTTTACTACCAGGGTCCCTGGTCTAAAGTAGTGTACTACCAGGGTCCCTGGTCTAAAGTAGTGTACTACCAGGGTCTAAAGTAGTGTACTACTAGGGTCTAAAGTAGTGTACTACCAGGGTCCCTGGTCTAAAGTAGTGTACAACCAGGGTCTAAAGTAGTGCACTACCAGGGTCCCTGGTCTAAAGTAGTGTACTACCAGGGTCCCTGGTCTAAAGTAGTGTACTACCAGGGTCCCTGGTCTAAAGTAGTGTACTACCAGGGTCTAAAGCAGTGTACTACCAGGGTCTAAAGTAGTGTACTACCAGGGTCTAAAGTAGTGTACTACCAGGGTCCCTGGTCTAAAGTAGTGTACTACCAGGGTCCCTGGTCTAAAGTAGTGTACTACCAGGGTCTAAAGTAGTGTACTACCAGGGTCTAAAGTAGTGTACTACCAGGGTCCCTGGTCTAAAGTAGTGTACTACCAGGGTCCCTGGTCTAAAATAGTGTACTACCAGGGTCCCTGGTCTAAAGTAGTGTACTACCAGGGTCTAAAGTAGTGTACTACCAGGGTCTAAAGTAGTGTACTACCAGGGTCTAAAGTAGTGTACTACCAGGGTCTAATGTAGTGTACTACCAGGGTCCCTGGTCTAAAGTAGTGTACTACCAGGGTCCCTGGTCTAAAGTAGTGTACTACCAGGGTCTAAAGTAGTGTACTACCAGGGTCCCTGGTCTAAAGTAGTGTACTACCAGGGTCCCTGGTCTAAAGTAGTGAACTACCAGGGTCTAAAGTAGTGTACTACCAGGGTCCCTGGTCTAAAGTAGTGTACTACCAGGGTCCCTGGTCTAAAGTAGTGCACTACCAGGATGTAAAGTAGTGTACTACCAGGGTCCATGGTCTAAAGTAGTGCACTACCAGGGTCTAAAGTAGTTTACTACCAGGGTCCCTGGTCTAAAGTAGTGTACTACCAGGGTCCCTGGTCTAAAGTAGTGCACTACCAGGGTCCCTGGTCTAAAGTAGTGTACTACCAGGGTCCATTGTCTAAAGTAGTGTACTACCAGGGTCTAAAGTAGTGTACTACCAGGGTCCATGGTCTAAAGTAGTGCACTACCAGGGTCCCTGGTCTAAAGTAGTGCACTACCAGGGTCCCAGGTCTAAAGTAGTGCACTACCAGGGTCCCTGGTCTAAAGTAGTGAACTACCAGGGTCCCTGGTCTAAAGTAGTGCACTACCAGGGTCCCTGGTCTAAAGTAGTGCACTACCAGGTTCCCTGGTCTAAAGTAGTGTACTACCAGGGTCCCTGGTCTAAAGTAGTGCACTACCAGGGTCCCTGGTCTAAAGTAGTGTACTACCAAGGTCAATGGTTTAAATTAGTGCACTACCAGGGTCCCTGGTCTAAAGTAGTGCACTACCAGGGTCTAAAGTAGTGCATTACCAGGGTCCCTGGTCTAAAGTAGTGCACTACCAGGGTCCCTGGTCTAAAGTAGTGCACTACCAGGGTCCCTGGTCTAAAGTAGTGCACTACCAGGGTCCATGGTCTAAAGTAGTGCACTACCAGGGTCCCTGGTCTAAAGTAGTGTACTACCAGGGTCCCTGGTCTAAAGTAGTGTACTACCAGGGTCCCTGGTCTAAAGTAGTGTACTACCAGGGTCTAAAGTAGTGTACTACCAGGGTCTAAAGTAGTGTACTACCAGGGTCCCTGGTCTAAAGTAGTGTACAACCAGGGTCTAAAGTAGTGCACTACCAGGGTCCCTGGTCTAAAGTAGTGTACTACCAGGGTCCCTGGTCTAAAGTAGTGTACTACCAGGGTCTAAAGTAGTGCACTACCAGGGTCTAAAGTAGTGTACTACCAGGGTCCCTGGTCTAAAGTAGTGTACTACCAGGGTCCCTGGTCTAAAGTAGTGTACTACCAGGGTCTAAAGTAGTGTACTACCAGGGTCTAAAGTAGTGTACTACCAGGGTCTAAAGTAGTGTACTACCAGGGTCTAAAGTAGTGTACTACCAGGGTCCCTGGTCTAAAGTAGTGTACTACCAGGGTCCCTGGTCTAAAGTAGTGTACTACCAGTGTCCCTGGTCTAAAGTAGTGTACTACCAGGGTCTAAAGTAGTGTACTACCAGGGTCCCTGGTCTAAAGTAGTGTACTACCAGGGTCCCTGGTCTAAAGTAGTGCACTACCAGGGTGTAAAGTAGTGTACTACCAGGGTCCATGGTCTAAAGTAGTGCACTACCAGGGTCTAAAGTAGTTTACTACCAGGGTCCCTGGTCTAAAGTAGTGTACTACCAGGGTCCCTGGTCTAAAGTAGTGCACTACCAGGGTCCCTGGTCTAAAGTAGTGTACTACCAGGGTCTAAAGTAGTGTACTACCAGGGTCCCTGGTCTAAAGTAGTGCACTACCAGGGCCCCTGGTCGAAAGTAGTGCACTACCAGGGTCCCTGGTCTAAAGTAGTGTACTACTAGGGTCCCTGGTCTAAAGTAGTGCACTACCAGGGTCCCTGGTCTAAAGTAGTGTACTACCAGGGTCCCTGGTCTAAAGTAGTGTACTACCAGGGTCTAAAGTAGTGCACTACCAGGGTCCATGGTCTAAAGTAGTGCACTACCAGGGACCCTGGTCTAAAGTAGTGTACTACCAGGGTCCCTGGTCTAAAGTAGTGTACTACCAGGTTCCCTGGTCTAAAGTAGTGTACTACCAGGGTCTAAAGTAGTGTACTACCAGGGTCCCTGGTCTAAAGTAGTGTACTACCAGGGTCTAAAGTAGTGCACTACCATGGTCCCTGTTCTAAAGTAGTGTACTACCAGGGTCTCTGGTCTAAAGTAGTGCACTACCAGGGTCCCTGGTCTAAAGTAGTGTACTACCAGGATCCCTGGTCTAAAGTAGTGCACTACCAGGGTCCCTGGTCTAAAGTAGTGCACTACCAGGGTCCCTGGTCTAAAGTAGTGTACTACCAGGGTCCCTGGTCTAAAGTAGTGTACTACCAGGGTCCCTGGTCTAAAGTAGTGTACTACCAGGGTCTAAAGTAGTGTACTACCAGGGTCTAAAGTAGTGTACTACCAGGGTCCCTGGTCTAAAGTAGTGTACAACCAGGGTCTAAAGTAGTGCACTACCAGGGTCCCTGGTCTAAAGTAGTGTACTACCAGGGTCCCTGGTCTAAAGTAGTGTACTACCAGGGTCCCTGGTCTAAAGTAGTGTACTACCAGGGTCTAAAGCAGTGTACTACCAGGGTCTAAAGTAGTGTACTACCAGGGTCTAAAGTAGTGTACTACCAGGGTCCCTGGTCTAAAGTAGTGTACTACCAGGGTCCCTGGTCTAAAGTAGTGTACTACCAGGGTCTAAAGTAGTGCACTACCAGGGTCTAAAGTAGTGTACTACCAGGGTCCCTGGTCTAAAGTAGTGTACTACCATGGTCCCTGGTCTAAAGTAGTGTACTACCAGGGTCCCTGGTCTAAAGTAGTGCACTACCAGGGTCCATGGTCTAAAGTAGTGCACTACCAGGGTCCAGGGTCTAAAGTAGTGTACTACCAGGGTCCCTGGTCTAAAGTAGTGCACTACCAGGGTCCCTGGTCTAAAGTAGTGTACTACCAGGGTCCATGGTCTAAAGTAGTGTACTACCAGGGTCCCTGGTCTAAAGTAGTGTACTACCAGGGTCCCTGGTCTAAAGTAGTGTACTACCAGGGTCTAAAGTAGTGTACTACCAGGGTCTAAAGTAGTGTACTACCAGGGTCCCTGGTCTAAAGTAGTGTACTACCAGGGTCCCTGGTCTAAAGTAGTGTACTACCAGTGTCTAAAGTAGTGCACTACCAGGGTCCATGGTCTAAAGTAGTACACTACCAGGGACCCTGGTCTAAAGTAGTGTACTACCAGGGTCTAAAGTAGTGTACTACCAGGGTCTAAAGTAGTGCACTACCAGGGTCCATGGTCTAAAGTAGTACACTACCAGGGTCCCTGGTCTAAAGTAGTGTACTACCAGGGTCTAAAGTAGTGTACTACCAGGGTCTAAAGTAGTGTACTACCAGGGTCCCTGGTCTAAAGTAGTGTACTACCAGGGTCTAAAGTAGTGCACTACCAGGGTCCATGGTCTAAAGTAGTGTACTACCAGTGTCCCTGGTCTAAAGTAGTGTACTACCAGGGTCTAAAGTAGTGTACTACCAGGGTCCCTGGTCTAAAGTAGTGTACTACCAGGGTCCCTGGTCTAAAGTAGTGTACTGCCAGGGTCTAAAGTAGTGTACTACCAGGGTCCCTGGTCTAAAGTAGTGTACTACCAGGGTCTAAAGTAGTGCACTACCATGGTCCCTGTTCTAAAGTAGTGTACTACCAGGGTCCCTGGTCTAAAGTAGTGCACTACCAGGGTCTAAAGGAGTGCACTACCATGGTCCCTGTTCTAAAGTAGTGTACTACCAGGGTCCCTGGTCTAAAGTAGTGCACTACCAGGGTCTAAAGTAGTGCACTACCAGGGTCTCTGGTCTAAAGTAGTGTACTACCAGGGTCCCTGGTCTAAAGTAGTGCACTACCAGGGTCCCTGGTCTAAAGTAGTTTACTACCAGGGTCCCTGGTCTAAAGTAGTGTACTACTTGGGTCCCTGGTCTAAAGTAGTGTACTACCAGGGTCTAAAGTAGTGTACTACCAGGGTCTAAAGAAGTGTACTACCAGGGTCCCTGGTCTAAAGTATTGTACTACCAGGGTCTAAATTAGTGCACTACCAGGGTCCCTGGTCTAAAGTAGTGTACTACCAGGGTCCCTGGTCTAAAGTAGTGTACTACCAGGGTCCCTAGTCTAAAGTAGTGTACTACCAGGGTCTAAAGTAGTGTACTACCAGGGTCTAAAGTAGTGTACTACCAGGGTCTAAAGTAGTGTACTACCAGGTTCCCTGGTCTAAAGTAGTGTACTACCAGGGTCCCTGGTCTAAAGTAGTGTACTACCAGGGTCTAAAGTAGTGTACTACCAGGGTCTAAAGTAGTGTACTACCAGGGTCCCTGGTCTAAAGTAGTGTACTACCAGGGTCCCTGGTCTAAAGTAGTGCACTACCAGGGTCCCTGGTCTAAAGTAGTGTACTACCAGGGTCCCTGGTCTAAAGTAGTGCACTACCAGGGTCTGAAGTAGTGCACTACCAGGGTCCCTGGTCTAAATTAGTGCACTACCAGGGTCCCTGGTCTAAAGTAGTGTACTACCAGGGTCCCTGGTCTAAAGTAGTGTACTACCAGGGTCTAAAGTAGTGCACTACCAGGGTCCATGGTCTAAAGTAGTGCACTACCAGGGACCCTGGTCTAAAGTAGTGTACTACCAGGGTCCCTGGTCTAAAGTAGTGTACTACCAGGTTCCCTGGTCTAAAGTAGTGTACTACCAGGGTCTAAAGTAGTGTACTACCAGGGTCCCTGGTCTAAAGTAGTGTACTACCAGGGTCTAAAGTAGTGCACTACCATGGTCCCTCTTCTAAAGTAGTGTACTACCAGGGTCTCTGGTCTAAAGTAGTGCACTACCAGGGTCCCTGGTCTAAAGTAGTGTACTACCAGGATCCCTGGTCTAAAGTAGTGCACTACCAGGGTCCCTGGTCTAAAGTAGTGCACTACCAGGGTCCCTGGTCTAAAGTAGTGTACTACCAGGGTCCCTGGTCTAAAGTAGTGTACTACCAGGGTCCCTGGTCTAAAGTAGTGTACTACCAGGGTCTAAAGTAGTGTACTACCAGGGTCTAAAGTAGTGTACTACCAGGGTCCCTGGTCTAAAGTAGTGTACAACCAGGGTCTAAAGTAGTGCACTACCAGGGTCCCTGGTCTAAAGTAGTGTACTACCAGGGTCCCTGGTCTAAAGTAGTGTACTTCCAGGGTCTAAAGTAGTGCACTACCAGGGTCTAAAGTAGTGTACTACCAGGGTCCCTGGTCTAAAGTAGTGTACTACCAGGGTCCCTGGTCTAAAGTAGTGTACTACCAGGGTCTAAAGTAGTGTACTACCAGGGTCTAAAGTAGTGTACTACCAGGGTCTAAAGTAGTGTACTACCAGGGTCTAAAGTAGTGTACTACCAGGGTCCCTGGTCTAAAGTAGTGTACTACCAGGGTCCCTGGTCTAAAGTAGTGTACTACCAGGGTCCCTGGTCTAAAGTAGTGTACTACCAGGGTCTAAAGTAGTGTACTACCAGGGTCCCTGGTCTAAAGTAGTGTACTACCAGGGTCCCTGGTCTAAAGTAGTGCACTACCAGGGTGTAACGTAGTGTACTACCAGGGTCCATGGTCTAAAGTAGTGCACTACCAGGGTCTAAAGTAGTTTACTACCAGGGTCCCTGGTCTAAAGTAGTGTACTACCAGGGTCCCTGGTCTAAAGTAGTGCACTACCAGGGTCCCTGGTCTAAAGTAGTGTACTACCAGGGTCTAAAGTAGTGTACTACCAGGGTCCCTGGTCTAAAGTAGTGCACTACCAGGGCCCCTGGTCGAAAGTAGTGCACTACCAGGGTCCCTGGTCTAAAGTAGTGTACTACTAGGGTCCCTGGTCTAAAGTAGTGCACTACCAGGGTCCCTGGTCTAAAGTAGTGTACTACCAGGGTCCCTGGTCTAAAGTAGTGTACTACCAGGGTCTAAAGTAGTGCACTACCAGGGTCCATGGTCTAAAGTAGTGCACTACCAGGGACCCTGGTCTAAAGTAGTGTACTACCAGGGTCCCTTGTCTAAAGTAGTGTACTACCAGGTTCCCTGGTCTGAAGTAGTGTACTACCAGGGTCTAAAGTAGTGTACTACCAGGGTCCCTGGTCTAAAGTAGTGTACTACCAGGGTCTAAATTAGTGCACTACCATGGTCCCTGTTCTAAAGTAGTGTACTACCAGGGTCTCTGGTCTAAAGTAGTGCACTACCAGGGTCCCTGGTCTAAAGTAGTGTACTACCAGGATCCCTGGTCTAAAGTAGTGCACTACCAGGGTCCCTGGTCTAAAGTAGTGCACTACCAGGGTCCCTGGTCTAAAGTAGTGTACTACCAGGGTCCCTGGTCTAAAGTAGTGTACTACCAGGGTCCCTGGTCTAAAGTAGTGTACTACCAGGGTCTAAAGTAGTGTACTACCAGGGTCTAAAGTAGTGTACTACCAGGGTCCCTGGTCTAAAGTAGTGTACAACCAGGGTCTAAAGTAGTGCACTACCAGGGTCCCTGGTCTAAAGTAGTGTACTACCAGGGTCCCTGGTCTAAAGTAGTGTACTACCAGGGTCCCTGGTCTAAAGTAGTGTACTACCAGGGTCTAAAGCAGTGTACTACCAGGGTCTAAAGTAGTGTACTACCAGGGTCTAAAGTAGTGTACTACCAGGGTCCCTGGTCTAAAGTAGTGTACTACCAGGGTCCCTGGTCTAAAGTAGTGTACTACCAGGGTCTAAAGTAGTGCACTACCAGGGTCTAAAGTAGTGTACTACCAGGGTCCCTGGTCTAAAGTAGTGTACTACCAGGGTCCCTGGTCTAAAGTAGTGTACTACCAGGGTCTAAAGTAGTGTACTACCAGGGTCTAAAGTAGTGTACTACCAGGGTCTAAAGTAGTGTACTACCAGGGTCTAAAGTAGTGTACTACCAGGGTCCCTGGTCTAAAGTAGTGTACTACCAGGGTCCCTGGTCTAAAGTAGTGTACTACCAGGATCCCTGGTCTAAAGTAGTGTACTACCAGGGTCTAAAGTAGTGTACTACCAGGGTCCCTGGTCTAAAGTAGTGTACTACCAGGGTCCCTGGTCTAAAGTAGTGCACTACCAGGGTGTAAAGTAGTGTACTACCAGGGTCCATGGTCTAAAGTAGTGCACTACCAGGGTCTAAAGTAGTTTACTACCAGGGTCCCTGGTCTAAAGTAGTGTACTACCAGGGTCCCTGGTCTAAAGTAGTGCACTACCAGGGTCCCTGGTCTAAAGTAGTGTACTACCAGGGTCCATTGTCTAAAGTAGTGTACTACCAGGGTCTAAAGTAGTGTACTACCAGGGTCCATGGTCTAAAGTAGTGCACTACCAGGGTCCCTGGTCTAAAGTAGTGCACTACCAGGGTCCCTGGTCTAAAGTAGTGCACTACCAGGGTCCCTGGTCTAAAGTAGTGCACTACCAGGGTCTAAAGTAGTGTACTGCCAGGGTCCCTGGTCTAAAGTAGTGTACTACCAGGGTCCCTGGTCTAAAGTAGTGTACTACCAGGTTCCCTGGTCTAAAGTAGTGTACTACCAGGGTCCCTGGTCTAAAGTAGTGTACTACCAGGGTCCATGGTCTAAAGTAGTGTACTACCAGGGTCCCTGGTCTAAAGTAGTGCACTACCAGGGTCCCTGGTCTAAAGTAGTGCACTAGCAGGGTCCCTGGTCTAAAGTAGTGTACTACCAGGGTCTAAAGTAGTGTACTTCCAGGATCCATGGTCTAAAGTAGTGGTCTACCAGGGTTTAAAGTAGTGCACTACCAGGGTCCCTGGTCTAAAGTAGTGTACTACCAGGGTCTGAAGTAGTGCACTACCAGGGTCCCTGGTCTAAAGTAGTGTACTACCAGGGTCTGAAGTAGTGCACTACCAGGGTCCCTGGTCTAAAGTAGTGTACTACCAGGGTCCCTGGTCTAAAGTAGTGTACTACCAGGGTCTAAAGTAGTGTACTACCAGGGTCCCTGGTCTAAAGTAGTGTACTACCAGGGTCTAAAGTAGTGCACTACCAGGGTCTAAAGTAGTGTACTACCAGGGTCCCTGGTCTAAAGTAGTGTACTACCAGGGTCCCTGGTCTAAAGTAGTGTACTACCAGGGTCTAAAGTAGTGTACTACCAGGGTCTAAAGTAGTGTACTACCAGGGTCCCTGGTCTAAAGTATTGTACTACCAGGGTCCCTGGTCTAAAGTAGTGCACTACCAGGGTCCCTGGTCTAAAGTAGTGTACTACCAGGGTCCCTGGTCTAAAGTAGTGTACTACCAGGGTCTGAAGTAGTGCACTACCAGGGTCCCTGGTCTAAAGTAGTGTACTACCAGGGTCTAAAGCAGTGTACTACCAGGGTCCCTGGTCTAAAGTAGTGCACTACCAGGGCCCCCGGTCTAAAGTAGTGCACTACCAGGGTCCCTGGTCTAAAGTAGTGTACTACCAGGGTCTAAAGTAGTGCACTACCAGGGTCCCTGGTCTAAAGTAGTGCACTACCAGGGTCCCTGGTCTAAAGTAGTGAACTACCAGGGTCCCTGGTCTAAAGTAGTGCACTACCAGGGTCCCTGGTCTAAAGTAGTGCACTACCAGGGTCCCTGGTCTAAAGTAGTGCACTACCAGGTTCCCTGGTCTAAAGTAGTGTACTACCAGGGTCCCTGGTCTAAAGTAGTGCACTACCAGGGTCCCTGGTCTAAAGTAGTGTACTACCAAGGTCAATGGTTTAAATTAGTGCACTACCAGGGTCCCTGGTCTAAAGTAGTGCACTACCAGGGTCTAAAGTAGTGCACTACCAGGGTCCCTGGTCTAAAGTAGTGCACTACCAGGGTCCCTGGTCTAAAGTAGTGCACTACCAGGGTCCCTGGTCTAAAGTAGTGCACTACCAGGGTCCATGGTCTAAAGTAGTGCACTACCAGGGTCCCTGGTCTAAAGTAGTGCACTACCAGGGTCCCTGGTCTAAAGTAGTGCACTACCAGGGTCCATGGTCTAAAGTAGTGTACTGCCAGGGTCCATGGTCTAAAGTAGTGTACTACCAGGGTCTAAAGTAGTGTACTACCAGGGTCCCTGGTCTAAAGTAGTGTACTACCAGGGTCTAAAGTAGTGTACTACCAGGGTCCCTGGTCTAAAGTAGTGTACTACCAGGGTCTAAAGTAGTGCACTACCAGGGTCCATGGTCTAAAGTAGTGCACTACCAGGGACCCTGGTCTAAAGTAGTGTACTACCAGGGTCCCTGGTCTAAAGTAGTGTACTACCAGGTTCCCTGGTCTAAAGTAGTGTACTACCAGGCTCTAAAGTAGTGTACTACCAGGGTCCCTGGTCTAAAGTAGTGTACTACCAGGGTCTAAAGTAGTGCACTACCATGGTAACTGTTCTAAAGTAGTGTACTACCAGGGTCTCTGGTCTAAAGTAGTGCACTACCAGGGTCCCTGGTCTAAAGTAGTGCACTACCAGGGTCCCTGGTCTAAAGTAGTGCACTACCAGGGTCCCTGGTCTAAAGTAGTGTACTACCAGGGTCCCTGGTCTAAAGTAGTGTACTACCAGGGTCCCTGGTCTAAAGTAGTGTACTACCAGGGTCTAAAGTAGTGTACTACCAGGGTCTAAAGTAGTGTACTACCAGGGTCCCTGGTCTAAAGTAGTGTACAACCAGGGTCTAAAGTAGTGCACTACCAGGGTCCCTGGTCTAAAGTAGTGTACTACCAGGGTCCCTGGTCTAAAGTAGTGTACTACCAGGGTCCCTGGTCTAAAGTAGTGTACTACCAGGGTCTAAAGCAGTGTACTACCAGGGTCTAAAGTAGTGTACTACCAGGGTCTAAAGTAGTGTACTACCAGGGTCCCTGGTCTAAAGTAGTGTACTACCAGGGTCCCTGGTCTAAAGTAGTGTACTACCAGGGTCTAAAGTAGTGTACTACCAGGGTCTAAAGTAGTGTACTACCAGGGTCCCTGGTCTAAAGTAGTGTACTACCAGGGTCCCTGGTCTAAAGTAGTGTACTACCAGGGTCCCTGGTCTAAAGTAGTGTACTACCAGGGTCTAAAGTAGTGTACTACCAGGGTCTAAAGTAGTGTACTACCAGGGTCTAAAGTAGTGTACTACCAGGGTCCCTGGTCTAAAGTAGTGTACTACCAGGGTCCCTGGTCTAAAGTAGTGTACTACCAGGGTCCCTGGTCTAAAGTAGTGTACTACCAGGGTCTAAAGTAGTGTACTACCAGGGTCCCTGGTCTAAAGTAGTGTACTACCAGGGTCCCTGGTCTAAAGTAGTGCACTACCAGGGTGTAAAGTAGTGTACTACCAGGGTCCATGGTCTAAAGTAGTGCACTACCAGGGTCTAAAGTAGTTTACTACCAGGGTCCCTGGTCTAAAGTAGTGTACTACCAGGGTCCCTGGTCTAAAGTAGTGCACTACCAGGGTCCCTGGTCTAAAGTAGTGTACTACCAGGGTCCATTGTCTAAAGTAGTGTACTACCAGGGTCTAAAGTAGTCTACTACCAGGGTCCATGGTCTAAAGTAGTGCACTACCAGGGTCCCTGGTCTAAAGTAGTGCACTACCAGGGTCCCTGGTCTAAAGTAGTGCACTACCAGGGTCTAAAGTAGTGTACTGCCAGGGTCCCTGGTCTAAAGTAGTGTACTACCAGGGTCCCTGGTCTAAAGTAGTGTACTACCAGGTTCCCTGGTCTAAAGTAGTGTACTACCAGGGTCCCTGGTCTAAAGTAGTGTACTACCAGGGTCCATGGTCTAAAGTAGTGTACTACCAGGGTCCCTGGTCTAAAGTAGTGCACTACCAGGGTCCCTGGTCTAAAGTAGTGCACTAGCAGGGTCCCTGGTCTAAAGTAGTGTACTACCAGGGTCTAAAGTAGTCTACTTCCAGGATCCATGGTCTAAAGTAGTGGTCTACCAGGGTTTAAAGTAGTGCACTACCAGGGTCCCTGGTCTAAAGTAGTGTACTACCAGGGTCTGAAGTAGTGCACTACCAGGGTCCCTGGTCTAAAGTAGTGTACTACCAGGGTCTGAAGTAGTGCACTACCAGGGTCCCTGGTCTAAAGTAGTGTACTACCAGGGTCCCTGGTCTAAAGTAGTGTACTACCAGGGTCTAAAGTAGTGTACTACCAGGGTCCCTGGTCTAAAGTAGTGTACTACCAGGGTCTAAAGTAGTGCACTACCAGGGTCCCTGGTCTAAAGTAGTGTACTACCAGGGTCCCTGGTCTAAAGTAGTGCACTACCAGGGTCCATGGTCTAAAGTAGTGCACTACCAGGGTCCCTGGTCTAAAGTAGTGTACTACCAGGGTCCCTGGTCTAAAGTAGTGTACTACCAGGGTCTAAATTAGTGCACTACCAGGGTCCCTGGTCTAAAGTAGTGTACTACCAGGGTCCCTGGTCTAAAGTAGTGTACTACCAGGGTCCCTAGTCTAAAGTAGTGTACTACCAGGGTCTAAAGTAGTGTACTACCAGGGTCTAAAGTAGTGCACTACCAGGGTCTAAAGTAGTGTACTACCATGGTCCCTGGTCTAAAGTAGTGTACTACCAGGGTCCCTGGTCTAAAGTAGTGTACTACCAGGGTCTAAAGTAGTGTACTACCAGGGTCTAAAGTAGTGTACTACCAGGGTCCCTGGTCTAAAGTAGTGTACTACCAGGGTCCCTGGTCTAAAGTAGTGCACTACCAGGGTCCCTGGTCTAAAGTAGTGTACTACCAGGGTCCCTGGTCTAAAGTAGTGTACTACCAGGGTCTGAAGTAGTGCACTACCAGGGTCCCTGGTCTAAAGTAGTGTACTACCAGGGTCTAAAGCAGTGTACTACCAGGGTCCCTGGTCTAAAGTAGTGCACTACCAGGGTCCCAGGTCTAAAGTAGTGCACTACCAGGGTCCCTGGTCTAAAGTAGTGAACTACCAGGGTCCCTGGTCTAAAGTAGTGCACTACCAGGGTCCCTGGTCTAAAGTAGTGCACTACCAGGTTCCCTGGTCTAAAGTAGTGTACTACCAGGGTCCCTGGTCTAAAGTAGTGCACTACCAGGGTCCCTGGTCTAAAGTAGTGTACTACCAAGGTCAATGGTTTAAATTAGTGCACTACCAGGGTCCCTGGTCTAAAGTAGTGCACTACCAGGGTCTAAAGTAGTGCACTACCAGGGTCCCTGGTCTAAAGTAGTGCACTACCAGGGTCCCTGGTCTAAAGTAGTGCACTACCAGGGTCCCTGGTCTAAAGTAGTGCACTACCAGGGTCCATGGTCTAAAGTAGTGCACTACCAGGGTCCCTGGTCTAAAGTAGTGCACTACCAGGGTCCCTGGTCTAAAGTAGTGCACTACCAGGGTCCATGGTCTAAAGTAGTGTACTACCAGGGTCCATGGTCTAAAGTAGTGTACTACCAGGGTCCATGGTCTAAAGTAGTGTACTACCAGGGTCTAAAGTAGTGTACTACCAGGGTCCCTGGTCTAAAGTAGTGTACTACCAGGGTCTAAAGTAGTGTACTACCAGGGTCCCTGGTCTAAAGTAGTGTACTACCAGGGTCCCTGGTCTAAAGTAGTGTACTACCAGGGTCTAAAGTAGTGCACTACCAGGGTCCATGGTCTAAAGTAGTGCACTACCAGGGACCCTGGTCTAAAGTAGTGTACTACCAGGGTCCCTGGTCTAAAGTAGTGTACTACCAGGTTCCCTGGTCTAAAGTAGTGTACTACCAGGCTCTAAAGTAGTGTACTACCAGGGTCCCTGGTCTAAAGTAGTGTACTACCAGGGTCTAAAGTAGTGCACTACCATGGTCCCTGTTCTAAGGTAGTGTACTACCAGGGTCTCTGGTCTAAAGTAGTGCACTACCAGGGTCCCTGGTCTAAAGTAGTGCACTACCAGGGTCCCTGGTCTAAAGTAGTGCACTACCAGGGTCCCTGGTCTAAAGTAGTGTACTACCAGGGTCCCTGGTCTAAAGTAGTGTACTACCAGGGTCCCTGGTCTAAAGTAGTGTACTACCAGGGTCTAAAGTAGTGTACTACCAGGGTCTAAAGTAGTGTACTACCAGGGTCCCTGGTCTAAAGTAGTGTACAACCAGGGTCTAAAGTAGTGCACTACCAGGGTCCCTGGTCTAAAGTAGTGTACTACCAGGGTCCCTGGTCTAAAGTAGTGTACTACCAGGGTCCCTGGTCTAAAGTAGTGTACTACCAGGGTCCCTGGTCTAAAGTAGTGCACTACCAGGGTCCCTGGTCTAAAGTAGTGTACTACCAGGGTCCCTGGTCTAAAGTAGTGTACTACCAGGGTCCCTGGTCTAAAGTAGTGTACTACCAGGGTCTAAAGCAGTGTACTACCAGGGTCTAAAGTAGTGTACTACCAGGGTCTAAAGTAGTGTACTACCAGGGTCCCTGGTCTAAAGTAGTGTACTACCAGGGTCCCTGGTCTAAAGTAGTGTACTACCAGGGTCTAAAGTAGTGTACTACCAGGGTCTAAAGTAGTGTACTACCAGGGTCCCTGGTCTAAAGTAGTGTACTACCAGGGTCCCTGGTCTAAAATAGTGTACTACCAGGGTCCCTGGTCTAAAGTAGTGTACTACCAGGGTCTAAAGTAGTGTACTACCAGGGTCTAAAGTAGTGTACTACCAGGGTCTAAAGTAGTGTACTACCAGGGTCTAATGTAGTGTACTACCAGGGTCCCTGGTCTAAAGTAGTGTACTACCAGGGTCCCTGGTCTAAAGTAGTGTACTACCAGGGTCTAAAGTAGTGTACTACCAGGGTCCCTGGTCTAAAGTAGTGTACTACCAGGGTCCCTGGTCTAAAGTAGTGAACTACCAGGGTCTAAAGTAGTGTACTACCAGGGTCCCTGGTCTAAAGTAGTGTACTACCAGGGTCCCTGGTCTAAAGTAGTGCACTACCAGGATGTAAAGTAGTGTACTACCAGGGTCCATGGTCTAAAGTAGTGCACTACCAGGGTCTAAAGTAGTTTACTACCAGGGTCCCTGGTCTAAAGTAGTGTACTACCAGGGTCCCTGGTCTAAAGTAGTGCACTACCAGGGTCCCTGGTCTAAAGTAGTGTACTACCAGGGTCCATTGTCTAAAGTAGTGTACTACCAGGGTCTAAAGTAGTGTACTACCAGGGTCCATGGTCTAAAGTAGTGCACTACCAGGGTCCCTGGTCTAAAGTAGTGCACTACCAGGGTCCCAGGTCTAAAGTAGTGCACTACCAGGGTCCCTGGTCTAAAGTAGTGAACTACCAGGGTCCCTGGTCTAAAGTAGTGCACTACCAGGGTCCCTGGTCTAAAGTAGTGCACTACCAGGTTCCCTGGTCTAAAGTAGTGTACTACCAGGGTCCCTGGTCTAAAGTAGTGCACTACCAGGGTCCCTGGTCTAAAGTAGTGTACTACCAAGGTCAATGGTTTAAATTAGTGCACTACCAGGGTCCCTGGTCTAAAGTAGTGCACTACCAGGGTCTAAAGTAGTGCATTACCAGGGTCCCTGGTCTAAAGTAGTGCACTACCAGGGTCCCTGGTCTAAAGTAGTGCACTACCAGGGTCCCTGGTCTAAAGTAGTGCACTACCAGGGTCCATGGTCTAAAGTAGTGCACTACCAGGGTCCCTGGTCTAAAGTAGTGCACTACCAGGGTCCCTGGTCTAAAGTAGTGCACTACCAGGGTCCATGGTCTAAAGTAGTGTACTACCAGGGTCCATGGTCTAAAGTAGTGTACTACCAGGGTCCATGGTCTAAAGTAGTGTACTACCAGGGTCTAAAGTAGTGTACTACCAGGGTCCCTGGTCTAAAGTAGTGTACTACCAGGGTCTAAAGTAGTGTACTACCAGGGTCCCTGGTCTAAAGTAGTGTACTACCAGGGTCCCTGGTCTAAAGTAGTGTACTACCAGGGTCTAAAGTAGTGCACTACCAGGGTCCATGGTCTAAAGTAGTGCACTACCAGGGACCCTGGTCTAAAGTAGTGTACTACCAGGGTCCCTGGTCTAAAGTAGTGTACTACCAGGTTCCCTGGTCTAAAGTAGTGTACTACCAGGCTCTAAAGTAGTGTACTACCAGGGTCCCTGGTCTAAAGTAGTGTACTACCAGGGTCTAAAGTAGTGCACTACCATGGTCCCTGTTCTAAAGTAGTGTACTACCAGGGTCTCAGGTCTAAAGTAGTGCACTACCAGGGTCCCTGGTCTAAAGTAGTGCACTACCAGGGTCCCTGGTCTAAAGTAGTGCACTACCAGGGTCCCTGGTCTAAAGTAGTGTACTACCAGGGTCCCTGGTCTAAAGTAGTGTACTACCAGGGTCCCTGGTCTAAAGTAGTGTACTACCAGGGTCTAAAGTAGTGTACTACCAGGGTCTAAAGTAGTGTACTACCAGGGTCCCTGGTCTAAAGTAGTGTACAACCAGGGTCTAAAGTAGTGCACTACCAGGGTCCCTGGTCTAAAGTAGTGTACTACCAGGGTCCCTGGTCTAAAGTAGTGTACTACCAGGGTCCCTGGTCTAAAGTAGTGTACTACCAGGGTCTAAAGCAGTGTACTACCAGGGTCTAAAGTAGTGTACTACCAGGGTCTAAAGTAGTGTACTACCAGGGTCCCTGGTCTAAAGTAGTGTACTACCAGGGTCCCTGGTCTAAAGTAGTGTACTACCAGGGTCTAAAGTAGTGTACTACCAGGGTCTAAAGTAGTGTACTACCAGGGTCCCTGGTCTAAAGTAGTGTACTACCAGGGTCCCTGGTCTAAAATAGTGTACTACCAGGGTCCCTGGTCTAAAGTAGTGTACTACCAGGGTCTAAAGTAGTGTACTACCAGGGTCTAAAGTAGTGTACTACCAGGGTCTAAAGTAGTGTACTACCAGGGTCTAATGTAGTGTACTACCAGGGTCCCTGGTCTAAAGTAGTGTACTACCAGGGTCCCTGGTCTAAAGTAGTGTACTACCAGGGTCTAAAGTAGTGTACTACCAGGGTCCCTGGTCTAAAGTAGTGTACTACCAGGGTCCCTGGTCTAAAGTAGTGAACTACCAGGGTCTAAAGTAGTGTACTACCAGGGTCCCTGGTCTAAAGTAGTGTACTACCAGGGTCCCTGGTCTAAAGTAGTGCACTACCAGGATGTAAAGTAGTGTACTACCAGGGTCCATGGTCTAAAGTAGTGCACTACCAGGGTCTAAAGTAGTTTACTACCAGGGTCCCTGGTCTAAAGTAGTGTACTACCAGGGTCCCTGGTCTAAAGTAGTGCACTACCAGTGTCCCTGGTCTAAAGTAGTGTACTACCAGGGTCCATTGTCTAAAGTAGTGTACTACCAGGGTCTAAAGTAGTGTACTACCAGGGTCCATGGTCTAAAGTAGTGCACTACCAGGGTCCCTGGTCTAAAGTAGTGCACTACCAGGGTCCCTGGTCTAAAGTAGTGCACTACCAGGGTCCCTGGTCTAAAGTAGTGCACTACCAGGGTCTAAAGTAGTGTACTGCCAGGGTCCCTGGTCTAAAGTAGTGTACTACCAGGGTCCCTGGTCTAAAGTAGTGTACTACCAGGGTCCCTGGTCTAAAGTAGTGTACTACCAGGGTCCATGGTCTAAAGTAGTGTACTACCAGGGTCCCTGGTCTAAAGTAGTGCACTACCAGGGTCCCTGGTCTAAAGTAGTGTACTACCAGGGTCCATGGTCCAGGGTCTAAAGTAGTGTACTACCAGGGTCTAAAGTAGTGTACTACCAGGGTCCCTGGTCTAAAGTAGTGTACTACCAGGGTCTAAAGTAGTGCACTAGCAGGGTCCCTGGTCTAAAGTAGTGTACTACCAGGGTCTAAAGTAGTGTACTTCCAGGATCCATGGTCTAAAGTAGTGGTCTACCAGGGTTTAAAGTAGTGCACTACCAGGGTCCCTGGTCTAAAGTAGTGTACTACCAGGGTCTAAAGTAGTGTACTACCAGGGTCTAAAGTAGTGTACTACCAGGGTCTAAAGTAGTGTACTACCAGGGTCTAAAGTAGTGTACTACCAGGGTCCATGGTCTAAAGTAGTGTACTACCAGGGTCCCTGTTCTAAAGTAGTGTACTACCAGGGTCTAAATTAGTGTACTACCAGGGTCTCTGGTCTAAAGTAGTGCACTACCAGGGTCTAAAGTAGTGCACTACCAGGGTCCTTGGTCTAAAGTAGTGTACTACCAGGGTCCCTGGTCTAAAGTAGTTTACTACCAGGGTCCCTGGTCTAAAGTAGTGCACTACCAGGGTCCCTGGTCTAAAGTAGTTTACTACCAGGGTCCCTGGTCTAAAGTAGTGTACTACCAGGGTCCCTGGTCTAAAGTAGTGCACTACCAGGGTCCCTGGTCTAAAGTAGTGTACTACCAGGGTCCCTGGTCTAAAGTAGTGTACTACCAGGGTCTAAAGTAGTGTACTACCAGGGTCCCTGGTCTAAAGTAGTGCACTACCAGGGTCTAAAGTAGTGCACTACCAGGGTCCTTGGTCTAAAGTAGTGTACTACCAGGGTCCCTGGTCTAAAGTAGTGCACTACCAGGGTCCCTGGTCTAAAGTAGTGTACTACCAGGGTCCCTGGTCTAAAGTAGTGCACTACCAGGGTCCCTGGTCTAAAGTAGTTTACTACCAGGGTCCCTGGTCTAAAGTAGTGTACTACCAGGGTCTAAAGTAGTGTACTACCAGGGTCTAAAGTAGTGTACTACCAGGGTCTAAAGTAGTGTACTACCAGGGTCTAATGTAGTGTACTACCAGGGTCCCTGGTCTAAAGTAGTGTACTACCAGGGTCCCTGGTCTAAAGTAGTGTACTACCAGGGTCTAAAGTAGTGTACTACCAGGGTCCCTGGTCTAAAGTAGTGTACTACCAGGGTCCCTGGTCTAAAGTAGTGAACTACCAGGGTCTAAAGTAGTGTACTACCAGGGTCCCTGGTCTAAAGTAGTGTACTACCAGGGTCCCTGGTCTAAAGTAGTGCACTACCAGGATGTAAAGTAGTGTACTACCAGGGTCCATGGTCTAAAGTAGTGCACTACCAGGGTCTAAAGTAGTTTACTACCAGGGTCCCTGGTCTAAAGTAGTGTACTACCAGGGTCCCTGGTCTAAAGTAGTGCACTACCAGGGTCCCTGGTCTAAAGTAGTGTACTACCAGGGTCCATTGTCTAAAGTAGTGTACTACCAGGGTCTAAAGTAGTGTACTACCAGGGTCCATGGTCTAAAGTAGTGCACTACCAGGGTCCCTGGTCTAAAGTAGTGCACTACCAGGGTCCCTGGTCTAAAGTAGTGCACTACCAGGGTCCCTGGTCTAAAGTAGTGCACTACCAGGGTCTAAAGTAGTGTACTGCCAGGGTCCCTGGTCTAAAGTAGTGTACTACCAGGGTCCCTGGTCTAAAGTAGTGTACTACCAGGGTCACTGGTCTAAAGTAGTGTACTACCAGGGTCCATGGTCTAAAGTAGTGTACTACCAGGGTCCCTGGTCTAAAGTAGTGCACTACCAGGGTCCCTGGTCTAAAGTAGTGTACTACCAGGGTCCATGGTCTAAAGTAGTGCACTACCAGGGTCTAAAGTAGTGTACTACCAGGGTCTAAAGTAGTGTACTACCAGGGTCCCTGGTCTAAAGTAGTGTACTACCAGGGTCTGAAGTAGTGCACTACCAGGGTCCCTGGTCTAAAGTAGTGTACTACCAGGGTCTAAAGTAGTGTACTTCCAGGATCCATGGTCTAAAGTAGTGGTCTACCAGGGTTTAAAGTAGTGCACTACCAGGGTCCCTGGTCTAAAGTAGTGTACTACCAGGGTCTAAAGTAGTGTACTACCAGGGTCTAAAGTAGTGTACTACCAGGGTCTAAAGTAGTGTACTACCAGGGTCTAAAGTAGTGTACTACCAGGGTCCATGGTCTAAAGTAGTGTACTACCAGGGTCCCTGTTCTAAAGTAGTGTACTACCAGGGTCTAAATTAGTGTACTACCAGGGTCTCTGGTCTAAAGTAGTGCACTACCAGGGTCTAAAGTAGTACACTACCAGGGTCCTTGGTCTAAAGTAGTGTACTACCAGGGTCCCTGGTCTAAAGTAGTGCACTACCAGGGTCCCTGGTCTAAAGTAGTGTACTACCAGGGTCCCTGGTCTAAAGTAGTGCACTACCAGGGTCCCTGGTCTAAAGTAGTTTACTACCAGGGTCCCTGGTCTAAAGTAGTGCACTACCAGGGTCCCTGGTCTAAAGTAGTTTACTACCAGGGTCCCTGGTCTAAAGTAGTGTACTACCAGGGTCCCTGGTCTAAAGTAGTGCACTACCAGGGTCCCTGGTCTAAAGTAGTGTACTACCAGGGTCCCTGGTCTAAAGTAGTATACTACCAGGGTCTAAAGTAGTGTACTACCAGGGTCCCTGGTCTAAAGTAGTGCACTACCAGGGTCTAAAGTAGTGCACTACCAGGGTCCTTGGTCTAAAGTAGTGTACTACCAGGGTCCCTGGTCTAAAGTAGTGCACTACCAGGGTCCCTGGTCTAAAGTAGTGTACTACCAGGGTCCCTGGTCTAAAGTAGTGCACTACCAGGGTCCCTGGTCTAAAGTAGTTTACTACCAGGGTCCCTGGTCTAAAGTAGTGTACTACCAGGGTCCCTGGTCTAAAGTAGTGCACTACCAGGGTCCCTGGTCTAAAGTAGTGTACTACCAGGGTCCATTGTCTAAAGTAGTGTACTACCAGGGTCTAAAGTAGTGTACTACCAGGTTCCATGGTCTAAAGTAGTGCACTACCAGGGTCCCTGGTCTAAAGTAGTGCACTACCAGGGTCCCTGGTCTAAAGTAGTGTACTACCAGGGTCCCTGGTCTAAAGTAGTGCACTACCAGGGTCCCTGGTCTAAAGTAGTTTACTACCAGGGTCCCTGGTCTAAAGTAGTGTACTACCAGGGTCCCTGGTCTAAAGTAGTGCACTACCAGGGTCCCTGGTCTAAAGTAGTGTACTACCAGGGTCCATTGTCTAAAGTAGTGTACTACCAGGGTCTAAAGTAGTGTACTACCAGGGTCCATGGTCTAAAGTAGTGCACTACCAGGGTCCCTGGTCTAAAGTAGTGCACTACCAGGGTCCCTGGTCTAAAGTAGTGCACTACCAGGGTCTAAAGTAGTGTACTGCCAGGGTCCCTGGTCTAAAGTAGTGTACTACCAGGGTCCCTGGTCTAAAGTAGTGTACTACCAGGGTCCCTGGTCTAAAGTAGTGTACTACCAGGGTCCCTGGTCTAAAGTAGTGTACTACCAGGGTCCATGGTCTAAAGTAGTGTACTACCAGGGTCCCTGGTCTAAAGTAGTGCACTACCAGGGTCCCTGGTCTAAAGTAGTGTACTACCAGGGTCCATGGTCTAAAGTAGTGCACTACCAGGGTCTAAAGTAGTGTACTACCAGGGTCTAAAGTAGTGTACTACCAGGGTCCCTGGTCTAAAGTAGTGTACTACCAGGGTCTAAAGTAGTGCACTAGCAGGGTCCCTGGTCTAAAGTAGTGTACTACCAGGGTCTAAAGTAGTGTACTTCCAGGATCCATGGTCTAAAGTAGTGGTCTACCAGGGTTTAAAGTAGTGCACTACCAGGGTCCCTGGTCTAAAGTAGTGTACTACCAGGGTCTGAAGTAGTGCGCTACCAGGGTCCCTGGTCTAAAGTAGTGTACTACCAGGGTCCATTGTCTAAAGTAGTGTACTACCAGGGTCTAAAGTAGTGTACTACCAGGGTCCATGGTCTAAAGTAGTGCACTACCAGGGTCCCTGGTCTAAAGTAGTGCACTACCAGGGTCCCTGGTCTAAAGTAGTGCACTACCAGGGTCCCTGGTCTAAAGTAGTGCACTACCAGGGTCTAAAGTAGTGTACTGCCAGGGTCCCTTGTCTAAAGTAGTGTACTACCAGGGTCCCTGGTCTAAAGTAGTGTACTACCAGGGTCCCTGGTCTAAAGTAGTGTACTACCAGGGTCCCTGGTCTAAAGTAGTGTACTACCAGGGTCCATGGTCTAAAGTAGTGTACTACCAGGGTCCCTGGTCTAAAGTAGTGCACTACCAGGGTCCCTGGTCTAAAGTAGTGTACTACCAGGGTCCATGGTCTAAAGTAGTGCACTACCAGGGTCTAAAGTAGTGTACTACCAGGGTCTAAAGTAGTGTACTACCAGGGTCCCTGGTCTAAAGTAGTGTACTACCAGGGTCTAAAGTAGTGCACTAGCAGGGTCCCTGGTCTAAAGTAGTGTACTACCAGGGTCTAAAGTAGTGTACTTCCAGGATCCATGGTCTAAAGTAGTGGTCTACCAGGGTTTAAAGTAGTGCACTACCAGGGTCCCTGGTCTAAAGTAGTGTACTACCAGGGTCTGAAGTAGTGCGCTACCAGGGTCCCTGGTCTAAAGTAGTGTACTACCAGGGTCTGAAGTAGTGCACTACCAGGGTCCCTGGTCTAAAGTAGTGTACTACCAGGGTCCCTGGTCTAAAGTAGTGTACTACCAGGGTCTAAAGTAGTGTACTACCAGGGTCCCTGGTCTAAAGTAGTGTACTACCAGGGTCTAAAGTAGTGCACTACCAGGGTCCCTGGTCTAAAGTAGTGTACTACCACGGTCCCTGGTCTAAAGTAGTGTACTACCAGGGTCCATGGTCTAAAGTAGTGTACTACCAGGGTCCCTGGTCTAAAGTAGTGTACTACCAGGGTCCCTGGTCTAAAGTAGTGTACTACCAGGGTCTAAAGTAGTGTACTACCAGGGTCTAAAGTAGCGTACTACCAGGGTCTAAAGTAGTGTACTACCAGGGTCTAAAGTAGTGTACTACCAGGGTCCATGGTCTAAAGTAGTGTACTACCAGGGTCCCTGGTCTAAAGTAGTGTACTACCAGGGTCTAAAGTAGTGTACTACCAGGGTCCCTGGTCTAAAGTAGTGCACTACCAGGGTCTAAAGTAGTGCACTACCAGGGTCCTTGGTCTAAAGTAGTGTACTACCAGGGTCCCTGGTCTAAAGTAGTGCACTACCAGGGTCCCTGGTCTAAAGTAGTGTACTACCAGGGTCCCTGGTCTAAAGTAGTGCACTACCAGGGTCTAAAGTAGTGTACTACCAGGGTCTAAAGTAGTGTACTACCAGGGTCCCTGGTCTAAAGTAGTGTACTACCAGGGTCTAAAGTAGTGTACTACCAGGGTCCCTGGTCTAAAGTAGTGTACTACCAGGGTCCCTGGTCTAAAGTAGTGTACTACCAGGGTCCCTGGTCTAAAGTAGTGTACTACCAGGGTCCCTGGTCTAAAGTAGTGCACTACCAGGGTCTAAAGTAGTGCACTACCAGGGTCCCTGGTCTAAAATAGTGTACTACCAGGGTCCCTGGTCTAAAGTAGTGTACAACCAGGGTCCCTGGTCTAAAGTAGTGCACTACCAGGGTCCCTGGTCTAAAGTAGTGTACTACCAGGGTCCCTGGTCTAAAGTAGTGTACTACCAGGGTCCCTGGTCTAAAGTAGTGCACTACCAGGGTTCCCTGGTCTAAAGTAGTGTACTACCAGGGTCCCTGGTCTAAAGTAGTGTCCTACCAGGGTCCCTGGTCTAAAGTAGTGTACTACCAGGGTCCATGGTCTAAAGTAGTGTACTACCAGGGTCCCTGGTCTAAAGTAGTGCACTACCAGGGTCCCTGGTCTAAAGTAGTGTACTACCAGGGTCTAAAGTAGTGTACTACCAGGGTCTAAAGTAGTGTACTACCAGGGTCCCTGGTCTAAAGTAGTGCACTACCAGGGTCTAAAGTAGTGTACTACCAGGGTCTAAAGTAGTGCACTACCAGGGTCCCTGGTCTAAAGTAGTGCACTACCAGGGTCTCTGGTCTAAAGTAGTGCACTACCAGGGTCCAAAGTAGTGTACTACCAGGGTCCATGGTCTAAAGTAGTGTACTACCAGGGTCCCTGGTCTAAAGTAGTGCACTACCAGGGTCCCTGGTCTAAAGTAGAGTACTACCAGGGTCCCTGGTCTAAAGTAGTGTACTACCAGGGTCTAAAGAAGTGTACTACCAGGGTCCATGGTCTAAAGTAGTGTACTACCAGGGTCCCTGGTCTAAAGTAGTGCACTACCAGGGTCCCTGGTCTAAAGTAGTGTACTACCAGGGTCCCTGGTCTAAAGTAGTGCACTACGAGGGTCCCTGGTCTAAAGTAGAGTACTACCAGGGTCCCTGGTCTGAAGTAGTGTACTACCAGGGTCTAAAGAAGTGTACTACCAGGGTCCATGGTCTAAAGTAGTGTACTACCAGGGTCCCTGGTCTAAAGTAGTGCACTACCAGGGTCCCTGGTCTAAAGTAGTGCACTACCAGGGTCCCTGGTCTAAAGTAGTGTACTACCAGGGTCTAAAGTAGTGTACTACCAGGGTCCCTGGTCTAAAGTAGTGTACTACCAGGGTCTAAAGTAGTGTACTACCAGGGTCCCTGGTCTAAAGTAGTGTACTACCAGGGTCCCTGGTCTAAAGTAGTGTACTACCAGGGTCCCTGGTCTAAAGTAGTGTACTACCAGGGTCCCTGGTCTAAAGTAGTGCACTACCAGGGTCTAAAGTAGTGCACTACCAGGGTCCCTGGTCTAAAATAGTGTACTACCAGGGTCCCTGGTCTAAAGTAGTGTACAACCAGGGTCCCTGGTCTAAAGTAGTGCACTACCAGGGTCCCTGGTCTAAAGTAGTGTACTACCAGGGTCCCTGGTCTAAAGTAGTGTACTACCAGGGTCCCTGGTCTAAAGTAGTGCACTACCAGGGTTCCCTGGTCTAAAGTAGTGTACTACCAGGGTCCCTGGTCTAAAGTAGTGTCCTACCAGGGTCCCTGGTCTAAAGTAGTGTACTACCAGGTTCCATGGTCTAAAGTAGTGTACTACCAGGGTCCCTGGTCTAAAGTAGTGCACTACCAGGGTCCCTGGTCTAAAGTAGTGTACTACCAGGGTCTAAAGTAGTGTACTACCAGGGTCTAAAGTAGTGTACTACCAGGGTCCCTGGTCTAAAGTAGTGCACTACCAGGGTCTAAAGTAGTGTACTACCAGGGTCTAAAGTAGTGCACTACCAGGGTCCCTGGTCTAAAGTAGTGCACTACCAGGGTCTCTGGTCTAAAGTAGTGCACTACCAGGGTCCAAAGTAGTGTACTACCAGGGTCCATGGTCTAAAGTAGTGTACTACCAGGGTCCCTGGTCTAAAGTAGTGCACTACCAGGGTCCCTGGTCTAAAGTAGAGTACTACCAGGGTCCCTGGTCTAAAGTAGTGTACTACCAGGGTCTAAAGAAGTGTACTACCAGGGTCCATGGTCTAAAGTAGTGTACTACCAGGGTCCCTGGTCTAAAGTAGTGCACTACCAGGGTCCCTGGTCTAAAGTAGTGTACTACCAGGGTCCCTGGTCTAAAGTAGTGCACTACCAGGGTCCCTGGTCTAAAGTAGAGTACTACCAGGGTCCCTGGTCTGAAGTAGTGTACTACCAGGGTCTAAAGAAGTGTACTACCAGGGTCCATGGTCTAAAGTAGTGTACTACCAGGGTCCCTGGTCTAAAGTAGTGCACTACCAGGGTCCCTGGTCTAAAGTAGTGCACTACCAGGGTCCCTGGTCTAAAGTAGTGTACTACCAGGGTCTAAAGTAGTGTACTACCAGGGTCCCTGGTCTAAAGTAGTGCACTACCAGGGTCTCTGGTCTAAAGTAGTGTACTACCAGGGTCCCTGGTCTAAAGTAGTGTACTACCAGGGTCCCTGGTCTAAAGTAGTGCACTACCAGGGTCTCTGGTCTAAAGTAGTGTACTACCAGGGTCCCTGGTCTAAAGTAGTGTATTACCAGGGTCCCTGGTCTAAAGTAGTGCACTACCATGGTCTAAAGTAGTGTACTACCAGGGTCTAAAGTAGTGTACTACCAGGGTCCCTGGTCTAAAGTAGTGCACTACCAGGGTCCCTGGTCTAAAGTAGTCTACTACCAGGGTCTAAAGTAGTGTACTACCAGGGTCCCTGGTCTAAAGTAGTGCACTACCAGGGTCCCTGGTCTAAAGTAGTGTACTACCAGGGTCCATGGTCTAAAGTAGTGCACTACCAGGGTCTAAAGTAGTGTACTACCAGGGTCCCTGGTCTAAAGTAGTGTACTACCAGGGTCTAAAGAAGTGTACTACCAGGGTCCATGGTCTAAAGTAGTGTACTACCAGGGTCCCTGGTCTAAAGTAGTGCACTACCAGGGTCCCTGGTCTAAAGTAGTGCACTACCAGGGTCCCTGGTCTAAAGTAGTGTACTACCAGGGTCTAAAGTAGTGTACTACCAGGGTCCCTGGTCTAAAGTAGTGCACTACCAGGGTCTCTGGTCTAAAGTAGTGTACTACCAGGGTCCCTGGTCTAAAGTAGTGTACTACCAGGGTCCCTGGTCTAAAGTAGTGCACTACCAGGGTCTCTGGTCTAAAGTAGTGTACTACCAGGGTCCCTGGTCTAAAGTAGTGTATTACCAGGGTCCCTGGTCTAAAGTAGTGCACTACCATGGTCTAAAGTAGTGTACTACCAGGGTCTAAAGTAGTGTACTACCAGGGTCCCTGGTCTAAAGTAGTGCACTACCAGGGTCCCTGGTCTAAAGTAGTCTACTACCAGGGTCTAAAGTAGTGTACTACCAGGGTCCCTGGTCTAAAGTAGTGCACTACCAGGGTCCCTGGTCTAAAGTAGTGTACTACCAGGGTCCATGGTCTAAAGTAGTGCACTACCAGGGTCTAAAGTAGTGTACTACCAGGGTCCCTGGTCTAAAGTTGTGTACTACCAGGGTCTAAAGTTGTGCACTACCAGGGTCTAAAGTAGTGTACTACCAGGGTCCCTGGTCTAAAGTAGTGTACTACCAGTGTCTAAAGTAGTGTACTACCAGGGTCCCTGGTCTAAAGTAGTGCACTACCAGGGTCCCTGGTCTAAAGTAGTGTACTACCAGGGTCTAAAGTAGTGTACTACCAGGGTCCCTTGTCTAAAGTAGTGAACTACCAGGGTCCCTGGTCTAAAGTAGTGCACTACCAGGGACCCTGATCTAAAGTAGTGTACTACCAGGGTCCCTGGTCTAAAGTAGTGCACTACCAGGGTCTAAAGTAGTGCACTACCAGGGTCCCTGGTCTAAAGTAGTGTACTACCAGGGTCCCTGGTCTAAAGTAGTGTACTACCAGGGTCCATGGTCTAAAGTAGTGCTCTACCAGGGTCCCTGGTCTAAAGTAGTGTACTACCAGGGTCCCTGGTCTAAAGTAGTGCACTACCAGGGTCTAAAGTAGTGTACTACCAGGGTCCCTGGTCTAAAGTAGTGTACTACCAGGGTCCCTGGTCTAAAGTAGTGTACTACCAGGGTCCCTGGTCTAAAGTAGTGTACTACCAGGTTCTAAAGTAGTGTACTACTAGGGTCCCTGGTCTAAAGTAGTGTACTACTAGGGTCCCTGGTCTAAAGTAGTGTACTACCAGGGTCTAAAGTAGTGTACTACTAGGGTCCCTGGTCTAAAGTAGTGTACTACCAGGGTCTAAAGTAGTGTACTACCAGGGTCCATGGTCTAAAGTAGTGTACTACCAGGGTCCATGGTCTAAAGTAGTGTACTACCAGGGTCCATGGTCTAAAGTAGTGTACTACCAGGGTCCCTGGTCTAAA
Organism: Salvelinus fontinalis; assembly: GCF_029448725.1. NCBI lineage: Eukaryota > Metazoa > Chordata > Actinopteri > Salmoniformes > Salmonidae > Salvelinus > Salvelinus fontinalis. The sequence continues at coordinate 65,053,221 of NC_074670.1, forward strand.
GTAGTGCACTACCAGGGTCCCTGGTCTAAAGTAGTGTACTACCAGGGTCCCTGGTCTAAAGTAGTGTACTACCAGGGTCCCTGGTCTAAAGTAGTGTACTACCAGGGTCTAAAGTAGTGTACTACCAGGGTCCCTGGTCTAAAGTAGTGTACTACCATGGTCCATGGTCTAAAGTAGTGTACTACCAGGGTCCCTGGTCTAAAGTAGTGCACTACCATGGTCCCTGGTCTAAAGTAGTGCACTACCAGGGTCCATGGTCTAAAGTAGTGTACTACCAGGGTCCATGGTCTAATGTAGTGCACTACCAGGGTCCCTGGTCTAAAGTAGTGCACTACTAGGGTCCCTGGTCTAAAGTAGTGTACTACCAGGGTCCATGGTCTAAAGTAGTGTACTACCAGGGTCCCTGGTCTAAAGTAGTGCACTACCAGGGTCCATGGTCTAAAGTAGTGTACTACCAGGGTCCCTGGTCTAAAGTAGTGCACTACCAGGGTCTAAAGTAGTGCACTACCAGGGTCCATGGTCTAAAGTAGTGTACTACCAGGGTCCCTGGTCTAAAGTAGTGCACTACCAGGGTCTAAAGTAGTGTACTACCAGGGTCCCTGGTCTAAAGTAGTGTACTACCAGGGTCCATGGTCTAAAGTAGTGTACTACCAGGGTCCCTGGTCTAAAGTAGTGCACTACCAGGGTCTAAAGAAGTGCACTACCAGGGTCCATGGTCTAAAGTAGTGTACTACCAGGGTCTAAAGTAGTGTACTACCAGGGTCCCTGGTCTAAAGTAGTGTACTACCAGGGTCCCTGGTCTAAAGTAGTGTACTACCAGGGTCCCTGGTCTAAAGTAGTGCACTACCAGGGTCTAAAGTAGTGCACTACCAGGGTCCCTGGTCTAAAGTAGTGTACTACCAGGGTCCCTGGTCTAAAGTAGTGTACTACAGGGTCTCTGGTCTAAAGTAGTGTACTACCAGGGTCCCTGGTCTAAAGTAGTGTACTACCAGGGTCCCTGGTCTAAAGTAGTGTACTACCAGGGTCCATGGTCTAAAGTAGTGCACTACCAGGGTCCCTGGTCTAAAGTAGTGTACTACCAGGGTCCCTGGTCTAAAGTAGTGTACTACCAGGGTCCCTGGTCTAAAGTAGTGTACTACCAGGGTCCCTGGTCTAAAGTAGTGCACTACCAGGGTCCATGGTCTAAAGTAGTGTACTACCAGGGTCCCTGGTCTAAAGTAGTGCACTACCAGGGTCCCTGGTCCAAAGTAGTGCACTACCAGGGTCCCTGGTCTAAAGTAGTGTACTACCAGGGTCCATGGTCTAAAGTAATGCACTACCAGGGTCCCTGGTCTAAAGTAGTGCACTACTAGGGTCCCTGGTCTAAAGTAGTGTACTACCAGGGTCCATGGTCTAAAGTAGTGTACTACCAGGGTCCCTGGTCTAAAGTAGTGCACTACCAGGGTCCATGGTCTAAAGTAGTGTACTACCAGGGTCCCTGGTCTAAAGTAGTGCACTACCAGGGTCAAAAGTAGTGCACTACCAGGGTCCATGGTCTAAAGTAGTGTACTACCAGGGTCCCTGGTCTAAAGTAGTGCACTACCAGGGTCTAAAGTAGTGTACTACCAGGGTCCCTGGTCTAAAGTAGTGTACTACCAGGGTCCATGGTCTAAAGTAGTGTACTACCAGGGTCCCTGGTCTAAAGTAGTGCACTACCAGGGTCTAAAGTAGTGTACTACCAGGGTCCCTGGTCTAAAGTAGTGCACTACCAGGGTCCATGGTCTAAAGTAGTGTACTACCAGGGTCTAAAGTAGTGTACTACCAGGGTCCCTGGTCTAAAGTAGTGTACTACCAGGGTCCCTGGTCTAAAGTAGTGTACTACCAGGGTCCCTGGTCTAAAGTAGTGCACTACCAGGGTCTAAAGTAGTGCACTACCAGGGTCCCTGGTCTAAAGTAGTGTACTACCAGGGTCCCTGGTCTAAAGTAGTGTACTACAGGGTCCCTGGTCTAAAGTAGTGTACTACCAGGGTCCCTGGTCTAAAGTAGTGTACTACCAGGGTCCCTGGTCTAAAGTAGTGTACTACCAGGGTCCATGGTCTAAAGTAGTGTACTACCAGGGTCCCTGGTCTAAAGTAGTGCACTACCAGGGTCCATGGTCTAAAGTTGTGTACTACCAGGGTCCCTGGTCTAAAGTAGTGTACTACCAGGGTCTAAAGTAGTGTACTACCAGGGTCCCTGGTCTAAAGTAGTGTACTACCAGGGTCTAAAGTAGTGTACTACCAGGGTCCCTGGTCTAAAGTAGTGAACTACCAGGGTCCCTGGTCTAAAGTAGTGCACTACCAGGGACCCTGGTCTAAAGTAGTGTACTACCAGGGTCCCTGGTCTAAAGTAGTGTACTACCAGGGTCCATGGTCTAAAGTAGTGCACTACCAGGGTCCCTGGTCTAAAGTAGTGTACTACCAGGGTCCCTGGTCTAAAGTAGTGTACTACCAGGGTCCATGGTCTAAAGTAGTGCACTACCAGGGTCCCTGGTCCAAGTAGTGTACTACCAGGGTCCCTGGTCTAAAGTAGTGCACTACCAGGGTCTAAAGTAGTGTACTACCAGGGTCCCTGGTCTAAAGTAGTGTACTACCAGGGTCCCTGGTCTAAAGTAGTGTACTACCAGGGTCCCTGGTCTAAAGTAGTGTACTACCAGGGTCCCTGGTCTAAAGTAGTGTACTACTAGGTTCTAAAGTAGTGTACTACTAGGGTCCCTGGTCTAAAGTAGTGTACTACCAGGGTCTAAAGTAGTGTACTACTAGGGTCCCTGGTCTAAAGTAGTGTCCTACCAGGGTCTAAAGTAGTGTACTACCAGGGTCCATGGTCTAAAGTAGTGTACTACCAGGGTCCATGGTCTAAAGTAGTGTACTACCAGGGTCCATGGTCTAAAGTAGTGTACTACCAGGGTCCCTGGTCTAAAGTAGTGCACTACCAGGGTCCCTGGTCTAAAGTAGTGTACTACCAGGGTCCCTGGTCTAAAGTAGTATACTACCAGGGTCCATGGTCTAAAGTAGTGTACTACCAGGGTCCCTGGTCTAAAGTAGTGTACTACCAGGGTCTAAAGTAGTGTACTACCAGGGTCCATGGTCTAAAGTAGTGTACTACCATGGTCCATGGTCTAAAGTAGTGTACTACCAGGGTCCCTGGTCTAAAGTAGTGCACTACCAGGGTCCCTGGTCTAAAGTAGTGCACTACCAGGGTCCCTGGTCTAAAGTAGTGTACTACCAGGGTCCCTGGTCTAAAGTAGTGCACTACCAGGGTCCCTGGTCTAAAGTAGTGCACTACCAGGGTCCCTGGTATAAAGTAGTGCACTACCAGGGTCTAAAGTAGTGTACTACCAGGGTCCCTGGTCTAAAGTAGTGTACTACCAGAGTCCATGGTCTAAAGTAGTGTACTACCAGGGTCCCTGGTCTAAAGTAGTGCACTACCAGGGTCTAAAGTAGTGTACTACCAGGGTCTAAAGTAGTGTACTACCAGGGTCCCTGGTCTAAAGTAGTGCACTACCAGGGTCTAAAGAAGTGCACTACCAGGGTCCATGGTCTAAAGTAGTGTACTACCAGGGTCTAAAGTAGTGTACTACCAGGGTCCCTGGTCTAAAGTAGTGTACTACCAGGGTCCCTGGTCTAAAGTAGTGTACTACCAGGGTCCCTGGTCTAAAGTAGTGTACTACCAGGGTCCCTGGTCTAAAGTAGTGCACTACCAGGGTCTAAAGTAGTGCACTACCAGGGTCCCTGGTCTAAAGTAGTGTACTACCAGGGTCCCTGGTCTAAAGTAGTGTACTACCATGGTCCCTGGTCTAAAGTAGTGTACTACCAGGGTCCCTGGTCTAAAGTAGTGCACTACAGGGTCCCTGGTCTAAAGTAGTGTACTACCAGGGTCCCTGGTCTAAAGTAGTGTACTACCAAGGTCCCTGGTCTAAAGTAGTGTACTACCAGGGTCCATGGTCTAAAGTAGTGTACTACCAGGGTCCCTGGTCTAAAGTAGTGCACTACCAGGGTCCATGGTCTAAAGTAGTGTACTACCAGGGTCCCTGGTCTAAAGTAGTGTACTACCAGGGTCCCTGGTCTAAAGTAGTGCACTTCCAGGGTCCTTGGTCTAAAGTAGTGTACTACCAGGGTCCCTGGTCTAAAGTAGTGTACTACCAGGGTCCCTGGTCTAAAGTAGTGCAATACCAGGGTCTAAAGTAGTGCACTACCAGGGTCCTTGGTCTAAAGTAGTGAACTACCAGGGTCCCTGGTCTAAAGTAGTGCACTACCAGGGTCCCTGGTCTAAAGTAGTGCACTACCAGGGTCTAAAGTAGTGTACTACCAGGGTCCCTGGTCTAAAGTAGTGTACTACTAGGGTCTAAAGTAGTGTACTACCAGGGTCCCTGGTCTAAAATAGTGTACTACCAGGGTCCAGGGTCTAAAGTAGTGCACTACCAGGGTCCCTGGTCTAAAGTAGTGTACTACCAGGGTCTAAAGTAGTGTACTACCAGGGTCCATGGTCTAAAGTAGTGCACTACCAGAGTCCCTGGTCTAAAGTAGTGCACTACCAGAGTTCCTGGTCTAAAGTAGTGCACTACCAGAGTCCCTGGTCTAAAGTAGTGCACTAACAGGGTCCATGGTCTAAAGTAGTGTACTACCAGGGTCCATGGTCTAAAGTAGTGCACTACCAGGGTCCTTGGTCTAAAGTAGTGTACTACCAGGGTCCCTGGTCTAAAGTAGTGTACTACCAGGGTCCCTGGTCTAAAGTATTGCACTACCAGGGTCTAAAGTAGTGCACTACCAGGGTCTAAAGTAGTGTACTACCAGGGTCCCTGGTCTAAAGTAGTGTACTACCAGGGTCCCTGGTCTAAAGTAGTGTACTACCAGGGTCCCTGGTCTAAAGTAGTGCACTACCAGGGTCTAAAGTAGTGTACTACCAGGGTCTAAAGTAGTGTACTACCAGGGTCCCTGGTCTAAAGTAGTGTACTACCAGGGTCCCTGGTCTAAAGTAGTGTACTACCAGGGTCTAAAGTAGTGCACTACCAGGGTCCCTGGTCTAAAGTAGTGTACTACCAGGGTCTAAAGTAGTGTACTACCAGGGTCCCTGGTCTAAAGTAGTGCACTACAGGGTCCCTGGTCTAAAGTAGTGTACTACCAGGGTCCCTGGTCTAAAGTAGTGTACTACCAAGGTCCCTGGTCTAAAGTAGTCTACTACCAGGGTCCATGGTCTAAAGTAGTGTACTACCAGGGTCCCTGGTCTAAAGTAGTGCACTACCAGGGTCCATGGTCTAAAGTAGTGTACTACCAGGGTCCCTGGTCTAAAGTAGTGTACTACCAGGGTCCCTGGTCTAAAGTAGTGCACTTCCAGGGTCCCTGGTCTAAAGTAGTGTACTACCAGGGTCCCTGGTCTAAAGTAGTGTACTACCAGGGTCCCTGGTCTAAAGTAGTGCAATACCAGGGTCTAAAGTAGTGCACTACCAGGGTCCTTGGTCTAAAGTAGTGAACTACCAGGGTCCCTGGTCTAAAGTAGTGCACTACCAGGGTCTAAAGTAGTGTACTGCCAGGGTCCCTGGTCTAAAGTAGTGTACTACCAGGGTCCCTGGTCTAAAGTAGTGTACTACCAGGGTCCCTGGTCTAAAGTAGTGTACTACCAGGGTCCTTGGTCTAAAGTAGTGTACTACCAGGGTCCATGGTCTAAAGTAGTGTACTACCAGGGTCCCTGGTCTAAAGTAGTGCACTACCAGGGTCCCTGGTCTAAAGTAGTGTACTACCAGGGTCCATGGTCTAAAGTAGTGCACTACCAGGGTCTAAAGTAGTGTACTACCAGGGTCTAAAGTAGTGTACTACCAGGGTCCCTGGTCTAAAGTAGTGTACTACCAGGGTCTAAAGTAGTGCACTAGCAGGGTCCCTGGTCTAAAGTAGTGTACTACCAGGGTCTAAAGTAGTGTACTTCCAGGATCCATGGTCTAAAGTAGTGGTCTACCAGGGTTTAAAGTAGTGCACTACCAGGGTCCCTGGTCTAAAGTAGTGTACTACCAGGGTCTGAAGTAGTGCGCTACCAGGGTCCCTGGTCTAAAGTAGTGTACTACCAGGGTCCATTGTCTAAAGTAGTGTACTACCAGGGTCTAAAGTAGTGTACTACCAGGGTCCATGGTCTAAAGTAGTGCACTACCAGGGTCCCTGGTCTAAAGTAGTGCACTACCAGGGTCCCTGGTCTAAAGTAGTGCACTACCAGGGTCCCTGGTCTAAAGTAGTGCACTACCAGGGTCTAAAGTAGTGTACTGCCAGGGTCCCTTGTCTAAAGTAGTGTACTACCAGGGTCCCTGGTCTAAAGTAGTGTACTACCAGGGTCCCTGGTCTAAAGTAGTGTACTACCAGGGTCCCTGGTCTAAAGTAGTGTACTACCAGGGTCCATGGTCTAAAGTAGTGTACTACCAGGGTCCCTGGTCTAAAGTAGTGCACTACCAGGGTCCCTGGTCTAAAGTAGTGTACTACCAGGGTCCATGGTCTAAAGTAGTGCACTACCAGGGTCTAAAGTAGTGTACTACCAGGGTCTAAAGTAGTGTACTACCAGGGTCCCTGGTCTAAAGTAGTGTACTACCAGGGTCTAAAGTAGTGCACTAGCAGGGTCCCTGGTCTAAAGTAGTGTACTACCAGGGTCTAAAGTAGTGTACTTCCAGGATCCATGGTCTAAAGTAGTGGTCTACCAGGGTTTAAAGTAGTGCACTACCAGGGTCCCTGGTCTAAAGTAGTGTACTACCAGGGTCTGAAGTAGTGCGCTACCAGGGTCCCTGGTCTAAAGTAGTGTACTACCAGGGTCTGAAGTAGTGCACTACCAGGGTCCCTGGTCTAAAGTAGTGTACTACCAGGGTCCCTGGTCTAAAGTAGTGTACTACCAGGGTCTAAAGTAGTGTACTACCAGGGTCCCTGGTCTAAAGTAGTGTACTACCAGGGTCTAAAGTAGTGCACTACCAGGGTCCCTGGTCTAAAGTAGTGTACTACCACGGTCCCTGGTCTAAAGTAGTGTACTACCAGGGTCCATGGTCTAAAGTAGTGTACTACCAGGGTCCCTGGTCTAAAGTAGTGTACTACCAGGGTCCCTGGTCTAAAGTAGTGTACTACCAGGGTCTAAAGTAGTGTACTACCAGGGTCTAAAGTAGCGTACTACCAGGGTCTAAAGTAGTGTACTACCAGGGTCTAAAGTAGTGTACTACCAGGGTCCATGGTCTAAAGTAGTGTACTACCAGGGTCCCTGGTCTAAAGTAGTGTACTACCAGGGTCTAAAGTAGTGTACTACCAGGGTCCCTGGTCTAAAGTAGTGCACTACCAGGGTCTAAAGTAGTGCACTACCAGGGTCCTTGGTCTAAAGTAGTGTACTACCAGGGTCCCTGGTCTAAAGTAGTGCACTACCAGGGTCCCTGGTCTAAAGTAGTGTACTACCAGGGTCCCTGGTCTAAAGTAGTGCACTACCAGGGTCTAAAGTAGTGTACTACCAGGGTCTAAAGTAGTGTACTACCAGGGTCCCTGGTCTAAAGTAGTGTACTACCAGGGTCTAAAGTAGTGTACTACCAGGGTCCCTGGTCTAAAGTAGTGTACTACCAGGGTCCCTGGTCTAAAGTAGTGTACTACCAGGGTCCCTGGTCTAAAGTAGTGTACTACCAGGGTCCCTGGTCTAAAGTAGTGCACTACCAGGGTCTAAAGTAGTGCACTACCAGGGTCCCTGGTCTAAAATAGTGTACTACCAGGGTCCCTGGTCTAAAGTAGTGTACAACCAGGGTCCCTGGTCTAAAGTAGTGCACTACCAGGGTCCCTGGTCTAAAGTAGTGTACTACCAGGGTCCCTGGTCTAAAGTAGTGTACTACCAGGGTCCCTGGTCTAAAGTAGTGCACTACCAGGGTTCCCTGGTCTAAAGTAGTGTACTACCAGGGTCCCTGGTCTAAAGTAGTGTCCTACCAGGGTCCCTGGTCTAAAGTAGTGTACTACCAGGGTCCATGGTCTAAAGTAGTGTACTACCAGGGTCCCTGGTCTAAAGTAGTGCACTACCAGGGTCCCTGGTCTAAAGTAGTGTACTACCAGGGTCTAAAGTAGTGTACTACCAGGGTCTAAAGTAGTGTACTACCAGGGTCCCTGGTCTAAAGTAGTGCACTACCAGGGTCTAAAGTAGTGTACTACCAGGGTCTAAAGTAGTGCACTACCAGGGTCCCTGGTCTAAAGTAGTGCACTACCAGGGTCTCTGGTCTAAAGTAGTGCACTACCAGGGTCCAAAGTAGTGTACTACCAGGGTCCATGGTCTAAAGTAGTGTACTACCAGGGTCCCTGGTCTAAAGTAGTGCACTACCAGGGTCCCTGGTCTAAAGTAGTGCACTACCAGGGTCCCTGGTCTAAAGTAGTGCACTACCAGGGTCCCTGGTCTAAAGTAGTGTACTACCAGGGTCTAAAGTAGTGTACTACCAGGGTCCCTGGTCTAAAGTAGTGTACTACCAGGGTCTAAAGTAGTGTTCTACCAGGGTCCCTGGTCTAAAGTAGTGTACTACCAGGGTCCCTGGTCTAAAGTAGTGTACTACCAGGGTCCCTGGTCTAAAGTAGTGTACTACCAGGGTCCCTGGTCTAAAGTAGTGCACTACCAGGGTCTAAAGTAGTGCACTACCAGGGTCCCTGGTCTAAAATAGTGTACTACCAGGGTCCCTGGTCTAAAGTAGTGTACAACCAGGGTCCCTGGTCTAAAGTAGTGCACTACCAGGGTCCCTGGTCTAAAGTAGTGTACTACCAGGGTCCCTGGTCTAAAGTAGTGTACTACCAGGGTCCCTGGTCTAAAGTAGTGCACTACCAGGGTTCCCTGGTCTAAAGTAGTGTACTACCAGGGTCCCTGGTCTAAAGTAGTGTCCTACCAGGGTCCCTGGTCTAAAGTAGTGTACTACCAGGTTCCATGGTCTAAAGTAGTGTACTACCAGGGTCCCTGGTCTAAAGTAGTGCACTACCAGGGTCCCTGGTCTAAAGTAGTGTACTACCAGGGTCTAAAGTAGTGTACTACCAGGGTCTAAAGTAGTGTACTACCAGGGTCCCTGGTCTAAAGTAGTGCACTACCAGGGTCTAAAGTAGTGTACTACCAGGGTCTAAAGTAGTGCACTACCAGGGTCCCTGGTCTAAAGTAGTGCACTACCAGGGTCTCTGGTCTAAAGTAGTGCACTACCAGGGTCCAAAGTAGTGTACTACCAGGGTCCATGGTCTAAAGTAGTGTACTACCAGGGTCCCTGGTCTAAAGTAGTGCACTACCAGGGTCCCTGGTCTAAAGTAGAGTACTACCAGGGTCCCTGGTCTAAAGTAGTGTACTACCAGGGTCTAAAGAAGTGTACTACCAGGGTCCATGGTCTAAAGTAGTGTACTACCAGGGTCCCTGGTCTAAAGTAGTGCACTACCAGGGTCCCTGGTCTAAAGTAGTGTACTACCAGGGTCCCTGGTCTAAAGTAGTGCACTACCAGGGTCCCTGGTCTAAAGTAGAGTACTACCAGGGTCCCTGGTCTGAAGTAGTGTACTACCAGGGTCTAAAGAAGTGTACTACCAGGGTCCATGGTCTAAAGTAGTGTACTACCAGGGTCCCTGGTCTAAAGTAGTGCACTACCAGGGTCCCTGGTCTAAAGTAGTGCACTACCAGGGTCCCTGGTCTAAAGTAGTGTACTACCAGGGTCTAAAGTAGTGTACTACCAGGGTCCCTGGTCTAAAGTAGTGCACTACCAGGGTCTCTGGTCTAAAGTAGTGTACTACCAGGGTCCCTGGTCTAAAGTAGTGTACTACCAGGGTCCCTGGTCTAAAGTAGTGCACTACCAGGGTCTCTGGTCTAAAGTAGTGTACTACCAGGGTCCCTGGTCTAAAGTAGTGTATTACCAGGGTCCCTGGTCTAAAGTAGTGCACTACCATGGTCTAAAGTAGTGTACTACCAGGGTCTAAAGTAGTGTACTACCAGGGTCCCTGGTCTAAAGTAGTGCACTACCAGGGTCCCTGGTCTAAAGTAGTCTACTACCAGGGTCTAAAGTAGTGTACTACCAGGGTCCCTGGTCTAAAGTAGTGCACTACCAGGGTCCCTGGTCTAAAGTAGTGTACTACCAGGGTCCATGGTCTAAAGTAGTGCACTACCAGGGTCTAAAGTAGTGTACTACCAGGGTCCCTGGTCTAAAGTAGTGTACTACCAGGGTCTAAAGAAGTGTACTACCAGGGTCCATGGTCTAAAGTAGTGTACTACCAGGGTCCCTGGTCTAAAGTAGTGCACTACCAGGGTCCCTGGTCTAAAGTAGTGCACTACCAGGGTCCCTGGTCTAAAGTAGTGTACTACCAGGGTCTAAAGTAGTGTACTACCAGGGTCCCTGGTCTAAAGTAGTGCACTACCAGGGTCTCTGGTCTAAAGTAGTGTACTACCAGGGTCCCTGGTCTAAAGTAGTGTACTACCAGGGTCCCTGGTCTAAAGTAGTGCACTACCAGGGTCTCTGGTCTAAAGTAGTGTACTACCAGGGTCCCTGGTCTAAAGTAGTGTATTACCAGGGTCCCTGGTCTAAAGTAGTGCACTACCATGGTCTAAAGTAGTGTACTACCAGGGTCTAAAGTAGTGTACTACCAGGGTCCCTGGTCTAAAGTAGTGCACTACCAGGGTCCCTGGTCTAAAGTAGTCTACTACCAGGGTCTAAAGTAGTGTACTACCAGGGTCCCTGGTCTAAAGTAGTGCACTACCAGGGTCCCTGGTCTAAAGTAGTGTACTACCAGGGTCCATGGTCTAAAGTAGTGCACTACCAGGGTCTAAAGTAGTGTACTACCAGGGTCCCTGGTCTAAAGTTGTGTACTACCAGGGTCTAAAGTTGTGCACTACCAGGGTCTAAAGTAGTGTACTACCAGGGTCCCTGGTCTAAAGTAGTGTACTACCAGTGTCTAAAGTAGTGTACTACCAGGGTCCCTGGTCTAAAGTAGTGCACTACCAGGGTCCCTGGTCTAAAGTAGTGTACTACCAGGGTCTAAAGTAGTGTACTACCAGGGTCCCTTGTCTAAAGTAGTGAACTACCAGGGTCCCTGGTCTAAAGTAGTGCACTACCAGGGACCCTGATCTAAAGTAGTGTACTACCAGGGTCCCTGGTCTAAAGTAGTGCACTACCAGGGTCTAAAGTAGTGCACTACCAGGGTCCCTGGTCTAAAGTAGTGTACTACCAGGGTCCCTGGTCTAAAGTAGTGTACTACCAGGGTCCATGGTCTAAAGTAGTGCTCTACCAGGGTCCCTGGTCTAAAGTAGTGTACTACCAGGGTCCCTGGTCTAAAGTAGTGCACTACCAGGGTCTAAAGTAGTGTACTACCAGGGTCCCTGGTCTAAAGTAGTGTACTACCAGGGTCCCTGGTCTAAAGTAGTGTACTACCAGGGTCCCTGGTCTAAAGTAGTGTACTACCAGGTTCTAAAGTAGTGTACTACTAGGGTCCCTGGTCTAAAGTAGTGTACTACTAGGGTCCCTGGTCTAAAGTAGTGTACTACCAGGGTCTAAAGTAGTGTACTACTAGGGTCCCTGGTCTAAAGTAGTGTACTACCAGGGTCTAAAGTAGTGTACTACCAGGGTCCATGGTCTAAAGTAGTGTACTACCAGGGTCCATGGTCTAAAGTAGTGTACTACCAGGGTCCATGGTCTAAAGTAGTGTACTACCAGGGTCCCTGGTCTAAAGTAGTGCACTACCAGGGTCCCTGGTCTAAAGTAGTGTACTACCAGGGTCCCTGGTCTAAAGTAGTGTACTACCAGGGTCCCTGGTCTAAAGTAGTGTACTACCAGGGTCTAAAGTAGTGTACTACCAGGGTCCCTGGTCTAAAGTAGTGTACTACCATGGTCCATGGTCTAAAGTAGTGTACTACCAGGGTCCCTGGTCTAAAGTAGTGCACTACCATGGTCCCTGGTCTAAAGTAGTGCACTACCAGGGTCCATGGTCTAAAGTAGTGTACTACCAGGGTCCATGGTCTAATGTAGTGCACTACCAGGGTCCCTGGTCTAAAGTAGTGCACTACTAGGGTCCCTGGTCTAAAGTAGTGTACTACCAGGGTCCATGGTCTAAAGTAGTGTACTACCAGGGTCCCTGGTCTAAAGTAGTGCACTACCAGGGTCCATGGTCTAAAGTAGTGTACTACCAGGGTCCCTGGTCTAAAGTAGTGCACTACCAGGGTCTAAAGTAGTGCACTACCAGGGTCCATGGTCTAAAGTAGTGTACTACCAGGGTCCCTGGTCTAAAGTAGTGCACTACCAGGGTCTAAAGTAGTGTACTACCAGGGTCCCTGGTCTAAAGTAGTGTACTACCAGGGTCCATGGTCTAAAGTAGTGTACTACCAGGGTCCCTGGTCTAAAGTAGTGCACTACCAGGGTCTAAAGAAGTGCACTACCAGGGTCCATGGTCTAAAGTAGTGTACTACCAGGGTCTAAAGTAGTGTACTACCAGGGTCCCTGGTCTAAAGTAGTGTACTACCAGGGTCCCTGGTCTAAAGTAGTGTACTACCAGGGTCCCTGGTCTAAAGTAGTGCACTACCAGGGTCTAAAGTAGTGCACTACCAGGGTCCCTGGTCTAAAGTAGTGTACTACCAGGGTCCCTGGTCTAAAGTAGTGTACTACAGGGTCTCTGGTCTAAAGTAGTGTACTACCAGGGTCCCTGGTCTAAAGTAGTGTACTACCAGGGTCCCTGGTCTAAAGTAGTGTACTACCAGGGTCCATGGTCTAAAGTAGTGCACTACCAGGGTCCCTGGTCTAAAGTAGTGTACTACCAGGGTCCCTGGTCTAAAGTAGTGTACTACCAGGGTCCCTGGTCTAAAGTAGTGCACTACCAGGGTCCATGGTCTAAAGTAGTGTACTACCAGGGTCCCTGGTCTAAAGTAGTGCACTACCAGGGTCCCTGGTCCAAAGTAGTGCACTACCAGGGTCCCTGGTCTAAAGTAGTGTACTACCAGGGTCCATGGTCTAAAGTAATGCACTACCAGGGTCCCTGGTCTAAAGTAGTGCACTACTAGGGTCCCTGGTCTAAAGTAGTGTACTACCAGGGTCCATGGTCTAAAGTAGTGTACTACCAGGGTCCCTGGTCTAAAGTAGTGCACTACCAGGGTCCATGGTCTAAAGTAGTGTACTACCAGGGTCCCTGGTCTAAAGTAGTGCACTACCAGGGTCTAAAGTAGTGCACTACCAGGGTCCATGGTCTAAAGTAGTGTACTACCAGGGTCCCTGGTCTAAAGTAGTGCACTACCAGGGTCTAAAGTAGTGTACTACCAGGGTCCCTGGTCTAAAGTAGTGTACTACCAGGGTCCATGGTCTAAAGTAGTGTACTACCAGGGTCCCTGGTCTAAAGTAGTGCACTACCAGGGTCTAAAGTAGTGTACTACCAGGGTCCCTGGTCTAAAGTAGTGCACTACCAGGGTCCATGGTCTAAAGTAGTGTACTACCAGGGTCTAAAGTAGTGTACTACCAGGGTCCCTGGTCTAAAGTAGTGTACTACCAGGGTCCCTGGTCTAAAGTAGTGTACTACCAGGGTCCCTGGTCTAAAGTAGTGCACTACCAGGGTCTAAAGTAGTGCACTACCAGGGTCCCTGGTCTAAAGTAGTGTACTACCAGGGTCCCTGGTCTAAAGTAGTGTACTACAGGGTCCCTGGTCTAAAGTAGTGTACTACCAGGGTCCCTGGTCTAAAGTAGTGTACTACCAGGGTCCCTGGTCTAAAGTAGTGTACTACCAGGGTCCATGGTCTAAAGTAGTGTACTACCAGGGTCCCTGGTCTAAAGTAGTGCACTACCAGGGTCCATGGTCTAAAGTTGTGTACTACCAGGGTCCCTGGTCTAAAGTAGTGTACTACCAGGGTCTAAAGTAGTGTACTACCAGGGTCCCTGGTCTAAAGTAGTGTACTACCAGGGTCTAAAGTAGTGTACTACCAGGGTCCCTGGTCTAAAGTAGTGAACTACCAGGGTCCCTGGTCTAAAGTAGTGCACTACCAGGGACCCTGGTCTAAAGTAGTGTACTACCAGGGTCCCTGGTCTAAAGTAGTGTACTACCAGGGTCCATGGTCTAAAGTAGTGCACTACCAGGGTCCCTGGTCTAAAGTAGTGTACTACCAGGGTCCCTGGTCTAAAGTAGTGTACTACCAGGGTCCATGGTCTAAAGTAGTGCACTACCAGGGTCCCTGGTCCAAGTAGTGTACTACCAGGGTCCCTGGTCTAAAGTAGTGCACTACCAGGGTCTAAAGTAGTGTACTACCAGGGTCCCTGGTCTAAAGTAGTGTACTACCAGGGTCCCTGGTCTAAAGTAGTGCACTACCAGGGTCCCTGGTCTAAAGTAGTGTACTACCAGGGTCCCTGGTCTAAAGTAGTGTACTACTAGGTTCTAAAGTAGTGTACTACTAGGGTCCCTGGTCTAAAGTAGTGTACTACCAGGGTCTAAAGTAGTGTACTACTAGGGTCCCTGGTCTAAAGTAGTGTCCTACCAGGGTCTAAAGTAGTGTACTACCAGGGTCCATGGTCTAAAGTAGTGTACTACCAGGGTCCATGGTCTAAAGTAGTGTACTACCAGGGTCCATGGTCTAAAGTAGTGTACTACCAGGGTCCCTGGTCTAAAGTAGTGCACTACCAGGGTCCCTGGTCTAAAGTAGTGTACTAGCAGGGTCCCTGGTCTAAAGTAGTATACTACCAGGGTCCATGGTCTAAAGTAGTGTACTACCAGGGTCCCTGGTCTAAAGTAGTGTACTACCAGGGTCTAAAGTAGTGTACTACCAGGGTCCATGGTCTAAAGTAGTGTACTACCATGGTCCATGGTCTAAAGTAGTGTACTACCAGGGTCCCTGGTCTAAAGTAGTGCACTACCAGGGTCCCTGGTCTAAAGTAGTGCACTACCAGGGTCCCTGGTCTAAAGTAGTGTACTACCAGGGTCCCTGGTCTAAAGTAGTGCACTACCAGGGTCCCTGGTCTAAAGTAGTGCACTACCAGGGTCCCTGGTATAAAGTAGTGCACTACCAGGGTCTAAAGTAGTGTACTACCAGGGTCCCTGGTCTAAAGTAGTGTACTACCAGAGTCCATGGTCTAAAGTAGTGTACTACCAGGGTCCCTGGTCTAAAGTAGTGCACTACCAGGGTCTAAAGTAGTGTACTACCAGGGTCTAAAGTAGTGTACTACCAGGGTCCCTGGTCTAAAGTAGTGCACTACCAGGGTCTAAAGAAGTGCACTACCAGGGTCCATGGTCTAAAGTAGTGTACTACCAGGGTCTAAAGTAGTGTACTACCAGGGTCCCTGGTCTAAAGTAGTGTACTACCAGGGTCCCTGGTCTAAAGTAGTGTACTACCAGGGTCCCTGGTCTAAAGTAGTGTACTACCAGGGTCCCTGGTCTAAAGTAGTGCACTACCAGGGTCTAAAGTAGTGCACTACCAGGGTCCCTGGTCTAAAGTAGTGTACTACCAGGGTCCCTGGTCTAAAGTAGTGTACTACCATGGTCCCTGGTCTAAAGTAGTGTACTACCAGGGTCCCTGGTCTAAAGTAGTGCACTACAGGGTCCCTGGTCTAAAGTAGTGTACTACCAGGGTCCCTGGTCTAAAGTAGTGTACTACCAAGGTCCCTGGTCTAAAGTAGTGTACTACCAGGGTCCATGGTCTAAAGTAGTGTACTACCAGGGTCCCTGGTCTAAAGTAGTGCACTACCAGGGTCCATGGTCTAAAGTAGTGTACTACCAGGGTCCCTGGTCTAAAGTAGTGTACTACCAGGGTCCCTGGTCTAAAGTAGTGCACTTCCAGGGTCCTTGGTCTAAAGTAGTGTACTACCAGGGTCCCTGGTCTAAAGTAGTGTACTACCAGGGTCCCTGGTCTAAAGTAGTGCAATACCAGGGTCTAAAGTAGTGCACTACCAGGGTCCTTGGTCTAAAGTAGTGAACTACCAGGGTCCCTGGTCTAAAGTAGTGCACTACCAGGGTCCCTGGTCTAAAGTAGTGCACTACCAGGGTCTAAAGTAGTGTACTACCAGGGTCCCTGGTCTAAAGTAGTGTACTACTAGGGTCTAAAGTAGTGTACTACCAGGGTCCCTGGTCTAAAATAGTGTACTACCAGGGTCCAGGGTCTAAAGTAGTGCACTACCAGGGTCCCTGGTCTAAAGTAGTGTACTACCAGGGTCTAAAGTAGTGTACTACCAGGGTCCATGGTCTAAAGTAGTGCACTACCAGAGTCCCTGGTCTAAAGTAGTGCACTACCAGAGTTCCTGGTCTAAAGTAGTGCACTACCAGAGTCCCTGGTCTAAAGTAGTGCACTAACAGGGTCCATGGTCTAAAGTAGTGTACTACCAGGGTCCATGGTCTAAAGTAGTGCACTACCAGGGTCCTTGGTCTAAAGTAGTGTACTACCAGGGTCCCTGGTCTAAAGTAGTGTACTACCAGGGTCCCTGGTCTAAAGTATTGCACTACCAGGGTCTAAAGTAGTGCACTACCAGGGTCTAAAGTAGTGTACTACCAGGGTCCCTGGTCTAAAGTAGTGTACTACCAGGGTCCCTGGTCTAAAGTAGTGTACTACCAGGGTCCCTGGTCTAAAGTAGTGCACTACCAGGGTCTAAAGTAGTGTACTACCAGGGTCTAAAGTAGTGTACTACCAGGGTCCCTGGTCTAAAGTAGTGTACTACCAGGGTCCCTGGTCTAAAGTAGTGTACTACCAGGGTCTAAAGTAGTGCACTACCAGGGTCCCTGGTCTAAAGTAGTGTACTACCAGGGTCTAAAGTAGTGTACTACCAGGGTCCCTGGTCTAAAGTAGTGCACTACAGGGTCCCTGGTCTAAAGTAGTGTACTACCAGGGTCCCTGGTCTAAAGTAGTGTACTACCAAGGTCCCTGGTCTAAAGTAGTGTACTACCAGGGTCCATGGTCTAAAGTAGTGTACTACCAGGGTCCCTGGTCTAAAGTAGTGCACTACCAGGGTCCATGGTCTAAAGTAGTGTACTACCAGGGTCCCTGGTCTAAAGTAGTGTACTACCAGGGTCCCTGGTCTAAAGTAGTGCACTTCCAGGGTCCCTGGTCTAAAGTAGTGTACTACCAGGGTCCCTGGTCTAAAGTAGTGTACTACCAGGGTCCCTGGTCTAAAGTAGTGCAATACCAGGGTCTAAAGTAGTGCACTACCAGGGTCCTTGGTCTAAAGTAGTGAACTACCAGGGTCCCTGGTCTAAAGTAGTGCACTACCAGGGTCCCTGGTCTAAAGTAGTGCACTACCAGGGTCTAAAGTAGTGTACTACCAGGGTCCCTGGTCTAAAGTAGTGTACTACTAGGGTCTAAAGTAGTGTACTACCAGGGTCCCTGGTCTAAAATAGTGTACTACCAGGGTCCAGGGTCTAAAGTAGTGCACTACCAGGGTCCCTGGTCTAAAGTAGTGTACTACCAGGGTCTAAAGTAGTGTACTACCAGGGTCCATGGTCTAAAGTAGTGCACTACCAGAGTCCCTGGTCTAAAGTAGTGCACTACCAGAGTTCCTGGTCTAAAGTAGTGCACTACCAGAGTCCCTGGTCTAAAGTAGTGCACTAACAGGGTCCATGGTCTAAAGTAGTGTAGTACCAGGGTCCATGGTCTAAAGTAGTGCACTACCAGGGTCCTTGGTCTAAAGTAGTGTACTACCAGGGTCCCTGGTCTAAAGTAGTGTACTACCAGGGTCCCTGGTCTAAAGTATTGCACTACCAGGGTCTAAAGTAGTGCACTACCAGGGTCTAAAGTAGTGTACTACCAGGGTCCCTGGTCTAAAGTAGTGTACTACCAGGGTCCCTGGTCTAAAGTAGTGTACTACCAGGGTCCCTGGTCTAAAGTAGTGCACTACCAGGGTCTAAAGTAGTGTACTACCAGGGTCTAAAGTAGTGTACTACCAGGGTCCCTGGTCTAAAGTAGTGTACTACCAGGGTCCCTGGTCTAAAGTAGTGTACTACCAGGGTCTAAAGTAGTGCACTACCAGGGTCCCTGGTCTAAAGTAGTGTACTACCAGGGTCTAAAGTAGTGTACTACCAGGGTCCCTGGTCTAAAGTAGTGTACTACCAGGGTCCCTGGTCTAAAGTAGTGTACTACCAGGGTCCCTGGTCTAAAGTAGTGTACTACCAGGGTCCCTGGTCTAAAGTAGTGTACTACTAGGTTCTAAAGTAGTGTACTACTAGGGTCCCTGGTCTAAAGTAGTGTACTACCAGGGTCTAAAGTAGTGTACTACTAGGGTCCCTGGTCTAAAGTAGTGTCCTACCAGGGTCTAAAGTAGTGTACTACCAGGGTCCATGGTCTAAAGTAGTGTACTACCAGGGTCCATGGTCTAAAGTAGTGTACTACCAGGGTCCATGGTCTAAAGTAGTGTACTACCAGGGTCCCTGGTCTAAAGTAGTGCACTACCAGGGTCCCTGGTCTAAAGTAGTGTACTACCAGGGTCCCTGGTCTAAAGTAGTATACTACCAGGGTCCATGGTCTAAAGTAGTGTACTACCAGGGTCCCTGGTCTAAAGTAGTGTACTACCAGGGTCTAAAGTAGTGTACTACCAGGGTCCCTGGTCTAAAGTAGTGTACTACCATGGTCCATGGTCTAAAGTAGTGTACTACCAGGGTCCCTGGTCTAAAGTAGTGCACTACCAGGGTCCCTGGTCTAAAGTAGTGCACTACCAGGGTCCCTGGTCTAAAGTAGTGTACTACCAGGGTCCCTGGTCTAAAGTAGTGCACTACCAGGGTCCCTGGTCTAAAGTAGTGCACTACCAGGGTCCCTGGTATAAAGTAGTGCACTACCAGGGTCTAAAGTAGTGTACTACCAGGGTCCCTGGTCTAAAGTAGTGCACTACCAGAGTCCATGGTCTAAAGTAGTGTACTACCTGGGTCCCTGGTCTAAAGTAGTGCACTACCAGGGTCTAAAGTAGTGTACTACCAGGGTCTAAAGTAGTGTACTACCAGGGTCCCTGGTCTAAAGTAGTGCACTACCAGGGTCTAAAGAAGTGCACTACCAGGGTCCATGGTCTAAAGTAGTGTACTACCAGGGTCTAAAGTAGTGTACTACCAGGGTCCCTGGTCTAAGTAGTGTACTACCAGGGTCCCTGGTCTAAAGTAGTGTACTACCAGGGTCCCTGGTCTAAAGGAGTGTACTACCAGGGTCCCTGGTCTAAAGTAGTGCACTACCAGGGTCTAAAGTAGTGCACTACCAGGGTCCCTGGTCTAAAGTAGTGTACTACCAGGGTCCCTGGTCTAAAGTAGTGTACTACCATGGTCCCTGGTCTAAAGTAGTGTACTACCAGGGTCCCTGGTCTAAAGTAGTGCACTACAGGGTCCCTGGTCTAAAGTAGTGTACTACCAGGGTCCCTGGTCTAAAGTAGTGTACTACCAAGGTCCCTGGTCTAAAGTAGTGTACTACCAGGGTCCATGGTCTAAAGTAGTGTACTACCAGGGTCCCTGGTCTAAAGTAGTGCACTACCAGGGTCCATGGTCTAAAGTAGTGTACTACCAGGGTCCCTGGTCTAAAGTAGTGTACTACCAGGGTCCCTGGTCTAAAGTAGTGCACTTCCAGGGTCCCTGGTCTAAAGTAGTGTACTACCAGGGTCCCTGGTCTAAAGTAGTGTACTACCAGGGTCCCTGGTCTAAAGTAGTGCAATACCAGGGTCTAAAGTAGTGCACTACCAGGGTCCTTGGTCTAAAGTAGTGAACTACCAGGGTCCCTGGTCTAAAGTAGTGCACTACCAGGGTCCCTGGTCTAAAGTAGTGCACTACCAGGGTCTAAAGTATTGTACTACCAGGGTCCCTGGTCTAAAGTAGTGTACTACTAGGGTCTAAAGTAGTGTACTACCAGGGTCCCTGGTCTAAAATAGTGTACTACCAGGGTCCAGGGTCTAAAGTAGTGCACTACCAGGGTCCCTGGTCTAAAGTAGTGTACTACCAGGGTCTAAAGTAGTGTACTACCAGGGTCAATGGTCTAAAGTAGTGCACTACCAGAGTCCCTGGTCTAAAGTAGTGCACTACCAGAGTTCCTGGTCTAAAGTAGTGCACTACCAGAGTCCCTGGTCTAAAGTAGTGCACTAACAGGGTCCATGGTCTAAAGTAGTGTACTACCAGGGTCCATGGTCTAAAGTAGTGCACTACCAGGGTCCTTGGTCTAAAGTAGTGTACTACCAGGGTCCCTGGTCTAAAGTAGTGTACTACCAGGGTCCCTGGTCTAAAGTATTGCACTACCAGGGTCTAAAGTAGTGCACTACCAGGGTCTAAAGTAGTGTACTACCAGGGTCCCTGGTCTAAAGTAGTGTACTACCAGGGTCCCTGGTCTAAAGTAGTGTACTACCAGGGTCCCTGGTCTAAAGTAGTGCACTACCAGGGTCTAAAGTAGTGTACTACCAGGGTCTAAAGTAGTGTACTACCAGGGTCCCTGGTCTAAAGTAGTGTACTACCAGGGTCCCTGGTCTAAAGTAGTGTACTACCAGGGTCTAAAGTAGTGCACTACCAGGGTCCCTGGTCTAAAGTAGTGTACTACCAGGGTCTAAAGTAGTGTACTACCAGGGTCCCTGGTCTAAAGTAGTGTACTACCAGGGTCCCTGGTCTAAAGTAGTGTACTACCAGGGTCCCTGGACTAAAGTAGTGTACTACCAGGGTCTAAAGTAGTGTACTACCAGGGTCCCTGGTCTAAAGTAGTGTACTACCAGGGTTCCTGGTCTAAAGTAGTGCACTACCAGGGTCCCTGGTCTAAAGTAGTGTACTACCAGGGTCCCTGGTCTAAAGTAGTGTACTACCAGGGTCTAAAGTAGTGCACTACCAGGGTCCCTGGTCTAAAGTAGTGTACTACCAGGGTCCCTGGTCTAAAGTAGTGTACTACCAGGGTCCCTGGTCTAAAGTAGTGTACTACCAGGGTCCCTGGTCAAAAGTAGTGTACTACCAGGGTCCCTGGTCTAAAGTAGTGTACTACCAGGGTCTAAAGTAGTGTACTACCAGGGTCCCTGGTCTAAAGTAGTGTACTACCAGGGTCTAAAGTAGTGTACTACCAGGGTCTAAAGTAGTGTACTACCAGGGTCCCTGGTCTAAAGTAGTGTACTACCAGGGTCCCTGGTCAAAAGTAGTGTACTACCAGGGTCCCTGGTCTAAAGTAGTGTACTACCAGGGTCCCTGGTCTAAAGTAGTGCACTACCAGGGTCCCTGGTCTAAAGTAGTGCACTACCAGGGTCCCTGGTCTAAAGTAGTGTACTACAAGGGTCCCTGGTCTAAAGTAGTGCACTACCAGGGTCTAAAGTAGTGCACTACCAGGGTCCATGGTCTAAAGTAGTGCACTACCTTGGTCCCTGGTCTAAAGTAGTGTACTACCAGGGTCAAAGTAGTGCACTACCAGGGTCCATGGTCTAAAGTAGTGCACTACCAGGGTCCCTGGTCTAAAGTAGTGTACTACCAGGGTCTAAAGTAGTGTACTACCAGGGTCTAAAGTAGTGTACTACCAGGGTCCATGGTCTAAAGTAGTGTACTACCAGGGTCCCTGGTCTAAAGTAGTGCACTACCAGGGTCCCTGGTCTAAAGTAGTGTACTACCAGGGTCCCTGGTCTAAAGTAGTGTACTACCAGGGTCCCTGGTCTAAAGTAGTGTACTACCAGGGTCCCTGGTCTAAAGTAGTGAACTACCAGGGTCCATGGTCTAAAGTAGTGAACTACCAGGGTCCCTGGTCTAAAGTAGTACACTACCAGGGTCCATGGTCTAAAGTAGTGAACTACCAGGGTCCCTGGTCTAAAGTAGTGCACTACCAGGGTCCCTGGTCTAAAGTAGTGTACTACCAGGGTCCCTGGTCTAAAGTAGTGTACTACCAGGGTCCCTGGTCTAAAGTAGTGCACTACCAGGGTCCATGGTCTAAAGTAGTGTACTACCAGGGTCTAAAGTAGTGTACTACCAGGGTCCATGGTCTAAAGTAGTGTACTACCAGGGTCTAAAGTAGTGTACTACCAGGGTCCCTGGTCTAAAGTAGTGTACTACCAGGGTCCCTGGTCTAAAGTAGTGCACTACCAGAGTCCATGGTCTAAAGTAGTGTACTACCAGGGTCTAAAGTAGTGTACTACCAGGGTCCCTGGTCTAAAGTAGTGCACTACCAGGGTCCATGGTCTAAAGTAGTGTACTACCAGGGTCCCTGGTCTAAAGTAGTGTACTACCAGGGTCCCTGGTCTAAAGTAGTGCACTACCAGGGTCCCTGGTCTAAAGTAGTGTACTACCAGGGTCCCTGGTCTAAAGTAGTGTACTACCAGGGTCCATGGTCTAAAGTAGTGTACTACCAGGGTCCATGGTCTAAAGTAGTGTACTACCAGGGTCCATGGTCTAAAGTAGTGTACTACCAGGGTCCCTGGTCTAAAGTAGTGCACTACCAGGGTCCCTGGTCTAAAGTAGTGTACTACCAGGGTCCCTGGTCTAAAGTAGTGTACTACCAGGGTCCATGGTCTAAAGTAGTGTACTACCAGGGTCCCTGGTCTAAAGTAGTGTACTACCAGGGTCCCTGGTCTAAAGTAGTGTACTACCAGGGTCCATGGTCTAAAGTAGTGTACTACCAGGGTCCATTGTCTAAAGTAGTGCACTACCAGGGTCCCTGGTCTAAAGTAGTGCACTACTAGGGTCCCTGGTCTAAAGTAGTGTACTACCAGGGTCCAAGGTCTAAAGTAGTGTACTACCAGGGTCCCTGGTCTAAAGTAGTGAACTACCAGGGTCCATGGTCTAAAGTAGTGTACTACCAGGGTCCCTGGTCTAAAGTAGTGCACTACCAGGGTCTAAAGTAGTGCACTACCAGGGTCCATGGTCTAAAGTAGTGTACTACCAGGGTCCCTGGTCTAAAGTAGTGCACTACCAGGGTCTAAAGTAGTGTACTACCAGGGTCCCTGGTCTAAAGTAGTGTACTACCAGGGTCCATGGTCTAAAGTAGTGTACTACCAGGGTCCCTGGTTTAAAGTAGTGCACTACCAGGGTCTAAAGTAGTGTACTACCAGGGTCTAAAGTAGTGTACTACCAGGGTCCCTGGTCTAAAGTAGTGCACTACCAGGGTCTAAAGAAGTGCACTACCAGGGTCCATGGTCTAAAGTAGTGAACTACCAGGGTCCATGGTCTAAAGTAGTGTACTACCATGGTCCCTGGTCTAAAGTAGTGCACTACCAGGGTCCCTGGTCTAAAGTAGTGCACTACCAGGGTCCCTGGTCTAAAGTAGTGCACTACCAGGGTCCCTGGTCTAAAGTAGTGTACTACCAGGGTCCCTGGTCTAAAGTAGTGTACTACCAGGGTCCCTGGTCTAAAGTAGTGTACTACTAGGGTCCCTGGTCTAAAGTAGTGAACTACCAGGGTCCATGGTCTAAAGTAGTGAACTACCAGGGTCCCTGGTCTAAAGTAGTGCACTACCAGGGTCTAAAGTAGTGCACTACCAGGGTCCATGGTCTAAAGTAGTGCACTACCTTGGTCCCTGGTCTAAAGTAGTGTACTACCAGGGTCAAAGTAGTGCACTACCAGGGTCCATGGTCTAAAGTAGTGCACTACCAGGGTCCCTGGTCTAAAGTAGTGTACTACCAGGGTCTAAAGTAGTGTACTACCAGGGTCTAAAGTAGTGTACTACCAGGGTCCATGGTCTAAAGTAGTGTACTACCAGGGTCCCTGGTCTAAAGTAGTGCACTACCAGGGTCCCTGGTCTAAAGTAGTGTACTACCAGGGTCCCTGGTCTAAAGTAGTGTACTACCAGGGTCCCTGGTCTAAAGTAGTGTACTACCAGGGTCCCTGGTCTAAAGTAGTGAACTACCAGGGTCCATGGTCTAAAGTAGTGAACTACCAGGGTCCCTGGTCTAAAGTAGTACACTACCAGGGTCCATGGTCTAAAGTAGTGAACTACCAGGGTCCCTGGTCTAAAGTAGTGCACTACCAGGGTCCCTGGTCTAAAGTAGTGTACTACCAGGGTCCCTGGTCTAAAGTAGTGTACTACCAGGGTCCCTGGTCTAAAGTAGTGCACTACCAGGGTCCATGGTCTAAAGTAGTGTACTACCAGGGTCTAAAGTAGTGTACTACCAGGGTCCATGGTCTAAAGTAGTGTACTACCAGGGTCTAAAGTAGTGTACTACCAGGGTCCCTGGTCTAAAGTAGTGTACTACCAGGGTCCCTGGTCTAAAGTAGTGCACTACCAGAGTCCATGGTCTAAAGTAGTGTACTACCAGGGTCTAAAGTAGTGTACTACCAGGGTCCCTGGTCTAAAGTAGTGCACTACCAGGGTCCATGGTCTAAAGTAGTGTACTACCAGGGTCCCTGGTCTAAAGTAGTGTACTACCAGGGTCCCTGGTCTAAAGTAGTGCACTACCAGGGTCCCTGGTCTAAAGTAGTGTACTACCAGGGTCCCTGGTCTAAAGTAGTGTACTACCAGGGTCCATGGTCTAAAGTAGTGTACTACCAGGGTCCATGGTCTAAAGTAGTGTACTACCAGGGTCCATGGTCTAAAGTAGTGTACTACCAGGGTCCCTGGTCTAAAGTAGTGCACTACCAGGGTCCCTGGTCTAAAGTAGTGTACTACCAGGGTCCCTGGTCTAAAGTAGTGTACTACCAGGGTCCATGGTCTAAAGTAGTGTACTACCAGGGTCCCTGGTCTAAAGTAGTGTACTACCAGGGTCTAAAGTAGTGTACTACCAGGGTCCCTGGTCTAAAGTAGTGTACTACCGTGGTCCATGGTCTAAAGTAGTGTACTACCAGGGTCCATTGTCTAAAGTAGTGCACTACCAGGGTCCAGGGTCTAAAGTAGTGTACTACCAGGGTCCCTGGTCTAAAGTAGTGCACTACCAGGGTCTAAAGTAGTGCACTACCAGGGTCCATGGTCTAAAGTAGTGTACTACCAGGGTCCCTGGTCTAAAGTAGTGCACTACCAGGGTCTAAAGTAGTGTACTACCAGGGTCCCTGGTCTAAAGTAGTGTACTACCAGGGTACATGGTCTAAAGTAGTGTACTACCAGGGTCCCTGGTTTAAAGTAGTGCACTACCAGGGTCTAAAGTAGTGTACTACCAAGGTCTAAAGTAGTGTACTACCAGGGTCCCTGGTCTAAAGTAGTGCACTACCAGGGTCTAAAGAAGTGCACTACCAGGGTCCATGGTCTAAAGTAGTGTACTACCAGGGTCTAAGGTAGTGTACTACCAGGGTCCCTGGTCTAAAGTAGTGTACTTCCAGGGTCCCTGGTCTAAAGTAGTGTACTACCAGGGTCCCTGGTCTAAAGTAGTGCACTACCAGGGTCTAAAGTAGTGCACTACCAGGGTCCCTGGTCTAAAGTAGTGTACTACCAGGGTCCCTGGTCTAAAGTAGTGTACTACCAGGGTCACTGGTCTAAAGTAGTGTACTACAGGGTCCCTGGTCTAAAGTAGTGTACTACCAGGGTCCCTGGTCTAAAGTAGTGTACTACCAGGGTCTGAAGTAGTGTACTACCAGGGTCCCTGGTCTAAAGTAGTGTACTACCAGGTTCCCTGGTCTAAAGTAGTGTACTACCAGGGTCCATTGTCTAAAGTAGTGCACTACCAGGGTCCCTGGTCTAAAGTAGTGCACTACTAGGGTCCCTGGTCTAAAGTAGTGTACTACCAGGGTCCAAGGTCTAAAGTAGTGTACTACCAGGGTCCCTGGTCTAAAGTAGTGAACTACCAGGGTCCATGGTCTAAAGTAGTGTACTACCAGGGTCCATGGTCTAAAGTAGTGCACTACCAGGGTCTAAAGTAGTGCACTACCAGGGTCCATGGTCTAAAGTAGTGTACTACCAGGGTCCCTGGTCTAAAGTAGTGCACTACCAGGGTCTAAAGTAGTGTACTACCAGGGTCCCTGGTCTAAAGTAGTGTACTACCAGGGTCCATGGTCTAAAGTAGTGTACTACCAGGGTCTAAAGTAGTGTACTACCAGGGTCCCTGGTCTAAAGTAGTGCACTAGCAGGGTCCATGGTCTAAAGTAGTGTACTACCAGGGTCCCTGGTCTAAAGTAGTGTACTACCAGGGTCCCTGGTCTAAAGTAGTGCACTACCAGGGTCCCTGGTCTAAAGTAGTGTACTACCAGGGTCCCTGGTCTAAAGTAGTGTACTACCAGGGTCCATGGTCTAAAGTAGTGTACTACCAGGGTCCATGGTCTAAAGTAGTGTACTACCAGGGTCCATGGTCTAAAGTAGTGTACTACCAGGGTCCCTGGTCTAAAGTAGTGCACTACCAGGGTCCCTGGTCTAAAGTAGTGTACTACCAGGGTCCCTGGTCTAAAGTAGTGTACTACCAGGGTCCATGGTCTAAAGTAGTGTACTACCAGGGTCCCTGGTCTAAAGTAGTGTACTACCAGGGTCTAAAGTAGTGTACTACCAGGGTCCCTGGTCTAAAGTTGTGTACTACCATGGTCCATGGTCTAAAGTAGTGTACTACCAGGGTCCATTGTCTAAAGTAGTGCACTACTAGGGTCCAGGGTCTAAAGTAGTGTACTACCAGGGTCCCTGGTCTAAAGTAGTGCACTACCAGGGTCTAAAGTAGTGCACTACCAGGGTCCATGGTCTAAAGTAGTGTACTACCAGGGTCCCTGGTCTAAAGTAGTGCACTACCAGGGTCTAAAGTAGTGTACTACCAGGGTCCCTGGTCTAAAGTAGTGTACTACCAGGGTACATGGTCTAAAGTAGTGTACTACCAGGGTCCCTGGTTTAAAGTAGTGCACTACCAGGGTCTAAAGTAGTGTACTACCAAGGTCTAAAGTAGTGTACTACCAGGGTCCCTGGTCTAAAGTAGTGCACTACCAGGGTCTAAAGAAGTGCACTACCAGGGTCCATGGTCTAAAGTAGTGTACTACCAGGGTCTAAAGTAGTGTACTACCAGGGTCCCTGGTCTAAAGTAGTGTACTTCCAGGGTCCCTGGTCTAAAGTAGTGTACTACCAGGGTCCCTGGTCTAAAGTAGTGCACTACCAGGGTCTAAAGTAGTGCACTACCAGGGTCCCTGGTCTAAAGTAGTGTACTACCAGGGTCCCTGGTCTAAAGTAGTGTACTACCAGGGTCACTGGTCTAAAGTAGTGTACTACAGGGTCCCTGGTCTAAAGTAGTGTACTACCAGGGTCCCTGGTCTAAAGTAGTGTACTACCAGGGTCTAAAGTAGTGTACTACCAGGGTCCCTGGTCTAAAGTAGTGTACTACCAGGTTCCCTGGTCTAAAGTAGTGTACTACCAGGGTCTAAAGTAGTGTACTACCAGGGTCCCTGGTCTAAAGTAGTGAACTACCAGGGTCACTGGTCTAAAGTAGTGCACTACCAGGGACCCTGGTCTAAAGTAGTGTACTACCAGGGTCCCTGGTCTAAAGTAGTGTACTACCAGGTTCCCTGGTCTAAAGTAGTGTACTACCAGGGTCCATTGTCTAAAGTAGTGCACTACCAGGGTCCCTGGTCTAAAGTAGTGCACTACTAGGGTCCCTGGTCTAAAGTAGTGTACTACCAGTGTCCAAGGTCTAAAGTAGTGTACTACCAGGGTCCCTGGTCTAAAGTAGTGAACTACCAGGGTCCATGGTCTAAATTAGTGTACTACCAGGGTCCCTGGTCTAAAGTAGTGCACTACCAGGGTCTAAAGTAGTGCACTACCAGGGTCCATGGTCTAAAGTAGTGTACTACCAGGGTCCCTGGTCTAAAGTAGTGCACTACCAGGGTCTAAAGTAGTGTACTACCAGGGTCCCTGGTCTAAAGTAGTGTACTACCAGGGTCCATGGTCTAAAGTAGTGTACTACCAGGGTCCCTGGTTTAAAGTAGTGCACTACCAGGGTCTAAAGTAGTGTACTACCAGGGTCTAAAGTAGTGTACTACCAGGGTCCCTGGTCTAAAGTAGTGCACTACCAGGGTCTAAAGAAGTGCACTACCAGGGTCCATGGTCTAAAGTAGTGAACTACCAGGGTCCCTGGTCTAAAGTAGTGTACTACCAGGGTCCCTGGTCTAAAGTAGTGTACTACCAGGGTCACTGGTCTAAAGTAGTGTACTACAGGGTCCCTGGTCTAAAGTAGTGTACTACCAGGGTCCCTGGTCTAAAGTAGTGTACTACCAGGGTCTAAAGTAGTGTACTACCAGGGTCCCTGGTCTAAAGTAGTGTACTACCAGGTTCCCTGGTCTAAAGTAGTGTACTACCAGGGTCTAAAGTAGTGTACTACCAGGGTCCCTGGTCTAAAGTAGTGAACTACCAGGGTCACTGGTCTAAAGTAGTGCACTACCAGGGACCCTGGTCTAAAGTAGTGTACTACCAGGGTCCCTGGTCTAAAGTAGTGTACTACCAGGTTCCCTGGTCTAAAGTAGTGTACTACCAGGGTCCATTGTCTAAAGTAGTGCACTACCAGGGTCCCTGGTCTAAAGTAGTGCACTACTAGGGTCCCTGGTCTAAAGTAGTGTACTACCAGTGTCCAAGGTCTAAAGTAGTGTACTACCAGGGTCCCTGGTCTAAAGTAGTGAACTACCAGGGTCCATGGTCTAAAGTAGTGCACTACCAGGGTCCCTGGTCTAAAGTAGTGCACTACCAGGGTCTAAAGTAGTGCACTACCAGGGTCCATGGTCTAAAGTAGTGTACTACCAGGGTCCCTGGTCTAAAGTAGTGCACTACCAGGGTCTAAAGTAGTGTACTACCAGGGTCCCTGGTCTAAAGTAGTGTACTACCAGGGTCCATGGTCTAAAGTAGTGTACTACCAGGGTCCCTGGTTTAAAGTAGTGCACTACCAGGGTCTAAAGTAGTGTACTACCAGGGTCTAAAGTAGTGTACTACCAGGGTCCCTGGTCTAAAGTAGTGCACTACCAGGGTCTAAAGAAGTGCACTACCAGGGTCCATGGTCTAAAGTAGTGAACTACCAGGGTCCATGGTCTAAAGTAGTGTACTACCATGGTCCCTGGTCTAAAGTAGTGTACTACCATGGTCCCTGGTCTAAAGTAGTGCACTACCAGGGTCCCTGGTCTAAAGTAGTGCACTACCAGGGTCCCTGGTCTAAAGTAGTGCACTACCAGGGTCCCTGGTCTAAAGTAGTGTACTACCAGGGTCCCTGGTCTAAAGTAGTGTACTACCAGGGTCCCTGGTCTAACGTAGTGTACTACTAGGGTCCCTGGTCTAAAGTAGTGAACTACCAGGGTCCATGGTCTAAAGTAGTGAACTACCAGGGTCCCTGGTCTAAAGTAGTGCACTACCAGGGTCCATCGTCTAAAGTAGTGAACTACCAGGGTCCCTGGTCTAAAGTAGTGCACTACCAGGGTCCCTGGTCTAAAGTAGTGTACTACCAGGGTCCCTGGTCTAAAGTAGTGTAGTACCAGGGTCCCTGGTCTAAAGTAGTGCACTACCAGGGTCCATGGTCTAAAGTAGTGTACTACCAGGGTCTAAAGTAGTGTACTACCAGGGTCCATGGTCTAAAGTAGTGTACTACCAGGGTCTAAAGTAGTGTACTACCAGGGTCCCTGGTCTAAAGTAGTGTACTACCAGGGTCCCTGGTCTAAAGTAGTGCACTACCAGGGTCCATGGTCTAAAGTAGTGTACTACCAGGGTCTAAAGTAGTGTACTACCAGGGTCCCTGGTCTAAAGTAGTGCACTAGCAGGGTCCATGGTCTAAAGTAGTGTACTACCAGGGTCCCTGGTCTAAAGTAGTGTACTACCAGGGTCCCTGGTCTAAAGTAGTGCACTACCAGGGTCCCTGGTCTAAAGTAGTGTACTACCAGGGTCCCTGGTCTAAAGTAGTGTACTACCAGGGTCCATGGTCTAAAGTAGTGTACTACCAGGGTCCATGGTCTAAAGTAGTGTACTACCAGGGTCCATGGTCTAAAGTAGTGTACTACCAGGGTCCCTGGTCTAAAGTAGTGCACTACCAGGGTCCCTGGTCTAAAGTAGTGTACTACCAGGGTCCCTGGTCTAAAGTAGTGTACTACCAGGGTCCATGGTCTAAAGTAGTGTACTACCAGGGTCCCTGGTCTAAAGTAGTGTACTACCTGGGTCTAAAGTAGTGTACTACCAGGGTCCCTGGTCTAAAGTAGTGTACTACCATGGTCCATGGTCTAAAGTAGTGTACTACCAGGGTCCATTGTCTAAAGTAGTGCACTACCAGGGTCCAGGGTCTAAAGTAGTGTACTACCAGGGTCCCTGGTCTAAAGTAGTGCACTACCAGGGTCTAAAGTAGTGCACTACCAGGGTCCATGGTCTAAAGTAGTGTACTACCAGGGTCCCTGGTCTAAAGTAGTGCACTACCAGGGTCTAAAGTAGTGTACTACCAGGGTCCCTGGTCTAAAGTAGTGTACTACCAGGGTACATGGTCTAAAGTAGTGTACTACCAGGGTCCCTGGTTTAAAGTAGTGCACTACCAGGGTCTAAAGTAGTGTACTACCAAGGTCTAAAGTAGTGTACTACCAGGGTCCCCGGTCTAAAGTAGTGCACTACCAGGGTCTAAAGAAGTGCACTACCAGGGTCCATGGTCTAAAGTAGTGTACTACCAGGGTCTAAAGTAGTGTACTACCAGGGTCCCTGGTCTAAAGTAGTGTACTTCCAGGGTCCCTGGTCTAAAGTAGTGTACTACCAGGGTCCCTGGTCTAAAGTAGTGCACTACCAGGGTCTAAAGTAGTGCACTACCAGGGTCCCTGGTCTAAAGTAGTGTACTACCAGGGTCCCTGGTCTAAAGTAGTGTACTACCAGGGTCACTGGTCTAAAGTAGTGTACTACAGGGTCCCTGGTCTAAAGTAGTGTACTACCAGGGTCCCTGGTCTAAAGTAGTGTACTACCAGGGTCTAAAGTAGTGTACTACCAGGGTCCCTGGTCTAAAGTAGTGTACTACCAGGTTCCCTGGTCTAAAGTAGTGTACTACCAGGGTCTAAAGTAGTGTACTACCAGGGTCCCTGGTCTAAAGTAGTGAACTACCAGGGTCACTGGTCTAAAGTAGTGCACTACCAGGGACCCTGGTCTAAAGTAGTGTACTACCAGGGTCCCTGGTCTAAAGTAGTGCACTACCAGGATCTAAAGTAGTGTACTACCAGGGTCTAAAGTAGTGTACTACCATGGTCTAAAGTAGTGTACTACCAGGGTCCATGGTCTAAAGTAGTGCACTACCAGGGTCCCTGGTCTAAAGTAGTGTACTACCAGGGTCCCTGGTCTAAAGTAGTGTACTACCAGGGTCCATGGTCTAAAGTAGTGCACTACCAGGGTCCCTGGTCTAAAGTACTGTACTACCAGGGTCCCTGGTCTAAAGTAGTGCACTACCAGGGTCCCTGGTCTAAAGTAGTGCACTACCAGGGTCTAAAGTAGTGCACTACCAGGGTCTAAAGTAGTGAACTACCAGGGTCCATGGTCTAAAGTAGTGTACTACCAGGGTACCTGGTCTAAAGTAGTGCACTACCAGGGTCTAAAGTAGTGAACTACCAGGGTCTAAAGTAGTGCACTACCAGGGTCCCTTGTCTAAAGTAGTGTACTGCCAGGGTCCCTGGTCTAAAGTAGTGCACTACCAGGGTCCCTGGTCTAAAGTAGTGTACTACCAGGGTCCCTGGTCTAAAGTAGTGCACTACCAGGGTCTAAAGTAGTGCACTACCAGGGTCCCTGGTCTAAAGTAGTGTACTACCAGGGTCCCTGGTCAAAAGTAGTGTACTACCAGGGTCCCTGGTCTAAAGTAGTGCACTACCAGGGTTCCTGGTCTAAAGTAGTGCACTACCAGGGTCCCTGGTCTAAAGTAGTGCACTACCAGGGTCTAAAGTAGTGAACTACCAGGGTCTAAAGTAGTGCACTACCAGGGTCCCTGGTCTAAAGTAGTGCACTACCAGGGTCCCTGGTCTAAAGTAGTGCACTACCAGGGTCCCTGGTCTAAAGTAGTGCACTACCAGGGTCCTTGGTCTAAAGTAGTGTACTACCAGGATCCCTGGTCTAAAGTAGTGTACTACCAGGGTCCTTGGTCTAAAGTAGTGTACTACCAGGGTCTAAAGTAGTGTACTACCAGGGTCCCTGGTCTAAAGTAGTGTACTACCAGGGTCCCTGGTCTAAAGTAGTGTACTACCAGGGTCCCTGGTCTAAAGTAGTGTACTACCAGGGTCCCTGGTCTAAAGTAGTGCACTACCAGGGTCTAAAGTAGTGCACTACCAGGGTCCCTGGTCTAAAGTAGTGTACTACCAGGGTCTAAAGTAGTGCACTACCAGGGTCCCTGGTCTAAAGTAGTGCACTACCAGGGTCTAAAGTAGTGCACTACCAGGGTCCCTGGTCTAAAGTAGTGCACTACCAGGGTCTAAAGTAGTGCACTACCAGGGTCCCTGGTCTAAAGTAGTGTACTACCAGGGTCCCTGGTCTAAAGTAGTGCACTACCAGGGTCTAAAGTAGTGCACTACCAGGGTCCCTGGTCTAAAGTAGTGCACTACCAGGGTCCCTGGTCTAAAGTAGTGCACTACCAGGGTCCCTGGTCTAAAGTAGTGCACTACCAGGGTTCCCTGGTCTAAAGTAGTGCACTACCAGGGTCCTTGGTCTAAAGTAGTGTACTACCAGGATCCCTGGTCTAAAGTAGTGTACTACCAGGGTCCTTGGTCTAAAGTAGTGTACTACCAGGGTCTAAAGTAGTGTACTACCAGGGTCCCTGGTCTAAAGTAGTGTACTACCAGGGTCCCTGGTCTAAAGTAGTGTACTACCAGGGTCCCTGGTCTAAAGTAGTGTACTACCAGGGTCCCTGGTCTAAAGTAGTGCACTACCAGGGTCTAAAGTAGTGCACTACCAGGGTCCCTGGTCTAAAGTAGTGTACTACCAGGGTCTAAAGTAGTGCACTACCAGGGTCCCTGGTCTAAAGTAGTGCACTACCAGGGTCTAAAGTAGTGCACTACCAGGGTCCCTGGTCTAAAGTAGTGCACTACCAGGGTCTAAAGTAGTGCACTACCAGGGTCCCTGGTCTAAAGTAGTGTACTACCAGGGTCCCTGGTCTAAAGTAGTGCACTACCAGGGTCTAAAGTAGTGCACTACCAGGGTCCCTGGTCTAAAGTAGTGCACTACCAGGGTCCCTGGTCTAAAGTAGTGCACTACCAGGGTTCCCTGGTCTAAAGTAGTGCACTACCAGGGTCCTTGGTCTAAAGTAGTGTACTACCAGGATCCCTGGTCTAAAGTAGTGTACTACCAGGGTCCTTGGTCTAAAGTAGTGTACTACCAGGGTCTAAAGTAGTGTACTACCAGGGTCCCTGGTCTAAAGTAGTGTACTACCAGGGTCCCTGGTCTAAAGTAGTGTACTACCAGGGTCCCTGGTCTAAAGTAGTGTACTACCAGGGTCCCTGGTCTAAAGTAGTGCACTACCAGGGTCTAAAGTAGTGCACTACCAGGGTCCCTGGTCTAAAGTAGTGTACTACCAGGGTCTAAAGTAGTGCACTACCAGGGTCCCTGGTCTAAAGTAGTGCACTACCAGGGTCTAAAGTAGTGCACTACCAGGGTCCCTGGTCTAAAGTAGTGCACTACCAGGGTCTAAAGTAGTGCACTACCAGGGTCCCTGGTCTAAAGTAGTGTACTACCAGGGTCCCTGGTCTAAAGTAGTGCACTACCAGGGTCTAAAGTAGTGCACTACCAGGGTCCCTGGTCTAAAGTAGTGCACTACCAGGGTCCCTGGTCTAAAGTAGTGCACTACCAGGGTCCCTGGTCTAAAGTAGTGCACTACCAGGGTTCCCTGGTCTAAAGTAGTGCACTACCAGGGTCCTTGGTCTAAAGTAGTGTACTACCAGGATCCCTGGTCTAAAGTAGTGTACTACCAGGGTCCTTGGTCTAAAGTAGTGTACTACCAGGGTCTAAAGTAGTGTACTACCAGGGTCCCTGGTCTAAAGTAGTGTACTACCAGGGTCCCTGGTCTAAAGTAGTGTACTACCAGGGTCCCTGGTCTAAAGTAGTGTACTACCAGGGTCCCTGGTCTAAAGTAGTGCACTACCAGGGTCTAAAGTAGTGCACTACCAGGGTCCCTGGTCTAAAGTAGTGTACTACCAGGGTCTAAAGTAGTGCACTACCAGGGTCCCTGGTCTAAAGTAGTGCACTACCAGGGTCTAAAGTAGTGCACTACCAGGGTCCCTGGTCTAAAGTAGTGCACTACCAGGGTCTAAAGTAGTGCACTACCAGGGTCCCTGGTCTAAAGTAGTGTACTACCAGGGTCCCTGGTCTAAAGTAGTGCACTACCAGGGTCTAAAGTAGTGCACTACCAGGGTCCCTGGTCTAAAGTAGTGCACTACCAGGGTCCCTGGTCTAAAGTAGTGTACTACCAGGGTCCCTGGTCTAAAGTAGTGTACTACCAGGGTCCCTGGTCTAAAGTAGTGCACTACCAGGGTCCCTGGTCTAAAGTAGTGGACTACCAGGGTCCCTGGTCTTAAGTAGTGTACTACCAGGGTCCCTGGTCTAAAGTAGTGCACTACCAGGGTCCCTGGTCTAAAGTAGTGTACTACCAGGGTCCATTGTCTAAAGTAGTGTACTACCAGGGTCTAAAGTAGTGCACTAAATAGGGAATAGGGTTCTATTTGAGATGCGTTCAGCATCTCTGTAGCTAGTGCTTCTGTAGGCCGAGATGTTTTGGCTGATTTATACCAAGCCCCAGAGGAATCTGAGGTATTGCATTGAACTGGGAAGTCTGTTTAAATATCACTATGGCCTGATTTATACCAAGCCCCAGAGGAATCTGAGGTATTGCATTGAACTGGGTTCAATATTCCAGGCTTTGTGGAGGAATATGTAAGGAAGGTATTTCCACACAGACAGACCATCACAAATCACTGGTGTAACGGACGTCACGCCGCTTGCTTAGTGATTACCACTTCCTCAGTCCATTTCTGGCGCAAACTCGGGACCTCTGCCTTGCTAGCACACGTGAGCGACTTCCTGAAGGATCTTACCAGTGTGCGCCACGTGAAAAGCTAGCTATTTACTCGTGCAAGTGGGGCCACTTCAGGCTGAGGAGTAAGTTTCATAAATCCCCATGTGCTGCGCTGGCATACCACAAGTCATCCTCAAGTTAGGGTTAGGGTTGTGAAGCTACTGGTAATTTACCAAAGTTACCGGAATCTTCTGTAATTTTGATAATTAACAGATAATCTATGGCAATCTATGGTAACTTTGGTCATTTATATTTGAATAACAAACAAAAAAATATCTGTGTCCCTATTGTCCATGACTTTCTGCTATTAGACCATATGGTTAAAGGGAAAATAGCGTAATTAATGAAAGAAACATCTAATCAGCCACGGCATCCCACAAACCACACGCCCAGGGGGAACCAATGTGGACGTCTGTGCCCAGGGGGAACCAATGTGGAAATGACGTCTGTGCCCAGGGGGAACCAATGTGGAAATGACGTCTGTGCCCAGGGGGAACCAATGTGGAAATGACGTCTGTGCCCAGGGGGAACCAATGTGGAAATGACGTCTGTGCCCAGGGGGAACCAATGTGGAAATGACGTCTGTGCCCAGGGGGAACCAATGTGGAAATGACGTCTGTGCCCAGGGGGAACCAATGTGGAAATGACGTCTGTGCCCAGGGGGAACCAATGTGGAAATGACGTCTGTGCCCAGGGGGAACCAATGTGGAAATGACGTCTGTGCCCAGGGGGAACCAATGTGGAAATGACGTCTGTGCCCAGGGGAATCAATGTGGAAATGACGTCTGTGCCCAGAGGGAACCAATGTGGAAATGACGTCTGTGCCCAGGGGGAACCAATGTGGAAATGACGTCTGTGCCCAGGGGGAACCAATGTGGAAATGACGTCTGTGCCCAGGGGGAACCAATGTGGAAATGACGTCTGTGCCCAGGGGGAACCAATGTGGAAATGACGTCTGTGCCCAGGGGGAACCAATGTGGAAATGACGTCTGTGCCCAGGGGGAACCAATGTGGAAATGACGTCTGTGCCCAGGGGGAACCAATGTGGAAATGACGTCTGTGCCCAGGGGGAACCAATGTGGAAATGACGTCTGTGCCCAGGGGGATTATTTTTGATGAACTCTGCAACTCCTCCAACTATTGACTTTTTTCCACAACCGGTTTGGTCCTAAAACTTTTACAACAAAGATTATATTGACATCCTGACCTCGTGAGCTATACAGGGCATTCGGAGCTGGACAACTGGCCAAAATGAGGAATCGGGGGATTAGGACCTTAGTCTGGGAGGTGACCAAGAACCCAATTTTCACGCTTACAGAGCGTGACAAATTTCAACCTGCCCAGGGACTGCGGTTGAAAATTAGCCGGCTGGCTAAAACCGGCACTTTTACTGAAACGTTGATTAATGTGCACTGTCCCTGTAAAAATAAACTCAAACTCAACAGAGCTCCTCTGTGGAGATGGAAGAACCTTCCAGAATGACAACCATGACAGCCCCATTGGAGTTTTCCAAAAGGCACCTAAAAACTCTCAGACCATGAGAAGCTAGATTATTTGGTCTGATTAAACCAATATTGAACTCTTTGGCCTAAATGCCAAGCTTCACATCTGGAGGAAACCTGGCACGATTATTACAGTGGAGCATGGTGGTGGCAGCTTCATGCTGTGGGGATGTTTTTCAGCTGCAGGGACTGGGAGACTAGTCAGGATAGAGGGAGAGATGAAAGGAGCAAAGTATAGTGAGATCCTTGATGAAAACCTGCTCCACAGCGCTCAGGACCTCAGACTAGGGTGAAGGTTTACCTTCCAACAGGACAACGACCCTAAGCACACAGCCAAGACAACACAGGAGTGGCTTTCGAACAAGTCTCTGAATGAGTGGCCCAGCCAGAGCCCAGACTTGACCCCGATCAATCATCTCTGGAGATACATGAAAATAGCTGTGCAGCTCCCCATCCAACCTGACCATCCAACCTAAATAACAGCTGGTGCACGATATCTAAGGAAGTCTCAAGGTTTTGCTTGCCTGAGCTACCTAGAGAGTTTTCATCTGTATTTTTCGTAGCTGTCTACATACCACCACAGACTGATGCTGGCACTAAGACCACACTGAATGAGCTGTATTCCACTATAAGCAAACAGGAAAACGCTCATCCAGAGGCAGCGCTCCTAGTGGCCGGGGACTTTAATGCAGGGAAACTTAAATCCGTCTTTAACTTAAATCCGTCTTTAAACCAAATTTCTATCAGCATGTTAAATGTGCAACCAAAGGGAAAAAAAACTCTGGACCACATTTACTCCACACACTCAGACGCATACAAAGCTCTCCCTCGCCCGCCATTTGGCAAATTTGACCATAATTCTATCCTCCAGATTCCTGCTTATAATCAAAAATTAAAGCAGGAAGCGCCCGTGACTTGATCAATAAGAAAGTGGT
This sequence comes from Salvelinus fontinalis, assembly GCF_029448725.1. Classification (NCBI taxonomy): domain Eukaryota; kingdom Metazoa; phylum Chordata; class Actinopteri; order Salmoniformes; family Salmonidae; genus Salvelinus; species Salvelinus fontinalis. Next base: position 65,090,393 of record NC_074670.1, read on the forward strand.
CAGATGAAGCAGATGCTAAGCTGTTTTGCTATCACAGACTGGAACATGTTCCGGGATTCTTCCGATGGCATTGAGGAGAATACCAGATCAGTCACTGGCTTTATCAATAAGTGCATCGATGACGTCATCCCCACAGTGACCGTACAAACATACCTCAACCAGAAGCCATGGATTACAGGCAACATTCGCACTGAGCTAAAGGGCAGAGCTGCGTTCAAGGAGCGGAACTTTAACCCGGAAGCTTATAAGAAATCCCACTACGCCCTCCGACGAACCATCACTACAGGACTAAGATCGAATCGTACTACACCAGCTCTGATGCTCATCGGATGTGGCAGGGCTTGCAAACCATTACAGACTACAAAGGGAAGCACAGCTGAGAGCTGCCCAGTGACACGAGCCTACCAGATGAGCTAAACTACTTCTATGCTCGCTTCGAGGCAAGTAACACTGAAACATGCATGAAAGCATCAGCTGTTCCGGAAGACTGTGTGATCACGCTCTCCGCAGCCGATGTGAGTAAGATTTTTAAACAGGTCAACATTCACAAGGCCGCAGGGCCAGACGGATTATCAGAATATTTTGCCCCCCTCCGCCTTTAACACAACTGCTACTCTCTGATGTTATCATCTATGCATAGTCACTTTAATAACTCTACCTACAGGTACATATTACCTCAACTAACCGGTGCCGCCGCACATTGACTCTGTACCGGTACCCCCCTGTATATAGTCTCGCTATTGTTATTTTACTGCTGCTCTTTAATTACTTCTTATTCTTTCTTTTATTTAACCTCTCTGGGATATGTGGGACGCATCCCACCTCGACAACAGCCAGTGAAAGTGCAGGGCGCCAAATTCAAAACAACAGAAATCCCATAATTAAAATTTCTCAAACATACAAGTATTTTACACCATTTTAAAGATAAAACTCTTGTAAATCCAGGCACAGTGTCCGATTTCAAATAGGCTTTACGGCGAAAGCACACCAATCGATTATGTTAGGTCAGCACCTAGTCACAGAAAACCATAAAGCCATTTTCCAGCCAAGGAGAGCCCACACAAAAGTCAGAAATAGCGATAAAATGAATCACTAACCTTTGATGATCTTCATCAGATGGCACTCACAGGACTTCATGTTACACAATAAATGTGTGTTTTGTTCGATAAAGTTAATCTTCATGTCCAAAAACCTCATTTGAAATTGGTGTGTTATGGTCAGAAAAGCATTGTCTCAAACAAACATCCGGTGAAAGTGCAGAGAGTTTCAAATTACAGAAATACTCATCATTAACATTGATAAAAGATACAAGTGTTATTCATGGAAATATAGATAAACTTCTCCTTAATGCAACCGCTGTGTCTGATTTCAAAAACACTTTACGGCGAAAGCACACCTTGCGATTATGTTTGGTAAGCGCCAAGTCACAGAAAAACAATCAGCCATTTTCCAAAGAAGGAGAGGTGTCACAAAAGTCAGAAATAGTATTATAAATATTCACTTACCTTTGATGATCTTCATCAGAATGCACTCCCAGGAATCCCAGTTCCACAATAAATGTTTGTTTTGTTCGATAAAGTCCATCCTTTATGTCCAAATGCCTCCTTTTTGTTCGCGCTTTTAGTACACAAATCCAAACTCAGGAGGCGCAGGGAAGTCCAGGCGAATGTTCAGACGAAAAGTCAGAAGAAAAGTCATATTACAGTTCGTAGAAACATGTCAAAAGATGTATAGAATCAATCTGTAGGATGTTTTTATCATAAATCTTCAATAATGTTTCAACCGGAGAATTCCTTTGTCTTTAGAAATGCAATGGAACGCAGCTAACTCTCACGGGTGCGCGCGAGACTGAGCTCATGGCACTCTGCCAGACACCTGGTTCAAACAGCTCTCATTCCCTCCTCCTTCACAGTAGAAGCCTCAAACAATGTTCTAAAGACTGTTGACATCTAGTGGAAGCCTTAGGAAGTGCAATATGACCCCATATACACTGTATATTCGATAGGCAATGACTTGAAAAACTACAAACCTCAGATTTCCCACTTCCTGGATGGATTTTTTCTCAGGTTTTTGCCTGCCATATGAGTTATGTTATACTCACAGACATCATTCAAACAGTTTTAGAAACTTCAGAGTGTTTTCTATCAAAATCGTCTAATTATATACATATTCTAGCTTTTGGGCCTGAGTAGCAGGCAGTTTACTCTGGGCACCTTATTATCCAAGCTACTCAATACTGCCCCCCAGTCCCAAAGAAGTTTTAACTGCATTGTTGGTTAGGGGTTCGTAAGTAAGCATTTCACTGTAAGGTCTACACCTCTAGTATTTGGCACATTTGGTACAATTTTATTTTATTTTATTTGACCATGCTTGGGAGGATCTGCAGAGAAGAATGGGAGAAACTCTCCAAATACAGGTGTGCCAAGCTTGTGGCATCATACCCAAGAAGACTCTGTGCCGTAATCGCTGCCAAAGGTGCTTCAACAAAGTACTGAGTAAAGGGTCTGAATACTTATTTCATTTTTATTTATTTTTTATACATTTGCCCCAAAGATTTTCTATGGGGTTGAGATCTGGAGACCGGCTAGGCCACTCCAGGACCTTGAAATGCTTCTTACGAATCCACTCCTTCGTTGCCCTGGCGGTGTGTTCATTGTCATGCTGAAAGACCCAGCCACGTTTCATCTTCAATGCCCTTGCTGATGGAAGGAGGTTTTCACTCAAAATCTCACAATACATGGCCCCATTCATTCTGTCCTTTACACGGATCAGTCGTCCTGGTCCCTTTGCAGAAAAACAGCCCCAAAGCATGATGTTCCCACCCCCATGCTTCACAGTAGGTATGGTGTTCTTTGGATGCAACTCAGCATTCTTTGTCCTCCCAACACGACGAGTTGAGTTTTTACCAAAAAGTTATATTTTGGTTTCATCTGACCATATGACATTCTCCCAATCTTCTTCTGGATCATCCAAATGCTCTCTAGCAAACTTCAGACGGGCCTGGACATGTACTGGCTTAAGCAGTGGGACACGTCTGGCACTGCAAGGATTTGAGTCCCTGGCGGCGTAGTGTGTTACTGATGGTAGGCTTTGTTACTTTGGTCCCAGCTCTCTGCAGGTCATTCACTAGGTCCCCCGTGTGGTTCTGGGATTTTTGCTCACCGTTCTTGTGATCATTTTAACCCCACGGGGTGAGATCTTGCGTGGAGCCCCAGATCGAGGGAGATTATCAGTGGTCTTGTATGTCTTCCATTTCCTAATAATTGCTCCCACAGTTGATTTCTTCAAACCAAGCTGCTTACCTATTGCAGATTCAGTCTTCCCAGCCTGGTGCAGGTCTACAATTTTGTTTCTGGTGTCCTTTGACAGCTCTTTGGTCTTGGCCATAGTGGAGCTTGGAGTGTGACTGTTTGAGGTTGTGGACGGGTGTCTTTTATACTGATAACAAGTTCAAACAGGTGCCATTAATACAGGTAACGAGTGGAGGACAGAGGAGCCTCTTAAAGAAGAAGTTACAGGTCTGTGAGAGCCAGAAATCTTGCTTGTTTGTAGGTGACCAAATACTTATTTTCCACCATAATTTGCAAATAAAATAATTAAAAATCCTACAATGTGATTTTCTGGATTTTTTTTTTCTCATTTTGTCTGTCATAGTTGAAGTGTACCTATGATGAAAATTACAGGCCTCTTTCATCTTTTTAAGTGGGAGAACTTGCACAATTGGTGGCTGACTAAATACTTTTTTGCCCCACTGTATCTATTTATCGCCATCGAAGTTTTTTATTGTTTTTTATTTACAATGACGGCCTAGGAACAGTGGGTTAACTGCCTTGTTTAGAGGCAGAACGACAGATTTTTACCTTGTCAGCTCGTGGATTCAATCTTGCAACCTTTCGCTCTAACCACTAGCCTGCCGCTATCTGTTGACGTTGAGACTGGTGTTTTTCAGGTACTATTTAATGAAGCTGCCAGTGGAAGACTTGTGAGGCATCTGTTTCTCAAACTAGACACTCTAATGTACTTGTCCTCTTGCTCAGTTGTGCACCGGGGCCTCCCACTCCTCTTTCTATTCTGGTTAGAGCCAGTTTGTGCTGTTCTGTGAAGGGAGTATTACACAGCGTTGTACGAGATCTTCAGTTTCTTGGCAAGTTCTCGCATGGAATAGCCTTCATTTCTCAGAACAAGAATAGACTGATGAGTTTCAGAAGAAAGTATTTGTTTCTGGCCAATTTGAGCCTGTAATCGAACCCACAAATGCTGATTCACCAGATACTCAACTAGTCTAAAGAAGGCCAGTTGTATTGCTTCATTGCAGTTTTCAGCTTTTGTAACATAATTCCAAAAGGGTTTTCTAATGATCAATTAGCCTTTTAAAATTATTAACTTGGATTAGCTAACACAACGTGCCATTGGAACACAGGAGTGATGGTTGCTGATAATGGGCCTCTGTACACTTATGTAGATATTCCATAAAAAAATCAGCCGTTTCCAGCTACAATAGTCATTTACAACATTAACAATGTCCATACTGTGTTTCTGATCAATTTGATGTTCTTTTAATGGACCAAACATTTTGCTTTTCTTTAAAAAACAAGGACATTTCTAAGTGACCCCAAACTTTTGAACGGTAGTGCATATATTTACAGTACCAGTCATAGTTTGTACACACCTACTCATTCAAGTCTTTTTTTGTATTTTTACTATTTTCTACATTGTAGAATAATAGTGAAGACATCAACACTATGAAATAACACATATGGAATCATGAAGTATCCAAAAAAGTTTTAAACAAATCAAAATATATTTTATATTTGAGATTCTTCAAAGTAGCCACCCTTTGCCTTTATGACAGTTTTTATGGATAGTGGAATTCTCTTCTAAATGTTTGTTCAAATATGGGCCTCATTGCGCTCCAGTCATACTACCCAGTGGCCACTAGTGGGCAGCATTCTAGTGCTTATTGCTCTCCAGTCATACTACCCAGTGGCCACTAGAGGGCAGCATTCTAGTGCTTATTGCGCTCCAGTCATACTACCCAGTGGCCACTAGAGGGCAGCATTCTAGTGCTTATTGCGCTCCAGTCATACTACCCAGTGGCCACTAGAGGGCAGCATTCTAGTGCTTATTGCGCTCCAGTCATACTACCCAGTGGCCACTAGAGGGCAGCATTCTAGTGCTTATTGCGCTCCAGTCATACTACCCAGTGGCCACTAGAGGGCAGCATTCTAGTGCTTATTGCGCTCCAGTCATACTACCCAGTGGCCACTAGAGGGCAGCATTCTAGTGCTTATTGCTCCTGCTCTTCTTCCCCCCTCTCTACTGTGTGTGTGTGTGTGTGTGTGTGTGTGTGTGTGTGTGTGTGTGTGTGTGTGTGTGTGTGTGTGTGTGTGTGTGTGTGTGTGTGTGTGTGTGTGTGTGTGTGTGTGTGTGTGATTCACAGAACGAGCTCCACAGTTTTACATTTTCCACCACCAGGCAGAGAGGAGGGGCAGGTGGTTGTTGCTATTTGTACACACACACAGACGAGGTACAGACACGTACACAGGTACAGACACAGGAACAGGTACAGACACGTACACAGGTACAGACACAGACACAAACACAGGTGCAGACACAGACACAGGTACAGACACAGACACAAGCACATACACAGGTACAGACACATACACAGGTACAGACACGGACACCGATTACAGGTACAGACACAGACGACACGGACACAGGTACAGGCACAAACACAAGTACAGACACAGACACAGATTACAGGTACCGACACATACGACACAGACTTGCACACACACGGGTACAGACACAGGTACACACACATGTGCATGTACAGGTACAGATACAGACACACACACAGGCACAGACACACACACAGGCACAGACACAGCGTGCTGGGCCGACAGGATTTTTCCATTCTTTATTATTATTATGGTTCATGTGATTTATTTTCTGTGTGAGTGGTTGGTCTCATTTAGTTATTAACATTTAGTTATTAACATTTAGTTAACATTTAGTTATTAACATTTAGTTATTAACATTTAGTTATTAACATTTAGTTAACATTTAGTTATAAACATTTAGTTATTAACATTTAGTTAACAATCAGGGACCTGTGACCTTGATGTGAGGTGTGGTTATATCATAAACATTTACCAAACAAAATGTGACCGACCGGTCTTATGTAGAAACATTTAACATTTAGTTATTTTCATTGGATAAAAGTCCTCTCCCATCTGGACTACTGCAACTCTCTGTTGGCTGGGCTCCCCTCTAGTCCTCTCCCGTCTGGACTACTGCAACTCTCTGCTGGCTGGGCTCCCCTCTAGTCCTCTCCCATCTGGACTACTGCAACTCTCTGCTGGCTGGGCTCCCCTCTAGTCCTCTCCCATCTGGACTACTGCAACTCTCTGTTGGCTGGGCTCCCCTCTAGTCCTCTCCCATCTGGACTACTGCAACTCTCTGCTGGATGGGCTCCCCTCTAGTCCTCTCCCGTCTGGACTACTGCAACTCTCTGTTGGCTGGGCTCCCCTCTAGTCCTCTCCCGTCTGGACTACTGCAACTCTCTGTTGGCTGGGCTCCCCTCTAGTCCTCTCCCATCTGGACTACTGCAACTCTCTGTTGGCTGGGCTCCCCTCTAGTCCTCTCCCGTCTGGACTACTGCAACTATCTGTTGGCTGGGCTCCCCTCTAGTCCTCTCCCATCTGGACTACTGCAACACTCTGTTGGCTGGGCTCCCCTCTAGTCCTCTCCCATCTGGACTACTGCAACTCTCTGTTGGCTGGGCTCCCCTCTAGTCCTCTCCCATCTGGACTACTGCAACTCTCTGCTGGATGGGCTCCCCTCTAGTCCTCTCCCATCTGGACTACTGCAACTCTCTGTTGGCTGGGCTCCCCTCTAGTCCTCTCCCATATGGACTACTGCAACTCTCTGCTGGCTGGGCTCCCCTCTAGTCCTCTCCCATCTGGACTACTGCAACTCTCTGTTGGCTGGGCTCCCCTCTAGTCCTCTCCCATCTGGACTACTGCAACTATCTGTTGGCTGGGCTCCCCTCTAGTCCTCTCCCATCTGGACTACTGCAACTCTCTGCTGGCTGGGCTCCCCTCTACTCCTCTCCCATCTGGACTACTGCAACTCTCTGCTGGCTGGGCTCCCCTCTAGTCCTCTCCCATCTGGACTACTGCAACTCTCTGTTGGCTGGGCTCCCCTCTAGTCCTCTCCCGTCTGGACTACTGCAACTATCTGTTGGCTGGGCTCCCCTCTAGTCCTCTCCCATCTGGACTACTGCAACACTCTGTTGGCTGGGCTCCCCTCTAGTCCTCTCCCATCTGGACTACTGCAACTCTCTGTTGGCTGGGCTCCCCTCTAGTCCTCTCCCATCTGGACTACTGCAACTCTCTGCTGGATGGGCTCCCCTCTAGTCCTCTCCCATCTGGACTACTGCAACTCTCTGTTGGCTGGGCTCCCCTCTAGTCCTCTCCCATATGGACTACTGCAACTCTCTGCTGGCTGGGCTCCCCTCTAGTCCTCTCCCATCTGGACTACTGCAACTCTCTGTTGGCTGGGCTCCCCTCTAGTCCTCTCCCATCTGGACTACTGCAACTATCTGTTGGCTGGGCTCCCCTCTAGTCCTCTCCCATCTGGACTACTGCAACTCTCTGCTGGCTGGGCTCCCCTCTAGTCCTCTCCCATCTGGACTACTGCAACTCTCTGCTGGCTGGGCTCCCCTCTAGTCCTCTCCCATCTGGACTACTGCAACTCTCTGCTGGCTGGGCTCCCCTCTAGTCCTCTCCCGTCTGGACTACTGCAACTCTCTGCTGGCTGGGCTCCCCTCTAGTCCTCTCCCATCTGGACTACTGCAACTCTCTGTTGGCTGGGCTCCCCTCTAGTCCTCTCCCATCTGGACTACTGCAACTCTCTGTTGGCTGGGCTCCCCTCTAGTCCTCTCCCGTCTGGACTACTGCAACTCTCTGCTGGCTGGGCTCCCCTCTAGTCCTCTCCCGTCTGGACTACTGCAACTCTCTGCTGGCTGGGCTCCCCTCTAGTCCTCTCCCATCTGGACTACTGCAACTCTCTGTTGGCTGGGCTCCCCTCTAGTCCTCTCCCGTCTGGACTACTACAACTCTCTGCTGGCTGGGCTCCCCTCTAGTCCTCTCCCATCTGGACTACTGCAACTCTCTGTTGGCTGGGCTCCCCTCTAGTCCTCTCCCATCTGGACTACTGCAACTCTGTTGGCTGGGCTCCCCTCTAGTCCTCTCCCATCTGGACTACTGCAACTATCTGTTGGCTGGGCTCCCCTCTAGTCCTCTCCCGTCTGGACCACTGCAACTATCTGTTGGCTGGGCTCCCCTCTAGTCCTCTCCCGTCTGGACTACTGCAACTATCTGTTGGCTGGGCTCCCCTCTAGTCCTCTCCCGTCTGGACTACTGCAACTCTCTGTTGGCCGGGCTCCCCTCTAGTCCTCTCCCATCTGGACTACTGCAACTCTCTGTAGGCCGGGCTCCCCTCTAGTCCTCTCCCATCTGGACTACTGCAACTCTCTGTAGAACGGGCTCCCCTCTAGTCCTCTCCCATCTGGACTACTGCAACTCTCTGCTGGCTGGGCTCCCCTCTAGTCCTCTCCCATCTGGACTACTGCAACTCTCTGCTGGCTGGGCTCCCCTCTAGTCCTCTCCCATCTGGACTACTGCAACTCTCTGCTGGCTGGGCTCCCCTCTAGTCCTCTCCCATCTGGACTACTGCAACTCTCTGTTGGCTGGGCTCCCCTCTAGTCCTCTCCCATCTGGACTACTGCAACTCTCTGTTGGCTGGGCTCCCCTCTAGTCCTCTCCCATCTGGACTACTGCAACTCTCTGTTGGCTGGGCTCCCCTCTAGTCCTCTCCCGTCTGGACTACTGCAACTATCTGTTGGCTGGGCTCCCCTCTAGTCCTCTCCCATCTGGACTACTGCAACACTCTGTTGGCTGGGATCCCCTCTAGTCCTCTCCCATCTGGACTACTGCAACTCTCTGTTGGCTGGGCTCCCCTCTAGTCCTCTCCCATCTGGACTACTGCAACTCTCTGCTGGATGGGCTCCCCTCTAGTCCTCTCCCATCTGGACTACTGCAACTCTCTGTTGGCTGGGCTCCCCTCTAGTCCTCTCCCATATGGACTACTGCAACTCTCTGCTGGCTGGGCTCCCCTCTAGTCCTCTCCCATCTGGACTACTGCAACTCTCTGCTGGCTGGGCTCCCCTCTAGTCCTCTCCCATCTGGACTACTGCAACTCTCTGTTGGCTGGGCTCCCCTCTAGTCCTCTCCCATCTGGACTACTGCAACTCTCTGCTGGATGGGCTCCCCTCTAGTCCTCTCCCGTCTGGACTACTGCAACTCTCTGTTGGCTGGGCTCCCCTCTAGTCCTCTCCCGTCTGGACTACTGCAACTCTCTGTTGGCTGGGCTCCCCTCTAGTCCTCTCCCATCTGGACTACTGCAACTCTCTGTTGGCTGGGCTCCCCTCTAGTCCTCTCCCGTCTGGACTACTGCAACTATCTGTTGGCTGGGCTCCCCTCTAGTCCTCTCCCATCTGGACTACTGCAACACTCTGTTGGCTGGGCTCCCCTCTAGTCCTCTCCCATCTGGACTACTGCAACTCTCTGTTGGCTGGGCTCCCCTCTAGTCCTCTCCCATCTGGACTACTGCAACTCTCTGCTGGATGGGCTCCCCTCTAGTCCTCTCCCATCTGGACTACTGCAACTCTCTGTTGGCTGGGCTCCCCTCTAGTCCTCTCCCATATGGACTACTGCAACTCTCTGCTGGCTGGGCTCCCCTCTAGTCCTCTCCCATCTGGACTACTGCAACTCTCTGTTGGCTGGGCTCCCCTCTAGTCCTCTCCCATCTGGACTACTGCAACTATCTGTTGGCTGGGCTCCCCTCTAGTCCTCTCCCATCTGGACTACTGCAACTCTCTGCTGGCTGGGCTCCCCTCTAGTCCTCTCCCATCTGGACTACTGCAACTCTCTGCTGGCTGGGCTCCCCTCTAGTCCTCTCCCATCTGGACTACTGCAACTCTCTGCTGGCTGGGCTCCCCTCTAGTCCTCTCCCGTCTGGACTACTGCAACTCTCTGCTGGCTGGGCTCCCCTCTAGTCCTCTCCCGTCTGGACTACTGCAACTCTCTGTTGGCTGGGCTCCCCTCTAGTCCTCTCCCATCTGGACTACTGCAACTCTCTGTTGGCTGGGCTCCCCTCTAGTCCTCTCCCGTCTGGACTACTGCAACTCTCTGCTGGCTGGGCTCCCCTCTAGTCCTCTCCCGTCTGGACTACTGCAACTCTCTGCTGGCTGGGCTCCCCTCTAGTCCTCTCCCATCTGGACTACTGCAACTCTCTGTTGGCTGGGCTCCCCTCTAGTCCTCTCCCGTCTGGACTACTACAACTCTCTGCTGGCTGGGCTCCCCTCTAGTCCTCTCCCATCTGGACTACTGCAACTCTCTGTTGGCTGGGCTCCCCTCTAGTCCTCTCCCATCTGGACTACTGCAACTCTCTGTTGGCTGGGCTCCCCTCTAGTCCTCTCCCATCTGGACTACTGCAACTATCTGTTGGCTGGGCTCCCCTCTAGTCCTCTCCCGTCTGGACCACTGCAACTATCTGTTGGCTGGGCTCCCCTCTAGTCCTCTCCCGTCTGGACCACTGCAACTATCTGTTGGCTGGGCTCCCCTCTAGTCCTCTCCCGTCTGGACTACTGCAACTCTCTGTTGGCCGGGCTCCCCTCTAGTCCTCTCCCGTCTGGACTACTGCAACTCTCTGTTGGCCGGGCTCCCCTCTAGTCCTCTCCCATCTGGACTACTGCAACTCTCTGTAGGCCGGGCTCCCCTCTAGTCCTCTCCCATCTGGACTACTGCAACTCTCTGTAGAACGGGCTCCCCTCTAGTCCTCTCCCATCTGGACTACTGCAACTCTCTGCTGGCTGGGCTCCCCTCTAGTCCTCTCCCATCTGGACTACTGCAACTCTCTGCTGGCTGGGCTCCCCTCTAGTCCTCTCCCATCTGGACTACTGCAACTCTCTGTTGGCTGGGCTCCCCTCTAGTCCTCTCCCATCTGGACTACTGCAACTCTCTGCTGGCTGGGCTCCCCTCTAGTCCTCTCCCATCTGGACTACTGCAACTCTCTGCTGGCTGGGCTCCCCTCTAGTCCTCTCCCGCCTGGACTACTGCAACTCTCTGTTGGCTGGGCTCCCCTCTAGTCCTCTCCCATCTGGACTACTGCAACTCTCTGTTGGCTGGGCTCCCCTCTAGTCCTCTCCCATCTGGACTACTGCAACTCTCTGCTGGCTGGGCTCCCCTCTAGTCCTCTCCCATCTGGACTACTGCAAATCTCTGTTGGCTGGGCTCCCCTCTAGTCCTCTCCCATCTGGACTACTGCAACTCTCTGCTGGATGGGCTCCCCTCTAGTCCTCTCCCATCTGGACTACTGCAACTCTCTGTTGGCTGGGCTCCCCTCTAGTCCTCTCCCATCTGGACTACTGCAACTCTCTGCTGGCTGGGCTCCCCTCTAGTCCTCTCCCATCTGGACTACTGCAACTCTCTGTTGGCTGGGCTCCCCTCTAGTCCTCTCCCATCTGGACTACTGCAACTCTCTGCTGGATGGGCTCCCCTCTAGTCCTCTCCCGTCTGGACTACTGCAACTCTCTGTTGGCTGGGCTCCCCTCTAGTCCTCTCCCGTCTGGACTACTGCAACTCTCTGTTGGCTGGGCTCCCCTCTAGTCCTCTCCCGTCTGGACTACTGCAACTCTCTGTTGGCTGGGCTCCCCTCTAGTCCTCTCCCGTCTGGACTACTGCAACTATCTGTTGGCTGGGCTCCCCTCTAGTCCTCTCCCATCTGGACTACTGCAACACTCTGTTGGCTGGGCTCCCCTCTAGTCCTCTCCCATCTGGACTACTGCAACTCTCTGTTGGCTGGGCTCCCCTCTAGTCCTCTCCCATCTGGACTACTGCAACTCTCTGCTGGATGGGCTCCCCTCTAGTCCTCTCCAAATCTGGACTACTGCAACTCTCTGTTGGCTGGGCTCCCCTCTAGTCCTCTCCCATATGGACTACTGCAACTCTCTGCTGGCTGGGCTCCCCTCTAGTCCTCTCCCATCTGGACTACTGCAACTCTCTGCTGGCTGGGCTCCCCTCTAGTCCTCTCCCATCTGGACTACTGCAACTCTCTGCTGGCTGGGCTCCCCTCTAGTCCTCTCCCGCCTGGACTACTGCAACTCTCTGTTGGCTGGGCTCCCCTCTAGTCCTCTCCCATCTGGACTACTGCAACTCTCTGTTGGCTGGGCTCCCCTCTAGTCCTCTCCCATCTGGACTACTGCAACTCTCTGCTGGCTGGGCTCCCCTCTAGTCATCTCCCATCTGGACTACTGCAAATCTCTGTTGGCTGGGCTCCCCTCTAGTCCTCTCCCATCTGGACTACTGCAACTCTCTGCTGGATGGGCTCCCCTCTAGTCCTCTCCCATCTGGACTACTGCAACTCTCTGTTGGCTGGGCTCCCCTCTAGTCCTCTCCCATCTGGACTACTGCAACTCTCTGCTGGCTGGGCTCCCCTCTAGTCCTCTCCCATCTGGACTACTGCAACTCTCTGTTGGCTGGGCTCCCCTCTAGTCCTCTCCCATCTGGACTACTGCAACTCTCTGCTGGATGGGCTCCCCTCTAGTCCTCTCCCGTCTGGACTACTGCAACTCTCTGTTGGCTGGGCTCCCCTCTAGTCCTCTCCCGTCTGGACTACTGCAACTCTCTGTTGGCTGGGCTCCCCTCTAGTCCTCTCCCATCTGGACTACTGCAACTCTCTGTTGGCTGGGCTCCCCTCTAGTCCTCTCCCGTCTGGACTACTGCAACTATCTGTTGGCTGGGCTCCCCTCTAGTCCTCTCCCATCTGGACAACTGCAACACTCTGTTGGCTGGGCTCCCCTCTAGTCCTCTCCCATCTGGACTACTGCAACTCTCTGTTGGCTGGGCTCCCCTCTAGTCCTCTCCCATCTGGACTACTGCAACTCTCTGCTGGATGGGCTCCCCTCTAGTCCTCTCCCATCTGGACTACTGCAACTCTCTGTTGGCTGGGCTCCCCTCTAGTCCTCTCCCATATGGACTACTGCAACTCTCTGCTGGCTGGGCTCCCCTCTAGTCCTCTCCCATCTGGACTACTGCAACTCTCTGTTGGCTGGGCTCCCCTCTAGTCCTCTCCCATCTGGACTACTGCAACTATCTGTTGGCTGGGCTCCCCTCTAGTCCTCTCCCATCTGGACTACTGCAACTCTCTGCTGGCTGGGCTCCCCTCTAGTCCTCTCCCATCTGGACTACTGCAACTCTCTGCTGGCTGGGCTCCCCTCTAGTCCTCTCCCGTCTGGACTACTGCAACTCTCTGCTGGCTGGGCTCCCCTCTAGTCCTCTCCCGTCTGGACTACTGCAACTCTCTGCTGGCTGGGCTCCCCTCTAGTCCTCTCCCGTCTGGACTACTGCAACTCTCTGCTGGCTGGGCTCCCCTCTAGTCCTCTCCCATCTGGACTACTGCAACTCTCTGTTGGCTGGGCTCCCCTCTAGTCCTCTCCCATCTGGACTACTGCAACTCTCTGTTGGCTGGGCTCCCCTCTAGTCCTCTCCCGTCTGGACTACTGCAACTCTCTGCTGGCTGGGCTCCCCTCTAGTCCTCTCCCGTCTGGACTACTGCAACTCTCTGCTGGCTGGGCTCCCCTCTAGTCCTCTCCCATCTGGACTACTGCAACTCTCTGTGGGCTGGGCTCCCCTCTAGTCCTCTCCCGTCTGGACTACTACAACTCTCTGCTGGCTGGGCTCCCCTCTAGTCCTCTCCCATCTGGACTACTGCAACTCTCTGTTGGCTGGGCTCCCCTCTAGTCCTCTCCCATCTGGACTACTGCAACTCTCTGTTGGCTGGGCTCCCCTCTAGTCCTCTCCCATCTGGACTACTGCAACTATCTGTTGGCTGGGCTCCCCTCTAGTCCTCTCCCGTCTGGACCACTGCAACTGTCTGTTGGCTGGGCTCCCCTCTAGTCCTCTCCCGTCTGGACTACTGCAACTATCTGTTGGCTGGGCTCCCCTCTAGTCCTCTCCCGTCTGGACTACTGCAACTCTCTGTTGGCCGGGCTCCCCTCTAGTCCTCTCCAATCTGGACTACTGCAACTCTCTGTAGGCCGGGCTCCCCTCTAGTCCTCTCCCATCTGGACTACTGCAACTCTCTGTAGAACGGGCTCCCCTCTAGTCCTCTCCCATCTGGACTACTGCAACTCTCTGCTGGCTGGGCTCCCCTCTAGTCCTCTCCCATCTGGACTACTGCAACTCTCTGCTGGCTGGGCTCCCCTCTAGTCCTCTCCCATCTGGACTACTGCAACTCTCTGCTGGCTGGGCTCCCCTCTAGTCCTCTCCCATCTGGACTACTGCAACTCTCTGTTGGCTGGGCTCCCCTCTAGTCCTCTCCCATCTGGACTACTGCAACTCTCTGCTGGCTGGGCTCCCCTCTAGTCCTCTCCCATCTGGACTACTGCAACTCTCTGCTGGCTGGGCTCCCCTCTAGTCCTCTCCCGCCTGGACTACTGCAACTCTCTGTTGGCTGGGCTCCCCTCTAGTCCTCTCCCATCTGGACTACTGCAACTCTCTGTTGGCTGGGCTCCCCTCTAGTCCTCTCCCATCTGGACTACTGCAACTCTCTGCTGGCTGGGCTCCCCTCTAGTCATCTCCCATCTGGACTACTGCAAATCTCTGTTGGCTGGGCTCCCCTCTAGTCCTCTCCCATCTGGACTACTGCAACTCTCTGCTGGATGGGCTCCCCTCTAGTCCTCTCCCATCTGGACTACTGCAACTCTCTGTTGGCTGGGCTCCCCTCTAGTCCTCTCCCATATGGACTACTGCAACTCTCTGCTGGCTGGGCTCCCCTCTAGTCCTCTCCCATCTGGACTACTGCAACTCTCTGCTGGCTGGGCTCCCCTCTAGTCCTCTCCCATCTGGACTACTGCAACTCTCTGTTGGCTGGGCTCCCCTCTAGTCCTCTCCCATCTGGACTACTGCAACTATCTGTTGGCTGGGCTCCCCTCTAGTCCTCTCCCATCTGGACTACTGCAACTCTCTGCTGGCTGGGCTCCCCTCTAGTCCTCTCCCATCTGGACTACTGCAACTCTCTGCTGGCTGGGCTCCCCTCTAGTCCTCTCCCGTCTGGACTACTGCAACTCTCTGCTGGCTGGGCTCCCCTCTAGTCCTCTCCCGTCTGGACTACTGCAACTCTCTGCTGGCTGGGCTCCCCTCTAGTCCTCTCCCATCTGGACTACTGCAACTCTCTGTTGGCTGGGCTCCCCTCTAGTCCTCTCCCATCTGGACTACTGCAACTCTCTGTTGGCTGGGCTCCCCTCTAGTCCTCTCCCGTCTGGACTACTGCAACTCTCTGCTGGCTGGGCTCCCCTCTAGTCCTCTCCCGTCTGGACTACTGCAACTCTCTGCTGGCTGGGCTCCCCTCTAGTCCTCTCCCATCTGGACTACTGCAACTCTCTGTTGGCTGGGCTCCCCTCTAGTCCTCTCCCGTCTGGACTACTGCAACTCTCTGCTGGCTGGGCTCCCCTCTAGTCCTCTCCCATATGGACTACTGCAACTCTCTGCTGGCTGGGCTCCCCTCTAGTCCTCTCCCGCCTGGACTACTGCAACTCTCTGCTGGCTGGGCTCCCCTCTAGTCCTCTCCCATCTGGACTACTGCAACTCTCTGCTGGATGGGCTCCCCTCTAGTCCTCTCCCATCTGGACTACTGCAACTCTCTGCTGGCTGGGCTCCCCTCTAGTCCTCTCCCATCTGGACTACTGCAACTCTCTGTTGGCTGGGCTCCCCTCTAGTCCTCTCCCGTCTGGACTACTGCAACTCTCTGCTGGCTGGGCTCCCCTCTAGTCCTCTCCCGCCTGGACTACTGCAACTCTCTGCTGGCTGGGCTCCCCTCTAGTCCTCTCCCGCCTGGACTACTGCAACTCTCTGCTGGCTGGGCTCCCCTCTAGTCCTCTCCCATCTGGACTACTGCAACTCTCTGCTGGATGGGCTCCCCTCTAGTCCTCTCCCGTCTGGACTACTGCAACTATCTGTTGGCTGGGCCCCCCTCTAGTCCTCTCCCATCTGGACTACTGCAACTATCTGCTGGCTGGGCTCCCCTCTAGTCCTCTCCCATCTGGACTACTGCAACTATCTGTTGGCTTGGCCCCCCTCTACTCCTCTCCCATCTGGACTACTGCAACTATCTGTTGGCTGGGCTCCCCTCTAGTCCTCTCCCATCTGGACTACTGCAACTCTCTGCTGGATGGGCTCCCCTCTAGTCCTCTCCCATCTGGACTACTGCAACTCTCTGTTGGCTGGGCTCCCCTCTAGTCCTCTCCCATCTGGACTACTGCAACTATCTGTTGGCTGGGCTCCCCTCTAGTCCTCTCCCGTCTGGACTACTGCAACTCTCTGCTGGCTGGGCTCCCCTCTAGTCCTCTCCCATCTGGACTACTGCAACTCTCTGTTGGCTGGGCTCCCCTCTAGTCCTCTCCCGTCTGGACTACTGCAACTCTCTGCTGGCTGGGCTCCCCTCTAGTCCTCTCCCGCCTGGACTACTGCAACTCTCTGCTGGCTGGGCTCCCCTCTAGTCCTCTCCCGCCTGGACTACTGCAACTCTCTGCTGGCTGGGCTCCCCTCTAGTCCTCTCCCATCTGGACTACTGCAACTCTCTGCTGGATGGGCTCCCCTCTAGTCCTCTCCCGTCTGGACTACTGCAACTATCTGTTGGCTAGGCCCCCCTCTAGTCCTCTCCCATCTGGACTACTGCAACTATCTGCTGGCTGGGCTCCCCTCTAGTCCTCTCCCATCTGGACTACTGCAACTATCTGTTGGCTGGGCCCCCCTCTACTCCTCTCCCATCTGGACTACTGCAACTATCTGTTGGCTGGGCTCCCCTCTAGTCCTCTCCCGTCTGGACTACTGCAACTCTCTGTTGGCTGGGCTCCCCTCTAGTCCTCTCCCGTCTGGACTACTGCAACTCTCTGCTGGCTGGGCTCCCCTCTAGTCCTCTCCCATCTGGACTACTGCAACTCTCTGTTGGCTGGGCTCCCCTCTAGTCCTCTCCCATCTGGACTACTGCAACTCTCTGTAGGCCGGGCTCCCCTCTAGTCCTCTCCCATCTGGACTACTGTAACTCTCTGCTGGCTGGGCTACCCTCTAGTCCTCTCCCGTCTGGACTACTGCAACTCTCTGTTGGCTGGGCACCCCTCTAGTCCTCTCCCGTCTGGACTACTGCAACTCTCTGCTGGCTGGGCTCCCCTCTAGTCCTCTCCCGTCTGGACTACTGCAACTCTCTGTTGGCTGGGCTCCCCTCTAGTCCTCTCCCATCTGGACTACTGCAACTCTCTGTTGGCTGGGCTCCCCTCTAGTCCTCTCCCATCTGGAATACTGCAACTCTCTTTTGGCTGGGCTCCCCTCTAGTCCTCTCCCATCTGGACTACTGCAACTCTCTGCTGGCTGGGCTCCCCTCTAGTCCTCTCCCGTCTGGACTACTGCAACTCTCTGTTGGCTGGGCTCCCCTCTAGTCCTCTCCCGTCTGGACTACTGCAACTCTCTGCTGGCTGGGCTCCCCTCTAGTCCTCTCCCGTCTGGACTACTGCAACTCTCTGCTGGCTGGGCTCCCCTCTAGTCCTCTCCCGTCTGGACTACTGCAACTCTCTGCTGGCTGGGCTCCCCTCTAGTCCTCTCCCGTCTGGACTACTGCAACTCTCTGTTGGCTGGGCTCCCCTCTAGTCCTCTCCCGTCTGGACTACTGCACCTTGTTGTTGGCTGGGCTCCCCTCTAGTCCTCTCCCGTCTGGACTACTGCAACTCTCTGCTGGCTGGGCTCCCCTCTAGTCCTCTCCCGTCTGGACTACTGCAACTCTCTGTTGGCTGGGCTCCCCTCTAGTCCTCTCCCGTCTGGACTACTGCAACTCTCTGCTGGCTGGGCTCCCCTCTAGTCCTCTCCCGTCTGGACTACTGCAACTCTCTGCTGGCTGGGCTCCCCTCTAGTCCTCTCCCGTCTGGACTACTGCAACTCTCTGCTGGCTGGGCTCCCCTCTAGTCCTCTCCCGTCTGGACTACTGCAACTCTCTGTTGGCTGGGCTCCCCTCTAGTCCTCTCCCGTCTGGACTACTGCACCTTGTTGTTGGCTGGGCTCCCCTCTAGTCCTCTCCCGTCTGGACTACTGCAACTCTCTGCTGGCTGGGCTCCCCTCTAGTCCTCTCCCGTCTGGACTACTGCAACTCTCTGTTGGCTGGGCTCCCCTCTAGTCCTCTCCCGTCTGGACTACTGCAACTATCTGTTGGCTGGGCTCCCCTCCCCTGCAAGTTATCAACCTTATCAGTACCATTAGTACCATTAGAATCAATGGAACCATTAGAACCATCAGTAGCATTAGAACCATTAAAATCATTGGAATCATTAGTACCATTAGAACCATTAGAACCATTAGTAACATTAATACCATTTGAACCATTAGTACCATTCGTACCATTAGAACATTTTAACCATTAGCACCATTAGAACCATTAGAATCATTGATACTATTAGAACCATTAGAACCATTAATACCATTTGAACCATTAGTACCATTAGAACAATTGATACTATTCGTACCATTAGAACCATTAGTACCATTAGAACCATTAGAACCATCAGTAGCATTAGCACCGTTAGAATCATTAGAACCATCAGTAGCATTAGAACCATTAAAACTATCAGAATCATTAGAACCATTAGTAGCATTAGAACCATTAGTAACATTAATACCATTTGAACCATTCGTACCATTAGAACATTTTAACCATTAGTACCATTAGAACCATTAGAACCATTAGAACCATTAGAATCATTAGAACCATTCGAACCATTAATACCATTAGAACCATTGATACTATTAGAACCATTAGAACCATTAATACCATTTGAACCATTAGTACCATTAGAACCATTGATACTATTAGAACCATTAGAACCATTGATACTATTAGAACCATTAATACCATTTGAACCATTAGTACCATTAGAACCATTAGAACCATTAGAACCATTAGAGCAATTAGTAACATTAATACCATTTGAACCATTAGTACCATTCGTACCATTAGTAGCATTAGAACCATTAGAATCATTGGAACCATCAGTAGCATTAGAACCATTCAAACCATTAGAATCATTAGTAGCATTTGAATCGTCAGAACCATCAGTAGCATTAGAACCATTAGAACGATTTGTACCATTAGAACCATTAGTAGCATTAGAACCATTAGAATCATTAGAACCATTCGTACCATTAGAACCATTTGAACCCATAGAATCATTAGAAACATCAGGATCATTAGAACCATTCAAACCATTAGAGTCATTATAACGATTATAATCATTAGAACCATTTGTACCATTAGAACCATTAGTACATTTGAGCCATTAGAATCATTAGAACCATTAGAACCATCAGAAACATTAGTACCATTAGAATCATTAGAACCATCAGTACCATTAGAACCATCAGAAACATTAGAACCATCAGAAACATTAGTACCATTAGAATCATTAGAACCATCAGTAGCATTAAAACCATTCGTACCATTAGTAGCATTAGAACCATTAGAATCATTAGAACCATTCGAACAATTAGAACCATCAGAACCATTTGAACCATTAGAACCATTCGTACCATTAGTACCATTCGAACCATTAGTAGCATTAGAACCATTAGAACCATTAGAACCATTAGAACCATTATAATAATTAGAACCATTAGAACCATTAGAACCATTTGAATCGTCAGAACCATTCGTACCATTAGAACCATTTGAACCATCAGTACCATTGGAACCATTTGTACCATTAGAATCATTAGAACCCATAGAATCATCAGTAGCATTAGAACCATTCAAACCATTAGAGTCATTAGAACGATTATAATCATTAGAACCATTAGTACCATTAGAACCATTTGTACCATTAGAACCATTATAATCATTACAACCTTTAGAACCACTTGTACCATTAGTACAATCTGAATCATTAGAACCAATATAATCATTAGAACCATTCGTACCATTAGAACCATTAGTATATTTAAAAAAATTGAACGATTACAATCATTAGAACCATTCGTACCATTAGTACCATTAGAACCATTAGTAGCATTAGAACCATTAGTACCATTAGAACCATTAGAACCATCAGTAGCATTAGAACCATCAGTAGCATCAGTAGCATTAGAACCATCAGTAGCATTAGAACCATCAGTAGCATTAGAATCATTAGAACCCATAGAATCATTAGAATCATCAGTAGCATTAGAACCATTCAAACCATTAGAGTCATTAGAACGATTATAATTAATAGAACCATTAGTACCATTAGAACCATTGGAACCATTAGTACATTTGAGCAATTAGAACCAGTAGAACCATTTGTACCATTAGAACCATTAGAATCATTAGAACCTTTAGAACCATTTGTACCATTAGAACCATTAGAATCATTAGAACCTTTAGAACCATTAGTACCTTTAGAACCATTAGTACCATCTGAATCATTAGAACCATTAGAATCATTAGAACCATTAGTACTATTAGAACCATTAGAACCATTAGAACCATCAGCACCATTAGAACCATTAGAACCATTAGAACCATTAGTACCATTAGAACCATTAGAACCATTAGAACCATCAGCACCATAAGCACCATTAGAACCATTAGAACCATTAGTACCATTAGAACCATTAGAACCATCAGTACCATTAGAACCATTAGAACCATCAGCACCATTAGAACCATTAGAACCATTAGTACCATTAGAACCATTAGTACCATTAGTACCATTAGAACCATTAGTACCATTAGAACCATTAGAACCATCAGCACCATTAGAACCATTAGAACCATCAGCACCATTAGAACCATTAGAACCATTAGTACCATTAGTACCATTAGAACCATTAGAACCATTAGAACCATTAGTACCATTAGAACCATTAGAACAATTAGTACCATTAGAACCATTAGAACCATTAGAACCATTAGAACCATTAGAACCATTAGTACCATTAGAACCATTAGAACCATTAGTACCAATAGTAGAGGCTTTAAGACAACAAAGTGATATTGAAGATATTGTGGTGGGAAAGCATTAGCATAAACTGGCAATATGCACAGATGACACGTTGTTTGTTAGGAATCCTTAAACGTCAATTACAGGTCTACTTAAGTTGGTTAATGAATATACAGAGATTGATGGCTTCAGAATAAACTGGAAAAAGTCAAGAGGTTACTCCGGTAAATGATCTATGTACTGAAGAGCACATTTCTGATTTCAATTTTGTTTGGGCCCCAGAACGTCTGAAATATCTTGGTATTTTCCTATCATCAAATATAAATTTCATGGTTGAAGAGAACTTGGAAGCTATAGTGAATTCCTTGAAATCAGACTTTGTGAGATGGTCCTCCCTCTTTTTAACGTTCAGAACAAGATTTGAAATGATACAAATGCCAGTGGCTCAAACAATTAAAGTAAGCATGTTACCTCAATGTACCGAAATCCTTCATTAAGAAGATCAATGAAATGATCATGACATTTATATGGAATTCAAAGCAACCTCACATTGTCTTAGAGAAACAAATGATGCCAACATATAAAGGAGACATGTCTCTTCCAGATATTAAAACGTTACATGTCATGTGTAACAGGACAGACTATATACTGGCTCTATCCACCATAACAACCCCCCTCTTGGCTAGCAATTGAAGAAGACATGTCCCAACCCATGCCACTTAGATTGATATAATAAGAAATACTACCTGAATATCTGAAAGACCATCCAACAATATCTGCTTTTTGGAATATTCTTTCAAATGTTGGAAGTAAATGTGGAGTCTCCTCATCTACCAGTGGTGTTAAAGTACCTAATGTGGAGTCTCCTCATCTACCAGTGGTGGTAAAGTCCCTACTGTGGAGTCTCCTCATCTACCAGTGGTGTTAAAGTACCTAATGTGGAGTCTCCTCATCTACCAGTGGTGTTAAAGTCCCTAATGTGGAGTCTCCTCATCTACCAGTGGTGGTAAAGTCCCTAATGTGGAGTCTCCTCATCTACCAGTGGTGGTAAAGTACCTAATGTGGAGTCTCCTCATCTACCAGTGGTGGTAAAGTCCCTAATGTGGAGTCTCCTCATCTACCAGTGGTGGTAAAGTCCCTAATGTGGAGTCTCCTCATCTACCAGTGGTGGTAAAGTCCCTAATGTGGAGTCTCCTCATCTACCAGTGGTGGTAAAGTCCCTAATGTGGAGTCTCCTCATCTACCAGTGGTGGTAAAGTACCTAATGTGGAGTCTCCTCATCTACCAGTGGTGTTAAAGTACCTAATTATCATACTTGAGTAAGGATACATTAATAGAAAATGACTCAAGTAAAAGTGGAAGCCAACCAGTAAAATACGACTTCAGTTAAAGTCTAAAAGTATTTGGTTTAAAATATAATTAAGTATCGAAAGTACATGTAATTGCTAAAATATACTTAAGTATCAAAATTAAAAGTATAAATAATTTCACAATACTTATATTAAGCAAACCACACTGGCTAGCCAGGGGCATGCTCCAACACTCAGACATACATTACAAAGGAAGCATGTGTTTAGTGAGTCCTCCAGATCAGAGGCAGTAGGGATGACCAGGGATGTTCTCTGTTTAGTGAGTCCTCCAGATCAGAGGCAGTAGGGATGACCAGGGATGTAATCTGTTTAGTGAGTCCTCCAGATCAGAGGCAGTAGGGATGACCAGGGATGTTCTCTGTTTAGTGAGTCCTCCAGATCAGAGGCAGTAGGGATGACCAGGGACGTTCTCTGTTTAGTGAGTCCTCCAGATCAGAGGCCGTAGGGATGACCAGGGATGTTCTCTTGATAAGTGTGTGAATTAGGCCATTTTCCTGTCACGCTAAGTATACAAAATGTAACGGGTATTTTTGGGTGTCAGGGAAAATGTATGAAGTAGAAAGTACATTATTTTCTTTAGGAATGTAGTGAAGTAAAAGTAGTCAAAAATATAAATAGTAAAGTACAGATACCACCAAAAAAACAACTTAAGTAGTACTTTAAAGTATTTGTACTTAAGTACTTTAAACCACTGTTATGTACCTCTTTTCAATTAACCATCCGGAGCAATCTACACATGAATCTATCACAGACCGCTATTGGAGAGATTGGCTACAGATGGAAGTTGGGACCGTGTCTGATTTGTATAAAGATGGTAAAATGATGGAACTGAATGAACTAAAGGACAAGACCAACCATGTTATAATATTTCAGATTGTACAGGCAGTGATGTCAGCAGGATTAGAAGATGACTATACAATAAATGTAACGGGAAAAGGTGTGGGGGAAATGCTTTAATACATGCAGAGAGTCGAAAACACGTGTCAGTAGAATATCATTACTAACACTTACTAGACGCCCTCTAAAATGTACAAGGCAAAAATGACAACCGATAGCAAATGTTGGAGACTTAATTCAAATGATTCTGGGCTTGTAAATATGCTGGTCAAGTGTCCGAGTAGAAAATAGACTACACACAAATGCAGCCTTTATCTTGCTGAGAATTAACCTCCCAGAAGACACCAGATACTGAGAATTAACCTCCCAGAAGACACCAGACACTGAGAATTAACCTCACAGAAGACACCAGATACTGAGAATTAACTTCCCAGAAGACACCAGACACTGAGAATTAACCTCCCAGAGACACCAGATACTGAGAATTAACCTCCCAGAAGACACCAGATACTGAGAATTAACCTCCCAGAAGACACCAGACACTGAGAATTAACCTCCCAGAGACACCAGATACTGAGAATTAACCTCCCAGAAGACACCAGATACTGAGAATTAACTTCCCAGAAGACACCAGACACTGAGAATTAACCTCCCAGAGACACCAGATACTGAGAATTAACCTCCCAGAAGACACCAAATACTGAGAATTAACCTTCCAGAAGACACACCAGATGCTGAGAATTAACCTCCCAGAAGACACACCAGATACTGAGAATTAACCTTCCAGACACACCAGATACTGAGAATTAACCTTCCAGACACACCAGATACTGAGAATTAACCTCCCAGAAGACACACCAGATACTGAGAATTAACCTCCCAGAAGACACACCAGATACTGAGAATCAACCTCCCAGACACACCAGATACTGAGAATTAATCTCCCAGAAGACACCAGATACTGAGAATTAACTTCCCAGTAGACACACCAGATACTGAGAATTAACCTCCCAGAAGACAACAGATACTGAGAATTAACCTCCCAGAAGATACACCAGATATAAGCCTTTATCTCCTTCCTTTGGCTAAGGAGAGCTTGTTAGATATTTTTCTCTAACCTCCCACAGATTCAGCCCAGCAGAGATCTAGAGCCTCTAACCTCCCACAGACTCAGCCCAGCAGAGGTCTAGAGCCTCTAACCTCCCACAGACTCAGCCCAGCAGAGATCTAGAGCCTCTAACTAACCTCCCACACTCAGCCGTGCAGAGATCTAGAGCCTCTAACTAACCTCCCACACTCAGCCCAGCAGAGATCTAGAGCCTCTAACCTCCCACAGACTCAGCCCAGCAGAGATCTAGAGCCTCTAACTAACCTCCCACACTCAGCCCAGCAGAGATAATGAGCCTCTAACCTCCCACAGACTCAGCCCAGCAGAGATCTGGAGCCTCTAACTAACCTCCCACAGACTCAGCCCAGCAGAGATCTGGAGCCTCTAACCTCCCACAGACTCAGCCCAGCAGAGATCTAGAGCCTCTAACCTCCCACAGACTCAGCCCAGCAGAGGTCTAGAGCCTCTAACCTCCCACAGACTCAGCCCAGCAGAGATCTAGAGCCTCTAACCTCCCACAGACTCAGCCCAGCAGAGGTCTAGAGCCTCTAAACTCCCACATACTCAGCCCAGCAGAGATCTAGAGCCTCTAACCTCCCACAGACTCAGCCCAGCAGAGATCTGGAGCCTCTAACCTCCCACAGACTCAGCCCAGCAGAGATCTAGAGCCTCTAACCTCCCACAGACTCAGCCCAGCAGAGATCTGGAGCCTCTAACCTCCCACTGACTCAGCCCAGCAGAGGTCTAGAGCCTCTAACTAACCTCCCACAGACTCAGCCCAGCAGAGATCTAGAGCCTCTAACCTCCCACAGACTCAGCCCAGCAGAGATCTAGAGCCTCTAACCTCCCACTGACTCAGCCCAGCAGAGATCTAGAGCCTTTAACCTCCCACAGACTCAGCCCAGCAGAGATCTAGAGCCTCTAACCTCCCACAGACTCAGCCCAGCAGAGATCTAGAGCCTCTAACCTCCCACAGACTCAGCCCAGCAGAGGTCTAGAGCCTCTAACTAACCTCCCACAGACTCAGCCCAGCAGAGGTCTAGAGCCTCTAACCTCCCACAGACTCAGCCCAGCAGAGATCTAGAGCCTCTAACCTCCCACTGACTCATCCCAGCAGAGATCGAGAGCCTCTAACCTCCCACAGACTCAGCCCAGCAGAGATCTAGAGCCTCTAACCTCCCACAGACTCAGCCCAGCAGAGATCTAGAGCCTCTAACCTCCCACAGACTCAGCCCAGCAGAAATCTAGAGCCTCTAACCTCCCACAGACTCATCCCAGCAGAGATCTAGAGCCTCTAACCTCCCACAGACTCAGCCCAGCAGAAATCTAGAGCCTCTAACCTCCCACAGACTCAGCCCAGCAGAGATTGAGAGCTTCTAACCTCCCACAGACTCAGCCCAGCAGAGATCTAGAGCCTCTAACCTCCCACTGACTCAGCCCAGCAGATATCTAGAGCCTCTAACCTCCCACTGACTCAGCCCAGCAGAGATCTAGAGCTTCTAACCTCCCACAGACTCAGCCCAGCAGAGATCTAGAGCCTCTAACTAACCTCCCACAGACTCAGCCCAGCAGAGATCTAGAGCCTCTAACTAACCTCCCACAGACTCAGCCCAGCAGAGATCTAGAGCCTCTAACTAACCTCCCACAGACTCAGCCCAGCAGAGAACTAGAGCCTCTAACTAACCTCCCACAGACTCATCCCAGCAGAGATCGAGAGCCTCTAACCTCCCACAGACTCAGCCCAGCAGAGATCTAGAGCCTCTAACCTCCCACTGACTCATCCCAGCAGAGATCGAGAGCCTCTAACCTCCCACAGACTCAGCCCAGCAGAGATCTAGAGCCTCTAACCTCCCACAGACTCAGCCCAGCAGAGATCTGGAGCCTCTAACCTCCCACAGACTCAGCCCAGCAGAAATCTAGAGCCTCTAACCTCCCACAGACTCATCCCAGCAGAGATCTAGAGCCTCTAACCTCCCACAGACTCAGCCCAGCAGAAATCTAGAGCCTCTAACCTCCCACAGACTCAGCCCAGCAGAGATTGAGAGCTTCTAACCTCCCACAGACTCAGCCCAGCAGAGATCTAGAGCCTCTAACCTCCCACTGACTCAGCCCAGCAGAGATCTAGAGCCTCTAACCTCCCACTGACTCAGCCCAGCAGAGATCTAGAGCCTCTAACCTCCCACAGACTCAGCCCAGCAGAGATCTAGAGCTTCTAACCTCCCACAGACTCAGCCCAGCAGAGATCTAGAGCCTCTAACTAACCTCCCACAGACTCAGCCCAGCAGAGATCTAGAGCCTCTAACTAACCTCCCACAGACTCAGCCCAGCAGAGATCTAGAGCCTCTAACTAACCTCCCACAGACTCAGCCCAGCAGAGAACTAGAGCCTCTAACTAACCTCCCACAGACTCATCCCAGCAGAGATCGAGAGCCTCTAACCTCCCACAGACTCAGCCCAGCAGAGATCTAGAGCCTCTAACCTCCCACAGACTCATCCCAGCAGAGATCGAGAGCCTCTAACCTCCCACAGACTCAGCCCAGCAGAGATCTAGAGCCTCTAACCTCCCACAGACTCAGCCCAGCAGAGATCGAGAATTTCTTCAATAACTCTGGAAATGAAGATGACACGTAGTATCTCTCATCCTGGTCCCTTGTTCTCTGAGCAGATGGCAAGAGGCCGTCAGAGTCTACATTTACGCACGCACGCACACACACAGAGAGAGAGAGAGACAGCTGTCGATGGAGCTTGACTTAGCAGGGAGCTGGGTGGGCTGTCTGCCTACTGCTAGTTAGGTTAGTTAGATGCTTCCGCCACATTAAAATTACATGACCAATATGCTCACATTGCTCACACTTTGAAGAGTTCTGCCAAATATACACCATTACGGGTTATTTCCATCATGTGTCAAATGAAGAAGACTGTCTGTAGGCCAGACTAACATTTAGACAATGAACGTCAGAGATATTGTAAATGCAGGCCAGGCTACTGTAGGCCTAACAAGCTCTCCTTAGCCAGAGTAATGAGATATAGGCTACTGTAGGCCTAACAAGCTCTCCTTAACCAGAGTAATGAGATATAGGCTACTGTAGGCCTAACAAGCTCTCCTTAACCAGAGTAATGAGATATAGGCTACTGTAGGCCTAACAAGCTCCCCTTAACCAGAGTAATGAGATATAGGCTACTGTAGGCCTAACAAGCTCTCCTTAACCAGAGTAATGAGATATAGGCTACTGTAGGCCTAACAAGCTCCCCTTAACCAGAGTAATGAGATATAGGCTACTGTAGGCCTAACAAGCTCCCCTTAACCAGAGTAATGAGATATAGGCTACTGTAGGCCTAACAAGCTCCCCTTAACCAGAGTAATGAGATATAGGCTACTGTAGGCCTAACAAGCTCTCCTTAACCAGAGTAATGAGATATAGGCTACTGTAGGCCTACCTAGCTCCCCTTAACCAGAGTAATGAGATATAGGCTTATAGGCTACTGTAGGCCTAACAAGCTCTCCTTAACCAGAGTAATGAGATATAGGCTACTGTAGGCCTACCTAGCTCCCCTTAACCAGAGTAATGAGATATAGGCTTATAGGCTACTGTAGGCCTAACAAGCTCTCCTTAACCAGAGTAATGAGATATAGGCTACTGTAGGCCTAACAAGCTCTCCTTAACCAGAGTAATGAGATATAGGCTACTGTAGGCCTACCTAGCTCTCCTTAACCAGAGTAATGAGATATAGGCTACTGTAGGCCTAACAAGCTCCCCTTAACCAGAGTAATGAGATATAGGCTACTGTAGGCCTAACAAGCTCTCCTTAACCAGAGTAATGAGATATAGGCTTATAGGCTACTGTAGGCCTACCAAGCTCTCCTTAGCCAGAGTAATGAGATATTATCCGCATTCCAAATGGCTCCCTATTCCCTATGTAGTGCACTACCTTTGATCAGGGCCCTTTGGGACGCATCCATACTTGACAATGAGAGAGTAGACTGTGAGTAGTGTCTGAGTAATGGTTATTCAGGTGAACAGTCTGACAACTACCAGTATCACGGAGCATGGGACGACAGCTGCTACAGCAACTGCTGGTCTACACCCAGACACTACATATGTGACCGACCGGGGTTTCAAACACAGGTCTCCTGAGCTCCACAAAACGGTGTTAGCCTACGGAGCTAAAGCCTAGATATTCAGGTCTCAGGCTACAGGTTACAATTTAGAATGTGAGTGACTCAGCAAACCACCTCTGTCACACAGATACCACTCAGAGGGCAGCTCACTGAAAAAAAATCTGCCGTTCTGCCCTTGAGCAAGGCAGTTAATAATGCCCAACAACAACTGCTCCCCGGGCGCAGAAGACGTGGATGTTGATTAAGGCAGCCCCCCGCACCTCTCTGATTCAGAGCTTAAGGGTTAAATGAAGAAGACACATTTCAGTTGAAGGCATTCAGTTGTACAACTGACTAGGTATCCCCCCCTTCTCCTTTCCCTGAATATTACCAATTCAGTTTAGAGACAAAAACCGCTTTCAACCAAAATGATTATTCACAGTGAGTGAGTTGCCACTCCTGCCTCACACTCCATCCACATTGAATATGAAAATTGACATTCACACGGTTATGATTCACTCGCTTTCAGAGAGTCATGCTTTAAACAAATAATGACTCACTCAGCCTGGTTGCACCCCAAGTGGAACACTGCTTTGGACCGGGGCCAATAGGAGGGTTAACATACCAGTACCAGCCAAAAGTTTGGACACACCTACTCATTCAAGGGTTTTTCTTTATTTTTACTATTTTCTACATTGTAGAATAATAGTGACATCAAAAATATTAAATGAGACATATGGAATCATGTAGTAACCAAAGAAGTGTTAAGAAAATCAAAATATATTTTAGATTCTTCAAAGCAGCCACCCTTTGCCTTGATGACAGCTTTGCACACTCTTGGCATTCTCTCAACCAAGAACAGCTCAAATAAACAAAGAGAAATGACAGTCCATAATTACTTTAAGACGTGCAGGTCAGTCAATCCGGAAAATGTCAAGAACTTTGGAGGTTTCGTCAAGTGCAGTCGCAAAAACCATCAAGCGCTGAGGAAACTTGATCTCATGAGGACTGCCACAGGAAAGGAAGACCCAGAATTACCTCTGCTGCAGAGGATAAGTTCATTAGAGTTACCAGCCTCAGAAATTGCACCCCAAATAAATGCTTCACAAATGCTTCACAAAGTTCAAGTAACAGACACATCTCAACATCAACTGTTCAGAGGAGACTGTGTGAATCAGGCCTTCATGGTCGAATTGCTGCAAAGAAACTACAACTAAAGGACACCAATAAGAAGAAGAGACTTGCTTGGGACAAAAAACATGAGCAACGGTAATTAGACTGGTGGAAATCTGTTTTTTGGTTCCAACCGCCGTGTCTTTGTGAGATGCAGAGTAGGTGAACGGATGATCTCCGCATATGTGGTTCCCACCGTGAAGAATGGAGGTGATGGTGTGATGGTGCTTTGCTGGTGACACTGTGATTTATTTAGAATTCAAGACAGACTTTACCAGAATGCCTACCACAGCATTCTGCAGCGATACGCCATCCCATCTGGTTTGTGCTTAGTGGGACTATCATTTGTTTTTCAACAGGACAATGACCCAACACACCTCCAGGCTGTGTAAGGGCTTTATGACCAAGAAGGAGAGTGATGGAGTGCTGCATCAGATGACCTGGCCTCCACAATCACCCGACCTCAACCCAATTGAGATGGTTTGGGATGAGTTGGACCGCAGAGTGAAGGAAAAGCAGCCAACAAGTGCTCAGCATCTGTGGGAAGTCCTTCAAGACTGTTAGAAAGCATTCCTCATGAAGCTGGTTGAGAGAATGCCAAGAGTGTGCAAAGCCGTCAAAGCAAAGGCTGTCTACTTTGAAGAATCTCAAAAATAAAATCTATTTTGATTTGTTTAACACTTTTTTGGTTACTAAATGATTCTGCAATACAGTGCCTTGCAAGTGTATTCATCCCCTTGGCGTTTTCCTATTTTGTTGCATTACAACCCTGTAATTTAAAATAGATTTTTATTTGGATTTCATGTCATGGACATACACAAAATAGTCCAAATTGGTGAAGGGAAGTGAAAAAAATTACTTGTTTCAAAAAATGATAAAAACAGTATAGTGGTGTGTGCATATGTATTCACCTCCTTTGCTATGAAGCCCCTAAATAAGATCTGGTGCAATCAATTACCACATAACTAAATAAATAAATAAAGTCCACCTGTGTGCAATCTAAGTGTCACATGATCTGTCACGTGATCTCAGTATATTTACACCTGTTCTGAAAGGCCCCAGAGTCTGCAACACCACTAAGCAAGGTGCACCACCAAGCAAGCCTCACCATGAAGAACAAGGAGCTCTCCAAACAGGTCAGGGACAAAGTTGTGGAGAAGTACAGATCAGGGTTGGGTTATAAAATAAATATCAGAAACTGTGAACATCCCACGGAGCATCATTAAATCCATTAGAAAAAAATTGAAAGAATATGGCACCACAACAAACCTGCCTAGAGAGGGCCACCCACCAAACTCACAGACCAGGCAAGGAGGGCATTAATCAGAGAGGCAACAAAGAGACCAAAGATAACCCTGAAGGAGCTGCAAAGCTCCACAGCGGAGATTGGAGTATCTGTCCATAGGACCACTTTAAGCCGTAAACTTCACAGAGCTGGGCTACGGAAGAGTGGCCAGAAAAAAAGCAGTTGCTTGAAAAAAAAATAGGCAAACATGTTGATGGACACCAACGTGTTCGCCAAAAGGCATGTGGGAGACTCCCCAAACATATGAAAGAAGGTACTCTGGTCAGATGAGACTAAAATTGAACTTTTTGGCCATCAAGGAAAATGCTATTTCTAGTACAAACCCAACACCTCTCATCACCCCAAGAACACCATCCCCACAGTGAAGCATGATGGTGGCAGCATTATGCTGTGGGGGTGTTTTTCATTGGCAGGGACGGGGAAACTGGTCAGAATTGACAATAGACTATTGAGGGACTATCATCAGGACAATATACTATTGATGGGCTATCAGCAGGACATTAGACTATTGAGGGACTATCAGCAGGACAATAGACTATTGATGGGCTATCAGCAGGACAATATACTATTGATGGACTATCAGCAGGACAATATACTATTGATGGACTATCAGCAGGACAATAGACTATTGAGGGACTATCAGCAGGACAATATAGTATTGAGGGACTATCAGCAGGAAAATAGACTATTGATGGACTAGTCAAGGGCTTCAGTGATATCCTTTAAAACCTTCATGGCTGCTGTAATTGTGCTATGCTTCTTCCTGAAGCCCGATTGGTACATTGATAAAATAGAGTTAGTAAATAAAAACTCTTTTAGCTTACAAGGGTTTCAAGTATTTTCCCCAGGGGTGACAGTTTTGAGATTGGCCTATAATCAATCAATCAATTTTATTTTATATAGCCCTTCGTACATCAGATAATATCTCGAAGTGCTGTACAGAAACCCAGCCTAAAACCCCAAACAGCTAGAATGCAGGTGTAGAAGCACGGTGGCTAGGAAAAACTCCCTAGAAAGGCCAAAACCTAGGAAGAAACCTAGAGAGGAACCAGGCTATGAGGGGTGGCCAGTCCTCTTCTGGCTGTGCCGGGTGGAGATTATAACAGAACTATGCCAAGATGTTCAAAAATGTTCATAAGTGACAAGCATGGTCAAATAATAATCATGAATAATTTTCAGTTGGCTTTTCATAGCTGATCATTAAGAGTTGAAAAACAACAGGTCTGGGACAGGTGGCGGTTCCATAACCGCAGGCAGAACAGCTGAAACTGGAATAGCAGCAAGGCCAGGCGGACTGGGGACAGCAAGGAGTCACCACGGGCGGCAGTCCCGACGCATGGTCCTAGGGCCCAGGTCCTCCGAGAGAAAGAAAGAGAGAAGGAGAAAATTAGAGAGAGCCAAGATTTTCAAAATGTTCATAAATGACAAGCATGGTCAAATAATAATCAGGAATAAATCTCAGTTGGCTTTTCATAGCCGATCATTAAGAGTTGAAAACAGCAGGTCTGGGACAGGTAGGGGTTTCGTAACCGCAGGTAGAAACAGTTGAAACTGGAATAGCAGCAAGGCCGGGCGGACTGGGGACAGCAAGGTGTCAGCATGCCCGGTAGTCCTGACGTATGGTCCTAGGGCTCAGGTTCTCAGAGAGAACGAGAGAATTAGAGAGAGCATACTTAAATTCACACAGGACACTGGATAAGACAGGAGAAGTACTCCAGGTATAACCAACTGACCCTAGCCCCCCGACACATAAACTACTGCAGCATAAATACTGGAGGCTGAGACAGGAGCGGTCAGGAGACACTGTGGCCCCATCCGAAGAAACCCCCGGACAGGGCCAAACAGGAAGGATATAACCCCACCCACTCTGCCAAAGCACAGCCCCCACACCACTAGAGGGATATCCTCAACCACCAACTTACAATCCTGAGACAAGGCCGAGTATAGCCCACAAAGGTCTCCACCACAGCACAACCAAGGGGGGGCGCCAACCCAGACAGGAAGTTCACGTCAGTAACTCAACCCACTCAAGTGACGCACCCCTCCTAGGGACGGCATGAAAGAGCACCAGTAAGCCAGTGACTCAGCCCCAGTAACAGGGTTAGAGGCAGAGAATCCCAGTGGAGAGAGGGGAACCGGCCCTGGAGAGACAGCAAGGGCGGTTCGTTGCTCCAGAGCCTTTCCGTTCACCTTCACACTTCTGGGCAGACTACACTCAATCATATGACCTACTGAAGAGATAAGTCTTCAGTAAAGACTTAAAGGTTGAGACCGAGTCTGCGTCTCTCACATGGGTAGGCAGACTGTTCCATAAAAATGGAGATCTATAGGAGAAAGCCCTGCCTCCAGCTGTTTGCTTAGAAATTTTAGGGACAATTAGGAGGCCTGCGTCTTGTGACCGTAGCATACGTGTAGGTATGTACGGCAGGACCAACTCGGAAAGATAGGTAGGAGCAAGCCCATGTAACGCTTTATAGGTTAACAGTAAAACCTTGAAATCAGCCCTTGCCTTAACGGGAAGCCAGTGTAGGGAAGCTAGCACTGGAGTAATATGATCAAATTTCTTGGTTCTAGTCAGGATTCTAGCAGCCGTATTTAGCACTAACTGAAGTTTATTTAGTGCTTTATCCGGGTAGCCGGAAAGTAGAGCATTGCAGTAGTCTAACCTAGAAGTAACAAATGCATGGATTAATTTTTCTGCATAATTTTTGGACAGAAAATTTCTGATTTTTGCAATGTTACGTAGATGGAAAAAAGCTGTCCTTGAAACAGTCTTGATATGTTCGTCAAAAGAGAGATCAGGGTCAAGAGTAACGCCGAGGTCCTTCACAGTTTTATTTGAGACGACTTTACAACCATCAAGATGAATTGTCAGATTTAACAGAAGATCTCTTTGTTTCTTGGGACCTAGAACAAGCATCTCTGTTTTGTCCGAGTTTAAAAGTAGAACGTTTTCAGCCATCCACTTCCTTATGTCTGAAACACAGGCTTCTAGCGAGGGCAATTTTGGGGCTTCACCATGTTTCATTGAAATGTACAGCTGTGTGTCATCCGCATAGCAGTGAAAGTTAACATTATGTTTTCGAATAACATCCCCAAGAGGTAAAATATATAGTGAAAACAATAGTGGTCCTAAAACGGAACCTTGAGGAACACCGAAATGTACAGTTGATTTGTCAGAGGACAGACCATTCACAGAGACAAACTGATATCTTTCCGACAGGTAAGATCTAAACCAGGCCAGAACTTGTCCGTGTAGACCAATTTGGGTTTCCAGTCTCTCCAAAAGAATGTGGTGATCGATGGTGTCAAAGGCAGCACTAAGGTCTAGTAGCACGAGGACAGATGCAGAGCCTCGGTCTGACGCCATTAAAAGGTAATTTACCACCTTCACAAGTGCAGTCTCAGTGCTATGATGGGGTCTAAAACCAGACTGAAGCATTTCGTATACATTGTTTGTCTTCAGAAAGGCAGTGAGTTGCTACGCAACAGCTTTTTCTAAAATTTTTGAGAGGAATGGAAGATTCGATATAGGCCGATAGTTTTTTATATTTTCCGGGTCAAGGTTTGGCTTTTTCAAGAGAGGCTTTATCACTGCCACTTTTAGTGAGTTTGGTACACATCCGGTGGATAGAGAGCTGTTTATTATGTTCAACATAGGAGGGCCAAGCACAGGAAGCAGCTCCTTCAGCAGTTTAGTAGGAATAGGATCCAGTATGCAGCTTGAAGGTTTAGAGGCCATGATTATTTTCATCATTGTGTCAAGAGATATAGTACTAAAACACTTAAGTGTCTCTCCCGATCCCAGGCCCTCGCAGAGCTGTGCAGATCCAGGACAGCTAAGCCCTGGAGGAATACGCAGATTCAAAGAGGAGTCCGTAATTTGCTTTCTAATGGTCATGATCTTTTCCTCAAAGAAGTTCATGAATTTATTACTGCTGAAGTGAAAGCCATCCTCTCTTGGGGAATGCTGCTTTTTAGTTAGCTTTGCAACAGTATCAAAAAGAAATTTTGGATTGTTCTTATTTTCCTCGATTAAGTTGGAAAAGTAGGATGATCGAGCAGCAGTGAGGGCTCTTCGGTACTGCACGGTACTGTCTTTCCAAGCTAGTCGGAAGACTTCCAGTTTTGTGTGGCGCCATTTCCGTTCCAATTTCCTGGAAGCTTGCTTCAAAGCTCGGGTATTTTCTGTATACCAGGGAGCTAGTTTCTTATGACAAATGTTTTTCGTTTTTAGGGGTGCAACTGCATCTAGGGTATTGCGCAAGGTTAAATTGAGTTCCTCAGTTAAGTGGTTAACTGATTTTTGTCCTCTGACGTCCTTGGGTAGGCAGAAGGAGTCTGGAAGGGCATCAAGGAATTTTTGTGTTGTCTGAGAATTTATAGCACGACTTTTGATGCTCCTTGGTTGGGGTCTGAGCAGATTATTTGTTGCGATTGCAAACGTAATAAAATGGTGGTCCGATAGTCCAGGATTATGTGGAAAAACATTAAGATCTACAACATTTATTCCATGGGACAAAACTAGGTCCAGAGTATGACTGTGGCAGTGAGTAGGTCCAGAGACATGTTGGACAAAACCCACTGAGTCGATGATGGCTCCGAAAGACTTTTGGAGTGGGTCTGTGGACTTCTCCATGTGAATATTAAAATCACCAAAAATTAGAATATGATCTGCTATGACTACAAGGTCTGATAGGAATTCAGGAAACTCAGAGAGGAACGCTGTATATGGCCCAGGAGGCCTGTAAACAGTAGCTATAAAAAGTGATTGAGTAGGCTGCATAGATTTCATGACTAGAAGCTCAAAAGACGAAAACGCAATTTTTTTTTTTGTAAATTGAAATTTGCTATCGTAGATGTTTTTTTTTGTTTTTTGTTTTTTTTTAGGGGAGGATCAGCTTAGTATTGCGGAAAGAATGTTGCTTCCAATGTAATTGTCTGCATCATTTCCATTCCCCCATATTTTTTTGGGTAAATATATATATCCATACACGTATGCATACATATACACATATATACATACACATACCTATATAGACATACATACTTTTTTAAAGAATATGCCTTTATTATTATTCCCCGCGACCCTACCACCAATCCCCCAATTGGAGTAAACTTATAAACACTTCTGCTTTTACCTTCAATTTCTACATCTTATACCTATCTTACAGACACAGTCCACTTTACAATAGTTCTCTCTTATTTGTTCTTAGTCCTTCCTCTATTTCTGTTGTCCATCCAATTTTATTTCCACTTGTAACTGTGCTATTTCACAAAAGCTCCGCACCTATACACATTTCACAGATCCCGTATGCCCTATATTGTTTATCTTGTTATTAGTCCCACCCTTCAGGTCCACCCAATCCCTCCCATCTA
Source organism: Salvelinus fontinalis (assembly GCF_029448725.1). Taxonomy (NCBI): domain Eukaryota; kingdom Metazoa; phylum Chordata; class Actinopteri; order Salmoniformes; family Salmonidae; genus Salvelinus; species Salvelinus fontinalis. Next base: position 65,126,753 of record NC_074670.1, read on the forward strand.
TCTTCCAACATCATCCATTTCGGATTTCTATTTGCCATACATTTCTCAACTGTGCTGTGATGCTTCACAAAAGACCTGAACCTTCCTATTCTCATAGCTTCTACAGATTGTAAATTAAAAATAAACATCTTTGCCAAAATAATTATTATATTATTGATTGATTGACTATGGCTTTTCAAATCCCCCAGTATTGCTATCTGTAGCGTTAGTTTTAGGCAAATGTTGCAATTCTTCAGCCATTCCTGGACCTGTGACCAAAAACGAGCTACATATGGACAATACCAAAATAAATGATCTAATGACTCTGCCTCCTCACAACAGAATCTGCAGAGCTGGGAAGATTGTATACCCCATATATATAACATTCTATTAGTTGCAAGAATTTTGTACAATAATTTAAATTGAAAAATTCGAAGTTTTGAATCCGGCGTTGTTTTGCGTATCAATTCATAAACCATGTGCCATGGAATGGGTACATCGAAAATCTCTTCCCAACTATTTTGCAATTTGTATGGCACAGCTGTTAGTTTTTTGGTCCTTAAATGAAATTGGTATATGTTTTTATTTATCACACTTTTCTTTAACCATTTTTGTTCTTTAATACAGGGCCGACATACAAGTTCCTTACTTTTATCCCCTTCTACTTGCCTCTTCCATTTTTGTGGTAATGCTGCAATTAATTGGTTGTAATTTTGGGTAGAGCAGACTTTTCCATATGTCTGTGTTAGCTGCATGTGTGACATAACTCCACCAGTCCTATTTATGATATCATTCACAAAAATTATACCTTTTTTAAACATTTCTTCGATAAATACAGTTTTTTTATCAATTATTATATTTGAATTTAACCACAATATTTGTTGTACTATTTGTTCCGTCCCTTCAGGTGGATTAAACTGAAATTGCAACCAACTTTCTAAGGCTTGTTTAAAGAATAAGGATATTTTGGAGATCATTTCCTTTTCAAACAACCGAAAATGAGCAGGTGTAATCTGAATAAAGGGAAAAAGGCCCTTCTTGAACATAGGATGAGACATTCGTACCAGTTTACTAGAGAACCAGTTTGGATTTAAGTATAACTTTTGTATGACCGATGCCTTTAGTGAGAGGTCTAATGCTTTAATATTTAATAATTTCTGCCCTCCGAATTCATATTCGTTATATAAATAGGCCCTTTTAATTTTATCTGGCTTGCCGTTCCAAATAAAATTGAATATTTTTTGTTCATATAATTTAAAAAACAGGTCACTAGGAGTAGGCAAAACCATAAGCAAATAGGTAAACTGTGATATGACTAAAGAGTTAATTAGGGTGATTTTTCCACAAATAGACAGGTATTTTCCTTTCCATGGTAGCAAGATCTTATCTATTTTTGCTAACTTTCTATAAAAATTTATTGGAGTGAGATCATTTCTTTCTTTTGGGATTTTTATACCGAGTATGTCCACATCTCCGTCAGACCATTTAATTGGTAAACTACATGGCAATATAAAATGTGTATTTTTTAGTGATCCAATACGTAATATGGTACATTTATCATAATTTGGTTTAAATCCAGAGAGGATAGCAAAGGTATCTAGATCCTCTATGAGGCCCTGGAGAGACTCTAGTTGTGGTTTTAAAAGAAAACATGAATCATCAGCGTACAATGACACCTTAGTTTTTAAGCCATGGATTTCTAATCCTTTAATATTAATGTTTGATCTAATTTTAACAGCTAACATTTCGATGGCAATAATAAATAGATATGCCGATAGTGGACAACCTTGTTTTACTCCTCTAGATAGTTTAAAACTTTCTGAGATGTAGCCATTATTTACTATTTTACACCTAGGGTTACTATACATAATTTTAACCCATTTTATAAGAGATTCCCCAAAATTGAAATATTCTAGGCATTTATATATAAACTCCAGTCGTACTTTATCAAAAGCCTTTTCAAAATCAGCTATGAAAACCAGGCCTGGTGTCCCCGATATCTCATAGTGTTCTATTGTTTCCAGTACTTGCCTTATATTATCTCCAATGTATCGTCCATGTAAAAAACCTGTCTGATTAGGATGAATAATATCTGACAAAACTTTTTTTATTCTATGCGCCAAGCATTTTGCTAGGATTTTTGCATCACAACACTGAAGTGTAAGAGGTCTCCAATTTTTTAATTGGACTGGATCTTTATATATACCACTTGGGTCCTGTTTCAGTAATAACGATATCAGACCTTCTTGTTGTGTGTCTGATAATCTACCATTTATATAGGAGTGGTTAAAACAAGCTAATAATGGTCCTTTGAGTATATCAAAAAACGTTTTGTATACTTCCACTGGTATGCCATCCAGCCCTGGAGTTTTCCCATCTTTAAAGGCCCCAATTGCAACAAGCAGTTCCTCCTCTGTAATTTGGCCTTCACATGAGTCTTTCTGTTCAGATGTTAATTTTACATTATTAATAGGAAAAAAATCCATACAATTAGTTTCAGTTAGTGGAGATGGAGGAGCCTGAAACGAAAACATATTCTTAAAGTACTTTACTTCCTCTTTCAAAATATCATTTGGTGAATCATGCGTGACTCCATCATTTGTAACAAGTTTTAATACATTTTTTTTGGTAGCATTTCTATATTGAAGATTGAAAAAGAATTTGGTGCATTTTTCCCCATATTCCATCCAGTTCGCTTTATTTTTATAATATATTACACTGGATCTTTCTTGAATAAGTTCCTCCATTTCTTTTTGTTTTTCCTCTAAATTATTCTGTGCCTCTATGGTACCGTTTTTATTGCTATCTAACTGTACTGTTAGTCCTTCAATTTCCTTTGTTAATATGGACTCTTTTGATCTAAATTGCTTTTGTTTTATAGATGAGTACTGAATTGCATGGCCTCTAAAGGCACACTTAAAAGTGTCCCATACAATAAGGGGATCTGCTGTACCTATGTTATGTCTGAAAAAGTCAGTTATAAAATCTTCTGTCCTAGTTCTAAACAATTTATCATCTAGTAGACTTTGATTAAATTTCCAATATCCTCGCCCACGTGGAAATTCTGTAAGAGAAATATATATGCCAATTATGTGATGATCCGACCGCATTCTATCCCCTATCAACACTTTTTTAACTTTTGGTGCCAGAGAGAATGGAATAAGAAAGTAGTCAAGACGACTAGCTTGATTCAGCCTCCGCCATGTATATCTCACTAAATCAGGGTATTTAAGTCTCCATATATCCACTAATTCCAATATATCCATGACATTCATGATTTCCTTAAGTGCCTGAGGGTGATAATTTGTAGTGTGATTTCCTTTCCGGTCTATAGAGCTATTTAAGACCGTATTAAAATCTCCCATTATAATAATAGAGTCTAGTGTTGCTTGTAGAGTTGATAAATTCTTATATATATTTTCAAAGAAGCTTGGATCATCATTATTCGGACCGTATAGGTTAACAAGCCATATTTGTTTATTGTCCAATAACATATTTAAAATAATCCATCTACCTTGAGGATCTGTTTGGACAATTTGCACATTTGGATCAAAATTATTGTTAATTAAGATCATCACCCCTTTTGAATTTCTTTGCCCATGGGAGAAATATATTTTGCCCACCCAGTTCTTTTTCCACAAAACTTCATCTAAAACTGTTGAATGGGTTTCCTGTAAACAATAAATATTATAATCCTTCTCTTTTAGCCAGGTAAATACTGATCGTCTTTTCTTATTATCTGCTAAGCCATTACAATTGTAACTGGCTATACTTATTTCACCACTTACCATGAGACACACCTTTCATTCTTTTAATCAGAATATATTTTTGTAAACGTACTATTAAAAAGTAACACAATGATTGAGTGTCTATATAGTTGTACCATGATATTTGCATTTCTACTAAGTAAACCTCCAATTGGTCCCTACTATTCCACCCGCTAAAAGGCCTCATCTCGAGATGGCTTGTCATCCCAATGCCCGGCAGACCACCCTCGACCCCCTGTATCCCATAGCCCTGAACCGACTGGGATCCATTCTTTGAAAAGAGCATACAGTTCCATTTACCGAATTGAAGTAAATCAATTGCCATATGCATTTCCATTGCAGTCACCTCGATTTGTATTATATATAGCTGTGGATCATCCTCTATTGTACCTTACATCTTTTACTTCTTCTTTCGCAACAGTTGTGGGATACACACATACACACTCAGCCCTTACCCCCACACAACCATAAGCTCACTTTCTCAACAGTTGCACCATCCCAGAGCCCAACTCAAGATGGGTCATGATTTCCAAATGCCATTGCAGTTGCAGCTGCATGAGAAGGCCTGCAAGACCGCGCAAAAAAATAAGCAAAAATTGAAATTTATTTACCATTGTCATATCCTAGATAATGGCCGTCAAATGTACACCCTATTCCTGAAAGAAACACCCACAATACGGCCACCAGTCATGACCATGTCCCCACGCATCTCCATGCAGTCCGACCTTGATTCTGTGCCACCAGGGCCACAATAATATACCCCCTCTCTGAATGTCCGAGTGTGACCCCCTCCCCATGGGTTACTGCAGCTAGTGTTGCCAGCACTGCCACTGCCTGGGTGGGGGTACCCCACCGGAATCCCCACCGGCTAGGTACAAGGTCGTCAAGGTTCTCATTAGCAGCTTTGAGAAATTCCTTGTATATTTTCCTCTCCCTTTAGGGGGCTTTGGCTTTGCAGGACCAACCCTGCCAAGCAGGCTCAGAATCTTGAGGGGGCAGTGCTGCTCTTGGTCTCTGACCTCATTTTAGCTGCATATAGACCGCTTACAGCGAGCACATAAAACAGTTAGGGACTTCTCCTTAATATCTGGGTCATTCAGGTGGGTGTCTAGGGTATAGGGCCATAGACAGTACCATTAAAATAGGATAATAATTAGATATAATTTTTTAAGATAAAAAAAATGTAGTTTTCCATGATAGGACAATAAATAAATAAGACGTATAATTCATTATAAAAGTATATCCATCATCTGAACAACATTGAAAGCCCTCTCATACCCGGCTCACAGCAATACATTGGCTCTGGGATATGCAACCATTTCATTACTCACTCACTCAACTTTCCAAACATAACAAATAAGATAAAAAATAAAATAAACACAAACCATACCATCCACACATACTGCTATCGTAGATGTTAGCAACACCTCCGCCTTTGCGGGATGCACGGGGGATATGGTCACTAGTGTAACCAGGAGGTGAGGCCTCATTTAACACAGTAAATTCATCAGGCTTAAGCCATGTTTCAGTCAGGCCAATCACATCAAGATTATGATCAGTGATTAGTTCATTGACTATGACTGCCTTTGAAGTGAGGGATCTAACATTAAGTAACCCTATTTTGAGATGTGAGGTATCACGATCTCTTTCAATAATGGCAGGAATGCAGGAGGTCTTATAAGATTGCTAAGGCGAACACCGCCATGTTTAGTTTTGCCCAACCTAGGTCGAGGCACAGACACAGTCTCAATGGGTATGGCTGAGCTGACTACACTGACTGTGCTATTGGCAGACTCCACTAAGCTGGCAGGTTGGCTAACAGCCTGCTGCCTGGCCTGCACCCTATTTCATTGTGGGGCTAAAGGAGTTAGAGCCCTGTCTATGTTGGTAGATAAGATGAGAGCACCCCTCCAGGTAGGATGGAGTCCGTCACTCCTTAGCAGGTCAGGCTTGGTCCTGTTTGTGGGTGAGTCCCAGAAAGAGGGCCAATTATCTACAAATTCTATCTTTTGGGAGGGGCAGAAAACAGTTTTCAACCAGCGATTGAGTGCTGAGACTCTGCTGTAGAGCTCGTCACTCCCCCTAACTGGGAGGGGGCCAGAGACAATTACTCGATGCCGACACATCTTTCTAGCTGATTTACACGCTGAAGCTATGTTGCACTTGGTGACCTCTGACTGTTTCATCCTAACATCGTTGGTGCCGACGTGGATAGCAATATCTCTATACTCTCTACACTCGCCAGATTTAGCTTTAGCCAGCACCATCTTAAGATTAGCCTTAACGTCGGTAGCCCTGCCCCCTGGTAAACAGTGTATGATCGCTGGGGGATTCGTTTTAAGTCTAATACTGCGGGTAATGGAGTCGCCAATGACTAGGGTTTTCAATTTGTCAGAGCTAACGGTGGGAGCCTTCGGCGTCTCAGACCCCGTAACGGGAGGAGTAGAGACAAGAGAAGACTCAGACTCAGACTCCGACTCGCTGCTTAATGGGGAAAACCGGTTGAAAGTTTCTGTCGGCTGAATGAGCGACACCGGTTGAGCATTCCAACAGCATTTCCCTCCAGAAGCCATGAGAAAGTTGTCCGGCTGCGGGGACTGTGCGGGGGGATTTATACTAACGTTACTATCTGTACTTACTGGTGGCACAGCAGCTGTTTCTCCCTTTCCTACACTGAAAATACCCTTGCCTAACGATTGCGTCTGAAGCTGGGCTTGCAGCACAGCTATTTTCGCCGTAAGGCGATCGTTCTCCTGTATATTATGAGTACAGCGACTGCAATTAGAAGACATCATGTTAATGTTACTACTTAGCTTCGGCTGTTGAAGGTGTTGACGAACCATGTCCAGATAAAGCGTCCGGAGTGAAAAAGTTGAATGAGGGAAAAAAGTTGCGATGGAAAAACTAAAAATATAAACGGTAATTAAAAACAGAAACAAAACAAAAAACGTAAAGTTGTCAGCTAGCAAAGAAAGTAAAGTTCGCAGCAAAACGCACAGCAACAAAACGCACAGCAACACGTCTGCAGATTCAACAGGAAGTGACACTGAACTTCCCATGAAGTGACACTGAACGCCTATAATTATTTAAAAGAGTTGGATCTCCCCCTTTTAAACGTGGTAGGACAAATGCTGATTTCCAGATCTTTGGAATTTCATTACATTCCAGGGTTAGATTGAACAGATATGTAAGTGGTTTAGCTATGAAATCAGCTGCCAGATTTAAAAAGCAGGGATCCAAAAGATCTAGACCTGCAGGCTTTCTTTGATCTAAGGATTTCAGGGCTTTATGTACCACCTGCACTGAGAATGGCAAAAAGATACAAGTTTGACCAGCTCTCACTGGTTCATCCACACAGGGTTGTACAGAGACAGAGGACACTGGTTCCTCCACACAGGGATGTACAGAGACAGAGGACACTGGTTCCTCCACACAGGGTTGTACAGAGACAAAGGACACTGGTTCATCCACACAGGGTTGTACAGAGACAGAGGACACTGGTTCATCCACACAGGGTTGTACAGAGACAGAGGACACTGGTTCATCCACACAGGGTTGTACAGAGACAGAGGACACTGGTTCATCCACACAGGGTTGTACAGAGACAGAGGACACTGGTTCATCCACACAGGGTGGTACAGAGACAGAGGACACTGGTTCATCTACACAGGGTTGGACAGAGACAGAGGACACTGGTTCATCCACACAGGGTTGTACAGAGACAGAGGACACTGGTTCATCCACACAGGGTTGTACAGAGACAGAGGACACTGGTTCATCCACACAGGGTTGTACAGAGGACAGGACACTGGTTCATCCACACAGGGTTGGACAGAGACAGAGGACACTGGTTCATCCACACAGGGTTGTACAGAGACAGAGGACACTGGTTCATCCACACAGGGTTGTACAGAGACAGAGGACACTGGTTCATCCACACAGGGTGGTACAGAGACAGAGGACACTGGTTCATCTACACAGGGTTGGACAGAGACAGAGGACACTGGTTCATCCACACAGGGTTGTACAGAGACAGAGGACACTGGTTCATCCACACAGGGTTGTACAGAGACAGAGGACACTGGTTCATCCACACAGGGTTGTACAGAGGACAGGACACTGGTTCATCCACACAGGGTTGTACAGAGGACAGGACACTGGTTCATCCACACAGGGTTGGACAGAGACAGAGGACACTGGTTCATCCACACAGGGTTGTACAGAGACAGAGGACACTGGTTCATCCACACAGGGTTGTACAGAGACAGAGGACACTGGTTCATCCACACAGGGTTGTACAGAGACAGAGGACACTGGTTCATCCACACAGGGTTGGACAGAGACAGAGGACACTGGTTCATCCACACAGGGTTGTACAGAGACAGAGGACACTGGTTCATCCACACAGGGTTGTACAGAGACAGAGGACACTGGTTCATCCACACAGGGTTGTACAGAGACAGAGGACACTGGTTCATCCACACAGGGTTGGACAGAGACAGAGGACACTGGTTCATCCACACAGGGTTGTACAGAGACAGAGGACACTGGTTCATCCACACAGGGTTGTACAGAGACAGAGGACACTGGTTCATCCACACAGGGTTGTACAGAGACAGAGGACACTGGTTCATCCACACAGGGTTGTACAGAGGACAGGACACTGGTTCATCCACACAGGGTCTGTACAGAGACAGAGGACACTGGTTCATCCACACAGGGTGGTACAGAGACAGAGGACACTGGTTCATCCACACAGGGTTGTACAGAGACAGAGGACACTGGTTCATCCACGCAGGGTTGTACAGAGACAGAGGACACTGAATCAAACAGCCTACCAGATGATACAAAGTGCTCATTGAAACAATTCAGCATTTCAGTTTTGTCATATATAGCAACAGAGTCCTTCAAAACACATGACGGTAATTCATTAACATTACTGTTACCAGACATAGACTTAAAAGCCTTCCAAAACTTTCTAGGGTCATTCAGGTTATCGGTGGTAACAGACATAAAATATTCAGACTTGGCCTTCCTGAGAAGAAAAGAACACTTGTTTCGTAACTGCCTAAAAATAAGCCAATCAGCATCAGAACATAATTTCCTTGCTTTAGCCCAGGCTAGATAAAGGTCGTGAATAATACAAGACAGCTCAGAAGAAAACCTTGGATTATCCCGCCCTTTAACCCTGAACCTGCGGAATGGGGCATGTGTGTTTACTATTTGGAAGAAAACATAATTAAAGAATATCCAGGCAGTTTCCACATCAGGGATAAGCTCAATCTTGCTCCAGTCTAAATAAAACAAATCATGAAAGAAAGCCTGCTCATTAAAACACTTCAAATTTCTCTTACGAATAAAACATGGGTTTGTCTTAGGAACCTTAGTATTTCTAACAGCAACAACAGCACAATGGGTCACTTAAATCATTTCAGAAAACACCAACCGCAGAATATTTATGTGGAACATTTGTCAATATCAAATCAATCAGGGTAGATTTATCTGGGCATTGTCACGTTCCTGACCTGTTTTCTGTTAGTTTTTGTATGTGTTAGTTGGTCAGGACGTGAGTTTGGGTGGGCAGTCTATGTTTTCTGTTTCTATGTTTGTTTAAGGGTGACCTAATATGGCTCTCAATTAGAGGCAGGTGTTTTTCATTTCCTCTGATTGAGAGTCATATTAAGGTAGGTGTTTTCACACTGTTAGTTTGTGGGTGGTTGTCTCCTGTGTATGTCGTTGCGCCACACGGGACTGTTTTCGGTTTGTTTGTATGTGCGTTCTTTTATGTAGTCAGTTTTCCCTGTTCATGCGTTCTTCGTGTTTCATGTAAGTTCGTCGTCCAGGTCTGTCTACATTGTTTATTTGTTTTGAAATTTTCCAAGTGTTTTTCGTGTTCGTCTTCGTCTTTAAATAAATTCATTATGTCATATTCAAACGCTGCGTTTTGGTCAAATCCCTGCTCCTCCTCTTCGGATGAAGGTCAGGAACGGTCAGAAACAGGTCAGGAACGTGACATAACCCCCCCCCCCTCAAGGTGCGTACTCCGAACGCACACCAAAAGTCTAGGGGAGGGTCTGGGTGGGCGTCTGACCACGGTGGTGGCTCAGGCTCTGGGCGAGGTCCCCACCCCACCATAGTCAATCCCAGCTTACGCCCCCTTAAAATGACCACCCTCCTATTACACCTACTTGATGGGCTATCAGCAGGACAATAGACTATTGATGGACTATCAGTAGGACAATATACTATTGATGGGCTATCAGCAGGACAATATACTATTGATGGGCTATCAGCAGGACAATATACTATTGATGGACTATCAGCAGGACAATAGACTATTGATGGGCTATCAGCAGGACAATAGACTATTGATGGACTATCAGCAGGACAATATACTATTGATGGGCTATCAGCAGGACAATATACTATTGATGGACTATCAGCATGACAATATACTATTGATGGGCTATCAGCAGGACTATTGATGGGCTATCAGCAGGACAATAGACTATTGATGGACTATCAGCAGGACAATAGACTTGATGGGCTATCAGCAGGACTATATACTATTGATGGACTATCAGCAGGACTATAGACTATTGATGGACTATCAGCAGGACAATAGACTGTTGATGTACTATCAGCAGGACAATAGACTATTGAGGGACTATCAGCAGGACAATAGACTATTGATGGGCTATCAGCAGGACAATAGACTATTGAGGGACTATCAGCAGGACTATAGGTGGACTATCAGCAGGACAATATACTATTGATGGACTATCAGCAGGACTATAGACTATTGAGGGACTATCAGCAGGACTATAGATGGACTATCAGCAGGACAATATACTATTGATGGACTATCAGCAGGACTATAGACTATTGATGGGCTATCAGCAGGACAATAGACTATTGATGTACTATCAGCAGGACAATAGACTATTGATGGACTATCAGCAGGACTATAGACTATTGATGGGCTATCAGCAGGACAATAGACTATTGAGGGACTATCAGCAGGACAATAGACTATTGATGGACTATCAGCAGGACAATAGACTATTGATGGACTATCAGCAGGACAATACACTATTGGGGGACTATCAGCAGGACAATAGACTATAGATGGACTATCAGCAGGACAATATACTACTGAGGGACTATCAGCAGGACTATAGATGGACTATCAGCAGGACAATAGACTATTGATGGACTATCAGCAGGACAATAGACTATTGATGGACTATCAGCAGGACAATAGACTATTGATGGACTATCAGCAGGACAATAGACTATTGATGGACTATCAGCAGGACAATAGACTATCAGCAGGACAATATACTCTTGTTGGGCTATCAGCAGGACAATAGACTATTGATGGGCTATCAGCAGGACAATAGACTATTGATGGACTATCAGCAGGACAATAGACTATCAGCAGGACAATAGACTATTGATGGACTATCAGCAGGACAATAGACTATTGATGGACTATCAGCAGGACAATATACTATTGATGGACTATCAGCAGGACAATAGACTATTGATGGACTATCAGCAGGACAATAGACTATTGATGGGCTATCAGCAGGACTATAGACTATTGATGGACTATCAGCAGGACAATAGACTATTGATGGACTATCAGCAGGACAATAGACTATTGAGGGACTATCAGCAGGACAATATACTATTGATGAGCTATCAGCAGGACAATAGACTATTGAGGGGCCTCCACACGGTCTCGCCGCCTCCACACGGTCTCACCCCCTCCACACGGTCTCGCCGCCTCCACACGGTCTCACCCCCTCACCACGGTCTCACCCCCTCCACACGGTCTCACCACCTCACCACGGTCTCACCACCTCCACACGGTCTCACCATCTCCACTCGGTCTCTCCCCCTCACCACGGTCTCACCATCTCACCACGGTCTCACCACCTCCACACGGTCTCACCATCTCCACTCGGTCTCACCATCTCCACACGGTCTCACCCCCTCACCATGGTCTCACCCCTCCACACGGTCTCACCCCCTCCACACGGTCTCACCCCCTCCACACGGTCTCACCCCCTCACCACGGTCTCACCCCCTCCACACGGTCTCACCCCCTCCACACGGTCTCACCCCCTCCACACGGTCTCACCCCCTCACCACGGTCTCACCCCCTCACCACGGTCTCACCATCTCACCACGGTCTCACCCCCTCACCACGGTCTCACCCCCTCACCACGGTCTCACCATCTCACCACGGTCTCACCATCTCACCACGGTCTCACCATCTCACCACGGTCTCACCCCCTCACCACGGTCTCACCATCTCACCACGGTCTCACCACGGTCTCACCATCTCCACACGGTCTCACCATCTCCACACGGTCTCACCATCTCCACACGGTCTCACCCCCTCACCACGGTCTCACCATCTCCACACGGTCTCACCCCCTCACCACGGTCTCACCCCCTCACCCAGGTCTCACCCCCTCACCACGGTCTCACCCCCTCACCACGGTCTCACCATCTCACCACGGTCTCACCCCCTCACCACGGTCTCACCCCCTCACCACGGTCTCACCCCCTCCACGCGGTCTCACCATCTCACCACGGTCTCACCATCTCACCACGGTCTCACCATCTCACCACGGTCTCACCCCCTCACCACGGTCTCACCATCTCACCACGGTCTCACCATCTCACCACGGTCTCACCCCCTCACCACGGTCTCACCATCTCACCACGGTCTCACCATCTCACCACGGTCTCACCATCTCACCACGGTCTCACCATCTCACCACGGTCTCACCATCTCACCACGGTCTCACCCCCTCACCATGGTCTCACCATCTCCACACGGTCTCACCCCCTCACCACGGTCTCACCATCTCCACACGGTCTCACCATCTCACCACGGTCTCACCATCTCCACACGGTCTCACCATCTCCACACGGTCTCACCCCCTCACCACGGTCTCACCCCCTCACCACGGTCTCACCATCTCCACGCGGTCTCACCATCTCACCACGGTCTCACCATCTCACCACGGTCTCACCATCTCACCACGGTCTCACCCCCTCACCACGGTCTCACCCCCTCACCACGGTCTCACCCCCTCACCACGGTCTCACCCCCTCACCACGGTCTCACCATCTACACGCGGTCTCACCATCTCACCACGGTCTCACCATCTCACCACGGTCTCACCCCCTCCACACGGTCTCACCCCCTCACCACGGTCTCACCCCCTCACCACGGTCTCACCCCCTCACCACGGTCTCACCATCTCACCACGGTCTCACCATCTCCACGCGGTCTCACCATCTCACCACGGTCTCACCATCTCACCACGGTCTCACCATCTCACCACGGTCTCACCCCCTCACCACGGTCTCACCATCTCACCACGGTCTCACCATCTCCACACGGTCTCACCATCTCACCACGGTCTCACCCCCTCACCACGGTCTCACCATCTCACCACGGTCTCACCATCTCACCACGGTCTCACCATCTCACCACGGTCTCACCATCTCACCACGGTCTCACCATCTCACCACGGTCTCACCCCCTCACCACGGTCTCACCATCTCACCACGGTCTCACCCCCTCACCACGGTCTCACCATCTCACCACGGTCTCACCACGGTCTCACCATCTCCACACGGTCTCACCCCCTCACCACGGTCTCACCATCTCACCACGGTCTCACCATCTCACCACGGTCTCACCATCTCACCACGGTCTCACCCCCTCACCACGGTCTCACCATCTCACCACGGTCTCACCCCCTCACCACGGTCTCACCATCTCACCACGGTCTCACCATCTCACCACGGTCTCACCATCTCACCAAGGTCTCACCCCCTCCACACGGTCTCACCCCCTCCACACGGTCTCACCCCCTCCACACGGTCTCACCCCCTCCACACGGTCTCACCCCCTCACCACGGTCTCACCCCCTCCACACGGTCTCACCACCTCCACACGGTCTCACCATCTCCACACGGTCTCACCACCTCCACACGGTCTCACCATCTCCACACGGTCTCACCCCCTCCACACGGTCTCACCCCCTCCACACGGTCTCATCCCTCCACACGGTCTCACCCCTCCACACGGTCTCACCATCTCACCACGGTCTCACCATCTCACCACGGTCTCACCCCTCACCACGGTCTCACCATCTCCACACGGTCTCACCATCTCCACACGGTCTCACCATCTCCACACGGTCTCACCATCTCACCACGGTCTCACCCCCTCACCACGGTCTCACCATCTCACCGCGGTCTCACCATCTCACCACGGTCTCACCCCATCCACACGGTCTCACCCCCTCACCACGGTCTCACCCCCTCACCACGGTCTCACCATCTCACCACGGTCTCACCATCTCACCACGGTCTCACCCCCTCCACACGGTCTCACCCCCTCACCACGGTCTCACCCCCTCACCACGGTCTCACCATCTCACCACGGTCTCACCATCTCCACACGGTCTCACCATCTCACCACGGTCTCACCCCCTCACCACGGTCTCACCATCTCACCACGGTCTCACCACCTCACCACGGTCTCACCACCTCCACACGGTCTCACCACCTCCACACGGTCTCACCATCTCACCACGGTCTCACCCCCTCACCACGGTCTCAACCCCTCACCACGGTCTCAACCCCTCACCACGGTCTCACCATCTCACCACGGTCTCACCCCCTCACCACGGTCTCACCCCCTCACCACGGTCTCACCCCCTCACCACGGTCTCACCCCCTCACCACGGTCTCACCCCCTCACCACGGTCTCACCATCTCCACACGGTCTCACCATCTCCACACGGTCTCACCATCTCCACACGGTCTCACCGCCTCCACACGGTCTCACCGCCTCCACACGGTCTCACCGCCTCCACACGGTCTCACCGCCTCCACACGGTCTCACCGCCTCCACACGGTCTCACCGCCTCACCACGGTCTCACCGCCTCACCACGGTCTCACCGCCTCACCACGGTCTCACAATCTCCACACGGTCTCACAATCTCCACACGGTCTCACCACCTCACCACGGTCTCACCCCCTCACCACGGTCTCACCATCTCCACACGGTCTCACCATCTCCACACGGTCTCACCACCTCACCACGGTCTCACCCCCTCACCACGGTCTCACCATCTCCACACGGTCTCACCATCTCCACACGGTCTCACCGCCTCCACACGGTCTCACCGCCTCCACACGGTCTCACCCCCTCCACACGGTCTCACCCCCTCCACACGGTCTCACCCCCTCCACACGGTCTCACCCCCTCCACACGGTCTCACCCCCTCACCACGGTCTCACCCCCTCACCACGGTCTCACCCCCTCACCACGGTCTCACCCCCTCACCACGGTCTCACCCCCTCACCACGGTCTCACCATCTCACCACGGTCTCACCCCCTCACCACGGTCTCACCATCTCCACGCGGTCTCACCCCCTCACCACGGTCTCACCGCCTCCACACGGTCTCACCGCCTCCACACGGTCTCACCCCTCCACACGGTCTCACCCCTCCACACGGTCTCACCCCCTCCACACGGTCTCACCCCCTCCACACGGTCTCACCCCCTCCACACGGTCTCACCCCCTCCACACGGTCTCACCCCCTCCACACGGTCTCACCCCCTCACCACGGTCTCACCCCCTCACCACGGTCTCACCCCCTCACCACGGTCTCACCATCTCACCACGGTCTCACCCCCTCACCACGGTCTCACCATCTCCACGCGGTCTCACCCCCTCACCACGGTCTCACCGCCTCCACACGGTCTCACCGCCTCCACACGGTCTCACCCCTCCACACGGTCTCACCCCCTCACCACGGTCTCACCCCCTCACCACGGTCTCACCCCCTCACCACGGTCTCACCCCCTCACCACGGTCTCACCCCCTCACCACGGTCTCACCATCTCACCACGGTCTCACCCCCTCACCACGGTCTCACCATCTCACCACGGTCTCACCACGGTCTCACCATCTCCACACGGTCTCACCGCCTCCACACGGTCTCACCGCCTCCACACGGTCTCACCGCCTCCACACGGTCTCACCGCCTCCACACGGTCTCACCGCCTCCACACGGTCTCACCGCCTCACCACGGTCTCACCATCTCCACACGGTCTCACCCCCTCCACACGGTCTCACCCCCTCCACACGGTCTCACCCCCTCACCACGGTCTCACCATCTCACCACGGTCTCACCATCTCCACACGGTCTCACCATCTCCACACGGTCTCACCATCTCCACACGGTCTCACCATCTCACCACGGTCTCACCCCCTCACCACGGTCTCACCATCTCCACGCGGTCTCACCATCTCACCACGGTCTCACCATCTCACCACGGTCTCACCACGGTCTCACCATCTCACCACGGTCTCACCATCTCACCACGGTCTCACCATCTCACCACGGTCTCACCATCTCACCACGGTCTCACCATCTCACCACGGTCTCACCATCTCACCACGGTCTCACCATCTCACCACGGTCTCACCATCTCCACACGGTCTCACCATCTCCACACGGTCTCACCATCTCCACACGGTCTCACCATCTCACCACGGTCTCACCATCTCACCACGGTCTCACCATCTCACCACGGTCTCACCATCTCACCACGGTCTCACCCCCTCCACACGGTCTCACCCCCTCCACACGGTCTCACCCCCTCACCCCCTCACCACGGTCTCACCCCCTCCACACGGTCTCACCACCTCCACACGGTCTCACCATCTCCACACGGTCTCACCACCTCCACACGGTCTCACCATCTCTACACGGTCTCACCCCCTCCACACGGTCTCACCCCCTCCACACGGTCTCACCCCCTTACCACGGTCTCACCCCCTTACCACGGTCTCACCCCCTCACCACGGTCTCACCATCTCCACACGGTCTCACCACCTCCACACGGTCTCACCACCTCCACACGGTCTCACCACCTCCACACGGTCTCACCCCCTCACCACGGTCTCACCCCTCCACACGGTCTCACCCCGTCACCACGGTCTCACCCCCTCACCACGGTCTCACCATCTCCACACGGTCTCACCCCCTCACCACGGTCTCACCATCTCCACACGGTCTCACCCCCTCACCACGGTCTCACCCCCTCACCACGGTCTCACCATCTCACCACGGTCTCACCCCCTCCACGCGGTCTCACCATCTCACCACGGTCTCACCATCTCCACACGGTCTCACCATCTCACCACGGTCTCACCCCTCCACACGGTCTCACCCCCTCACCACGGTCTCACCCCCTCACCACCTCCACACGGTCTCACCATCTCCACACGGTCTCACCGCCTCCACACGATCTCACCGCCTCAACACTGTCTCACCGCCTCCACACGGTCTCACCGCCTCCACACGGTCTCACCGCCTCCACACGGTCTCACCGCCTCCACACGGTCTCACCGCCTCCACACGGTCTCACCGGCTCCACACGGTCTCACCGCCTCCACATGGTCTCACCGCCTCCACACGGTCTCACCGCCTCCACACGGTCTCACCGCCTCCACACGGTCTCACCGCCTCACCATGGTCTCACCATCTCCACACGGTCTCACCACCTCCACACGGTCTCACCGCCTCACCACGGTCTCACCGCCTCACCACGGTCTCACCGCCTCACCACGGTCTCACCGCCTCACCACTGTCTCACAATCTCCACACGGTCTCACCACCTCCACACGGTCTCACCACCTCCACACGGTCTCACCACCTCCACACGGTCTCACCACCTCCACACGGTCTCACCGCCTCGATACGGGCTCACCGCCTCCACACGGTCTCACCATCTCCACACGGTCTCACCCCCTCCACACGGTCTCACCCCCTCCACACGGTCTCACCCCCTCCACACGGTCTCACCCCCTCACCACGGTCTCACCCCCTCACCACGGTCTCACCCCCTCACCACGGTCTCACCCCCTCACCACGGTCTCACCCCCTCACCACGGTCTCACCCCCTCACCACGGTCTCACCATCTCCACACGGTCTCACCATCTCCACACGGTCTCACCATCTCCACACGGTCTCACCATCTCCACACGGTCTCACCCCCTCTCACCATCTCACCAAGGTCTCACCATCTCACCACGGTCTCACCCCCTCACCACGGTCTCACCATCTCACCATGGTCTCACCATCTCCACACGATCTCACCGCCTCAATACGGTCTCACCGCCTCCACACGGTCTCACCGCCTCCACACGGTCTCACCGCCTCCACACGGTCTCACCCCTCACCACGGTCTCACCATCTCCACACGGTCTCACCATCTCCACACGGTCTCACCATCTCACCACAGTCTCACCCCCTCACCACGGTCTCACCCACTCACCACGGTCTCACCATCTCCACGCGGTCTCACCATCTCACCACAGTCTCACCATCTCACCACGGTCTCACCATCTCACCACGGTCTCACCATCTCACCACGGTCTCACCATCTCACCACGGTCTCACCATCTCACCACGGTCTCACCACGGTCTCACCACCTCCACACGGTCTCACAATCTCACCACGGTCTCACCCCCTCACCACGGTCTCACCATCTCACCACGGTCTCACCCCCTCCACACGGTCTCACCATCTCACCACGGTCTCACCCCCTCACCACGGTCTCACCATCTCACCACGGTCTCACCCCCTCCACACGGTCTCACCACCTCCACACGGTCTCACCCCCTCCACACGGTCTCACCCCCTCACCCCCTCACCACGGTCTCACCCCCTCCACACGGTCTCACCACCTCCACACGGTCTCACCACCTCCACACGGTCTCACCACCTCCACACGGTCTCACCACCTCCACACGGTCTCACCACCTCCACACGGTCTCACCATGTCTACACGGTCTCACCCCCTCCACACGGTCTCACCCCCTCCACACGGTCTCACCCCCTCCACACGGTCTCACCCCCTCCACACGGTCTCACCCCCTCACCACGGTCTCACCCCCTCACCACGGTCTCACCCCCTCACCACGGTCTCACCACCTCCACACGGTCTCACCATCTCCACACGGTCTCACCATCTCCACACGGTCTCACCGCCTCCACACAATCTCACCGCCTCCACACGGTCTCACCACCTCACCACGGTCTCACCACGGTCTCACCATCTCACCACGGTCTCACCATCTCACCACGGTCTCACCATCTCACCACGGTCTCACCATCTCACCACGGTCTCACCATCTCACCACGGTCTCACCATCTCACCACGGTCTCACCATCTCACCACGGTCTCACCATCTCACCACGGTCTCACCATCTCCACACGGTCTCACCATCTCCACACGGTCTCACCATCTCCACACGGTCTCACCATCTCACCACGGTCTCACCATCTCACCACGGTCTCACCATCTCACCACGGTCTCACCATCTCACCACGGTCTCACCATCTCACCACGGTCTCACAATCTCACCACGGTCTCACCACCTCCACACGGTCTCACCATCTCCACACGGTCTCACCCCCTCACCACGGTCTCACCATCTCCACACGGTCTCACCCCCTCACCAAGGTCTCACCCCCTCACCACGGTCTCACCATCTCACCACGGTCTCACCCCCTCCACGCGGTCTCACCATCTCACCACGGTCTCACCATCTCCACACGGTCTCACCATCTCACCACGGTCTCACCCCTCCACACGGTCTCACCCCCTCACCACGGTCTCACCCCCTCACCACGGTCTCACCACCTCCACACGGTCTCACCATCTCCACACGGTCTCACCGCCTCCACACGATCTCACCGCCTCCACACGGTCTCACCGCCTCCACACGGTCTCACCGCCTCCACACGGTCTCACCGCCTCCACACGGTCTCACCGCCTCCACACGGTCTCACCGCCTCCACACGGTCTCACCGCCTCCACACGGTCTCACCGCCTCACCATGGTCTCACCATCTCCACACGGTCTCACCGCCTCCACACGGTCTCACCGCCTCACCACGGTCTCACCGCCTCCACACGGTCTCACAATCTCCACACGGTCTCACCACCTCCACACGGTCTCACCACCTCCACACGGTCTCACCACCTCCACACGGTCTCACCACCTCCACACGGTCTCACCGCCTCGATACGGGCTCACCGCCTCCACACGGTCTCACCATCTCCACACGGTCTCACCCCCTCCACACGGTCTCACCCCCTCCACACGGTCTCACCCCCTCCACACGGTCTCACCCCCTCCACACGGTCTCACCCCCTCACCACGGTCTCACCCCCTCACCACGGTCTCACCCCCTCACCACGGTCTCACCCCCTCACCACGGTCTCACCCCCTCACCACGGTCTCACCCCCTCACCACGGTCTCACCATCTCCACACGGTCTCACCATCTCCACACGGTCTCACCATCTCCACACGGTCTCACCATCTCCACACGGTCTCACCATCTCCACACGGTCTCACCCCCTCCACACGGTCTCACCCCCTCACCACGGTCTCACCCCCTCACCACGGTCTCACCATCTCCACACGGTCTCACCCCCTCACCACGGTCTCACCATCTCACCACGGTCTCACCATCTCCACACGGTCTCACCATCTCCACACGGTCTCACCATTTCCACGCGGTCTCACCATCTCACCACGGTCTCACCATCTCACCACGGTCTCACCATCTCACCACGGTCTCACCCCCTCACCACGGTCTCACCATCTCACCACGGTCTCACCATCTCCACACGATCTCACCGCCTCAATACGGTCTCACCGGCTCCACACGGTCTCACCGGCTCCACACGGTCTCACCGCCTCCACACGGTCTCACCCCTCACCATGGTCTCACCATCTCCACACGGTCTCACCACCTCCACACGGTCTCACCACCTCCACACGGTCTCACCACCTCCACACGGTCTCACCCCCTCACCACGGTCTCACCACCTCCACACGGTCTCACCGCCTCCACACGGTCTCACCGCCTCCACACGGTCTCACCCCCTCACCACGGTCTCACCCCCTCACCACGGTCTCACCACCTCCACACGGTCTCACCACCTCCACACGGTCTCACCGCCTCCACACGATCTCACCGCCTCCACACGGTCTCACCGCCTCCACACGGTCTCACCGCCTCCACACGGTCTCACCGCCTCCACACGGTCTCACCGCCTCCACACGGTCTCACCGCCTCCACACGGTCTCACCGCCTCCACACGGTCTCACCGCCTCACCACGGTCTCACCATCTCCACACGGTCTCACCACCTCCACACGGTCTCACCGCCTCACCACGGTCTCACCGCCTCCACACGGTCTCACAATCTCCACACGGTCTCACCACCTCCACACGGTCTCACCACCTCCACACGGTCTCACCACCTCCACACGGTCTCACCACCTCCACACGGTCTCACCACCTCCACACGGTCTCACCGCCTCCACACGGTCTCACCGCCTCGATACGGGCTCACCGCCTCCACACGGTTTCACCATCTCCACACGGTCTCACCCCCTCCACACGGTCTCACCCCCTCCACACGGTCTCACCCCCTCCACACGGTCTCACCCCCTCCACACGGTCTCACCCCCTCCACACGGTCTCACCCCCTCCACACGGTCTCACCCCCTCACCACGGTCTCACCCCCTCACCACGGTCTCACCCCCTCACCACGGTCTCACCCCCTCACCACGGTCTCACCCCCTCACCACGGTCTCACCCCCTCACCACGGTCTCACCATCTCCACACGGTCTCACCATCTCCACACGGTCTCACCATCTCCACACGGTCTCACCATCTCCACACGGTCTCACCCCCTCCACACGGTCTCACCCCCTCACCACGGTCTCACCCCCTCACCACGGTCTCACCATCTCCACACGGTCTCACCCCCTCACCACGGTCTCACCATCTCACCACGGTCTCACCATCTCCACACGGTCTCACCATCTCCACACGGTCTCACCATCTCCACGCGGTCTCACCATCTCACCACGGTCTCACCATCTCACCACGGTCTCACCATCTCACCACGGTCTCACCCCCTCACCACGGTCTCACCATCTCACCACGGTCTCACCATCTCCACACGATCTCACCGCCTCAATACGGTCTCACCGCCTCCACACGGTCTCACCGCCTCCACACGGTCTCACCGCCTCCACACGGTCTCACCGCCTCCACACGGTCTCACCCCTCACCATGGTCTCACCATCTCCACACGGTCTCACCACCTCCACACGGTCTCACCACCTCCACACGGTCTCACCCCCTCACCACGGTCTCACCGCCTCCACACGGTCTCACCGCCTCCACACGGTCTCACCGCCTCCACACGGTCTCACCCCCTCACCACGGTCTCACCCCCTCACCACGGTCTCACCACCTCCACACGGTCTCACCACCTCCACACGGTCTCACCACCTCCACACGGTCTCACCGCCTCCACACGGTCTCACCATCTCCACACGGTCTCACCCCCTCCACACGGTCTCACCCCCTCCACACGGTCTCACCCCCTCACCACGGTCTCACCCCCTCACCACGGTCTCACCCCCTCACCACGGTCTCACCATCTCCACACGGTCTCACCATCTCCACACGGTCTCACCATCTCACCACGGTCTCACCCCCTCACCACGGTCTCACCCCCTCACCACGGTCTCACCATCTCCACGCGGTCTCACCATCTCACCACGGTCTCACCATCTCACCACGGTCTCACCATCTCACCACGGTCTCACCATCTCACCACGGTCTCACCATCTCACCACGGTCTCACCACGGTCTCACCACCTCCACACGGTCTCACCATCTCACCACGGTCTCACCCCCTCACCACGGTCTCACCATCTCACCACGGTCTCACCCCCTCCACACGGTCTCACCATCTCACCACGGTCTCACCCCCTCACCACGGTCTCACCCCCTCCACACGGTCTCACCCCCTCCACACGGTCTCACCCCCTCCACACGGTCTCACCCCCTCACCCCCTCACCACGGTCTCACCCCCTCACCACGGTCTCACCCCCTCCACACGGTCTCACCACCTCCACACGGTCTCACCACCTCCACACGGTCTCACCACCTCCACACGGTCTCACCACCTCCACACGGTCTCACCACCTCCACACGGTCTCACCACCTCCACACGGTCTCACCATCTCTACACGGTCTCACCCCGTCCACACGGTCTCACCCCTCCACACGGTCTCACCCCCTCCACACGGTCTCACCCCCTCCACACGGTCTCACCCCCTCCACACGGTCTCACCCCCTCCACACGGTCTCACCCCCTCCACACGGTCTCATCCCCTCCACACGGTCTCACCCCCTCACCACGGTCTCACCCCCTCACCACGGTCTCACCACCTCCACACGGTCTCACCACCTCCACACGGTCTCACCATCTCCACACGGTCTCACCATCTCCACACGGTCTCACCACCTCCACACGGTCTCACCACCTCCACACGGTCTCACCACCTCCACACGGTCTCACCGCCTCCACACGGTCTCACCGCCTCCACACGGTCTCACCGCCTCCACACGGTCTCACCATCTCCACACGGTCTCACCGCCTCCACACGGTCTCACCGCCTCCACACGGTCTCACCGCCTCCACACGGTCTCACCGCCTCCACACGGTCTCACCGCCTCACCACAGTCTCACCATCTCACCACGGTCTCACCGCCTCACCACGGTCTCACCACCTCCACACGGTCTCACCATCTCCACACGGTCTCACCACCTTTAACGTGACATCGATTCTATAAAGAAGTACATTGATAGATAGGCAGACTAGTCTGACAGTCAACTATTCAGGTACATTGATAGACTGACTAGTCTGACAGTCAACTATTCAGGTACATTGATAGACTGACTAGTCTGACAGTCAACTATTCAGTTACATTGATAGACTGACTAGTCTGACAGTCAACTATTCAGTTACATTGATAGATAGACTAGTCTGACAGTCAACTTTTCAGGTACATTGATATATAGGCTGATGCTGGTCTTTATCATCTAATATAAGCATCATGGGGTTGTGTTCAATACAATGAGCGATCTACGGGGAATAGGCAGAGAGCGCTCTACGGGGAATAGGCAGAGAGCGCTCTACGGGGACTAGGCAGAGAGCGCTCTACGGGGACTAGGCAGAGAGAGCTCTACGGGGAATAGGTAGCGAGCGCTCTACGGGGACTAGGCAGAGAGCGCTCTATGGGAATAGGCAGAGAGCGCTCTACGGGAATAGGCAAAGAGCGCTCTACGGGGACTAGGCAGAAAGAGCTCTACGGGGAATAGGTAGCGAGCGCTCTACGGGGACTAGGCAGAGAGCACTCTACGGGGACTAGGTAGCGAGCGCTCTACGGGGAATAGGTAGCGAGCGCTCTACGGGGACTAGGCAGAGAGCGCTCTACGGGGACTAGGCAGAGAGCGCACTACGGGGAATAGGCAGAGAGCGCTCTACGGGAATAGGCAGAGAGCGCTCTACGGGAATAGGCAGAGAGCGCTCTACGGGGAATAGACAGAGAGCGCTCTACGGGGAATAGACAGAGAGCGCTCTACGGGGACTAGGCAGAGAGCGCTCTACGGGGAATAGAAAGAGAGCGCTCTACGGGGAATAGACAGAGAGCGCTCTACGGGGAATAGACAGAGAGCGCACTACGGGGACTAGGCAGAGAGCGCTATAGGGGGAATAGGCAGAGAGCGCTCTACGGGGAATAGGCAGAGAGCGCTCTACGGGGAATAGGCAGAGAGAGCTCTACGGGGAATAGACAGAGAGCGCTCTACGGGGACTAGGCAGAGAGCGCTCTACGGGGACAAGGCAGAGAACGCTCTACAGGGAATAGGCAGAGAGCACTCTACGGGGAATAGACAGAGAGCGCTCTACGGGGACTAGGCAGAGAGCGCTCTACGGGGACTAGACAGAGAGCGCTCTACGGGGACTAGGCAGAGAGCGCTCTACGGGGACTAGGCAGAGAGCGCTCTACGGGGAATAGGCAGAGAGCGCTCTACGGGAATAGGCAGAGAGCGCTCTACGGGAATAGGCAGAGAGCGCTCTACGGGGACTAGGCAGAGAGCACTCTACGGGAATAGGTAGAGAGCGCTCTACGGGGAATAGGCAGAGAGAGCTCTACGGGGAATAGACAGAGAGCGCTCTACGGGGACTAGGCAGAGAGCGCTCTACGGGGACAAGGCAGAGAACGCTCTACAGGGAATAGGCAGAGAGCACTCTACGGGGAATAGACAGAGAGCGCTCTACGGGGACTAGGCAGAGAGCGCTCTACGGGGACTAGACAGAGAGCGCTCTACGGGGACTAGGCAGAGAGCGCTCTACGGGGACTAGGCAGAGAGCGCTCTACGGGGAATAGGCAGAGAGCGCTCTACGGGAATAGGCAGAGAGCGCTCTACGGGGACTAGGCAGAGAGCACTCTACGGGAATAGGTAGAGAGCGCTCTACGGGGACTAGGCAGAGAGAGCTCTACGGGGAATAGGCAGAGAGCGCTCTACGGAGACTAGGCAGAGAGCGCTCTACGGGGACTAGGCAGAGAGAGCTCTACGGGGAATAGGCAGAGAGCGCTCTACGGGGACTAGGCAGAGAGAGCTCTACGGGGAATAGGCAGAGAGCGCTCTACGGGGACTAGGCAGAGTTAGCTCTACGGGGAATAGGCAGAGAGCGCTCTACGGGTAAAAGGCAGAGAGCGCTCTACGGGGACTAGGCAGAGAGCGCTCTACGGGGACTAGGCAGAGAGCGCTCTACGGGGACTAGGCAGAGAGAGCTCTACGGGGAATAGGTAGCGAGTGCTCTACGGGGACTAGGCAGAGAGCGCTCTACGGGAATAGGCAGAGAGCGCTCTACGGGAATAGGCAAAGAGCGCTCTACGGGGACTAGGCAGAAAGAGCTCTACGGGGAATAGGTAGCGAGCGCTCTACGGGGACTAGGTAGCGAGCGCTCTACGGGGACTAGGCAGAGAGCACTCTACGGGGACTAGGTGGCGAGCGCTCTACGGGGAATAGGTAGCGAGCGCTCTACGGGGAATAGGCAGAGAGAGCTCTACGGGGAATAGACAGAGAGCACTCTACGGGGACTAGGCAGAGAGCGCTCTACGGGGAATAGGCAGAGAGAGGTCTACGGGGAATAGGCAGAGAGAGCTCTACGGGGACTAGGCAGAGAGCGCTCTACGGGGAATAGACAGAGAGCGCTCTACGGGGAATAGGCAGAGAGAGCTCTACGGGGCTCTCTAAGACAGAGAACGCACACAACCTGTTGAATAGAGTCCAACACACACAACCTGTTGAATAGAGTCCAATACACAACCTGTTGAATAGAGTCCAACACACACAACCTGTTGAATAGAGTCCAACACACACAACCTGTTGAATAGAGTCCAATACACAACCTGTTGAATAGAGTCCAATACACACAACCTGTTGAATAGAGTCCAACACACACAACCTGTTGAATAGAGTCCAATACACACAACCTGTTGAATAGAGTCCAACACACACAACCTGTTGAATAGAGTCCAATACACACAACCTGTTGAATAGAGTCCAATACACAACCTGTTGAATGGAGTCCAATACACACAACCTGTTGAATAGAGTCCAATACACACAACCTGTTGAATAGAGTCCAATACACACAACCTGTTGAATAGAGTCCAACACACAACCTGTTGAATAGAGTCCAACACACACAACCTGTTGAATAGAGTCCAACACACACAACCTGTTGAATAGAGTCCAATACACAACCTGTTGAATAGAGTCCCACACACACAACCTGTTGAATAGAGTCCAACACACAACCTGTTGAATAGAGTCCAACACAACCTGTTGAATAGAGTCCAACACACACAACCTGTTGAATAGAGTCCAATACACACAACCTGTTGAATAGAGTCCAACACAACCTGTTGAATAGAGTCCAACACACAACCTGTTGAATAGAGTCCAACACAACCTGTTGAATAGAGTCCAACACACACAACCTGTTGAATAGAGTCCAACACACAACCTGTTGAATGGAGTCCAACACACACAACCTGTTGAATAGAGTCCAATACACACAACCTGTTGAATAGAGTCCAATACACACAACCTGTTGAATAGAGTCCAATACACACAACCTGTTGAATAGAGTCCAACACACACAACCTGTTGAATAGAGTCCAACACACAACCTGTTGAATAGAGTCCAATACACACAACCTGTTGAATAGAGTCCAACACACACAACCTGTTGAATAGAGTCCAACACACACAACCTGTTGAATAGAGTCCCACACACAACCTGTTGAATAGAGTCCAATACACACAACCTGTTGAATAGAGTCCAACACAACCTGTTGAATAGAGTCCCACACACAACCTGTTGAATAGAGTCCAACACACACAACCTGTTGAATAGAGTCCCACACACAACCTGTTGAATAGAGTCCAATACACACAACCTGTTGAATAGAGTCCAATACAACCTGTTGAATAGAGTCCAACACAACCTGTTGAATAGAGTCCAATACACAACCTGTTGAATAGAGTCCCATACAACCTGTTGAATAGAGTCCAATACACACAACCTGTTGAATAGAGTCCAATACACACAACCTGTTGAATAGAGTCCAACACACACAACCTGTTGAATAGAGTCCAATACACACAACCTGTTGAATAGAGTCCAATACACACAACCTGTTGAATAGAGTCCAACACACAACCTGTTGAATAGAGTCCAACACACACAACCTGTTGAATAGAGTCCAATACACAACCTGTTGAATAGAGTCCAATACACACAACCTGTTGAATAGAGTCCAATACACACAACCTGTTGAATAGAGTCCCACACACAACCTGTTGAATAGAGTCCAACACACAACCTGTTGAATAGAGTCCAACACAACCTGTTGAATAGAGTCCAATACACAACCTGTTGAATAGAGTCCCATACACACAACCTGTTGAATAGAGTCCAACACACACAACCTGTTGAATAGAGTCCAACACACACAACCTGTTGAATAGAGTCCAACACACACAACCTGTTGAATAGAGTCCAATACACACAACCTGTTGAATAGAGTCCAACACACACAACCTGTTGAATAGAGTCCAACACACACAACCTGTTGAATAGAGTCCAATACACAACCTGTTGAATAGAGTCCAATACACACAACCTGTTGAATAGAGTCCAATACATACAACCTGTTGAATAGAGTCCAACACACACAACCTGTTGAATAGAGTCCAACACACACAACCTGTTGAATAGAGTCCAACACACACAACCTGTTGAATAGAGTCCAATACACACAACCTGTTGAATGGAGTCCAATACACACAACCTGTTGAATAGAGTCCAACACACAACCTGTTGAATAGAGTCCAACACACAACCTGTTGAATAGAGTCCAACACACACAACCTGTTGAATAGAGTCCAATACACACAACCTGTTGAATAGAGTCCAACACACACAACCTGTTGAATAGAGTCCAATACACACAACCTGTTGAATAGAGTCCAACACACACAACCTGTTGAATAGAGTCCAACACACAACCTGTTGAATAGAGTCCAACACACACAACCTGTTGAATAGAGTCCAATACACACAACCTGTTGAATAGAGTCCAATACACACAACCTGTTGAATAGAGTCCAATACACACAACCTGTTGAATAGAGTCCAATACACACAACCTGTTGAATAGAGTCCAATACACACAACCTGTTGAATAGAGTCCAATACACACAACCTGTTGAATAGAGTCCAACACACACAACCTGTTGAATAGAGTCCAACACATAACCTGTTGAATAGAGTCCAATACACACAACCTGTTGAATAGAGTCCAATACAACCTGTTGAATAGAGTCCAATACAACCTGTTGAATAGAGTCCAACACACAACCTGTTGAATAGAGTCCAATACAACCTGTTGAATAGAGTCCAATACAACCTGTTGAATAGAGTCCAATACAACCTGTTGAATAGAGTCCCATACAACCTGTTGAATAGAGTCCAACACACAACCTGTTGAAAAGAGTCCAACACAACCTGTTGAATAGAGTCCAACACACACAACCTGTTGAATAGAGTCCAATACATAACCTGTTGAATAGAGTCCCATACAACCTGTTGAATAGAGTCCAACACACAACCTGTTGAATAGAGTCCAACACACACAACCTGTTGAATAGAGTCCAATACACACAACCTGTTGAATGGAGTCCAATACACACAACCTGTTGAATAGAGTCCAACACAACCTGTTGAATAGAGTCCAACACAACCTGTTGAATAGAGTCCAACACACACAACCTGTTGAATAGAGTCCAACACAACCTGTTGAATAGAGTCCCACACACAACCTGTTGAATAGAGTCCAACACACACAACCTGTTGAATAGAGTCCCACACACAACCTGTTGAATAGAGTCCAATACACACAACCTGTTTAATAGAGTCCAATACAACCTGTTGAATAGAGTCCAACACAACCTGTTGAATAGAGTCCAATACACAACCTGTTGAATAGAGTCCCATACAACCTGTTGAATAGAGTCCAATACACACAACCTGTTGAATAGAGTCCAATACAACCTGTTGAATAGAGTCCAATACACACAACCTGTTGAATAGAGTCCAACACACACAACCTGTTGAATAGAGTCCAATACACACAACCTGTTGAATAGAGTCCAATACACACAACCTGTTGAATAGAGTCCAACACACAACCTGTTGAATAGAGTCCAACACACACAACCTGTTGAATAGAGTCCAATACACAACCTGTTGAATAGAGTCCAATACACACAACCTGTTGAATAGAGTCCAATACACACAACCTGTTGAATAGAGTCCCACACACAACCTGTTGAATAGAGTCCAACACACAACCTGTTGAATAGAGTCCAACACAACCTGTTGAATAGAGTCCAATACACAACCTGTTGAATAGAGTCCCATACACACAACCTGTTGAATAGAGTCCAACACACACAACCTGTTGAATAGAGTCCAACACACACAACCTGTTGAATAGAGTCCAACACACACAACCTGTTGAATAGAGTCCAATACACACAACCTGTTGAATAGAGTCCAACACACACAACCTGTTGAATAGAGTCCAACACACACAACCTGTTGAATAGAGTCCAATACACAACCTGTTGAATAGAGTCCAATACACAACCTGTTGAATAGAGTCCAATACACACAACCTGTTGAATAGAGTCCAATACATACAACCTGTTGAATAGAGTCCAACACACACAACCTGTTGAATAGAGTCCAACACACACAACCTGTTGAATAGAGTCCAACACACACAACCTGTTGAATAGAGTCCAATACACACAACCTGTTGAATGGAGTCCAATACACACAACCTGTTGAATAGAGTCCAACACACAACCTGTTGAATAGAGTCCAACACACAACCTGTTGAATAGAGTCCAACACACACAACCTGTTGAATAGAGTCCAATACACACAACCTGTTGAATAGAGTCCAACACACACAACCTGTTGAATAGAGTCCAATACAC
Source organism: Salvelinus fontinalis (assembly GCF_029448725.1). Lineage (NCBI taxonomy): Eukaryota > Metazoa > Chordata > Actinopteri > Salmoniformes > Salmonidae > Salvelinus > Salvelinus fontinalis. The sequence continues at coordinate 65,157,089 of NC_074670.1, forward strand.
ACAACCTGTTGAATAGAGTCCAACACACACAACCTGTTGAATAGAGTCCAACACACAACCTGTTGAATAGAGTCCAACACACACAACCTGTTGAATAGAGTCCAATACACACAACCTGTTGAATAGAGTCCAATACACACAACCTGTTGAATAGAGTCCAATACACACAACCTGTTGAATAGAGTCCAATACACACAACCTGTTGAATAGAGTCCAATACACACAACCTGTTGAATAGAGTCCAATACACACAACCTGTTGAATAGAGTCCAACACACACAACCTGTTGAATAGAGTCCAACACATAACCTGTTGAATAGAGTCCAATACACACAACCTGTTGAATAGAGTCCAATACAACCTGTTGAATAGAGTCCAATACACACAACCTGTTGAATAGAGTCCAATACACAACCTGTTGAATAGAGTCCAACACACAACCTGTTGAATAGAGTCCAATACAACCTGTTGAATAGAGTCCAATACAACCTGTTGAATAGAGTCCCATACAACCTGTTGAATAGAGTCCAACACACAACCTGTTGAAAAGAGTCCAACACAACCTGTTGAATAGAGTCCAACACACACAACCTGTTGAATAGAGTCCAATACATAACCTGTTGAATAGAGTCCCATACAACCTGTTGAATAGAGTCCAACACACAACCTGTTGAATAGAGTCCAACACACAACCTGTTGAATAGAGTCCAACACAACCTGTTGAATAGAGTCCAACACACACAACCTGTTGAATAGAGTCCAATACACACAACCTGTTGAATGGAGTCCAATACACACAACCTGTTGAATAGAGTCCAACACAACCTGTTGAATAGAGTCCAACACACACAACCTGTTGAATAGAGTCCAACACAACCTGTTGAATAGAGTCCCACACACAACCTGTTGAATAGAGTCCAACACACACAACCTGTTGAATAGAGTCCCACACACAACCTGTTGAATAGAGTCCAATACACACAACCTGTTGAATAGAGTCCAATACAACCTGTTGAATAGAGTCCAACACAACCTGTTGAATAGAGTCCAATACACAACCTGTTGAATAGAGTCCCATACAACCTGTTGAATAGAGTCCAATACACACAACCTGTTGAATAGAGTCCAATACAACCTGTTGAATAGAGTCCAATACACACAACCTGTTGAATAGAGTCCAACACACACAACCTGTTGAATAGAGTCCAATACACACAACCTGTTGAATAGAGTCCAATACACACAACCTGTTGAATAGAGTCCAACACACAACCTGTTGAATAGAGTCCAACACACACAACCTGTTGAATAGAGTCCAATACACAACCTGTTGAATAGAGTCCAATACACACAACCTGTTGAATAGAGTCCAATACACACAACCTGTTGAATAGAGTCCCACACACAACCTGTTGAATAGAGTCCAACACACAACCTGTTGAATAGAGTCCAACACAACCTGTTGAATAGAGTCCAATACACAACCTGTTGAATAGAGTCCCATACACACAACCTGTTGAATAGAGTCCAACACACACAACCTGTTGAATAGAGTCCAACACACACAACCTGTTGAATAGAGTCCAACACACACAACCTGTTGAATAGAGTCCAATACACACAACCTGTTGAATAGAGTCCAACACACACAACCTGTTGAATAGAGTCCAACACACACAACCTGTTGAATAGAGTCCAATACACAACCTGTTGAATAGAGTCCAATACACACAACCTGTTGAATAGAGTCCAATACATACAACCTGTTGAATAGAGTCCAACACACACAACCTGTTGAATAGAGTCCAATACACACAACCTGTTGAATAGAGTCCAACACACAACCTGTTGAATAGAGTCCAACACACAACCTGTTGAATAGAGTCCAACACACACAACCTGTTGAATAGAGTCCAACACACACAACCTGTTGAATAGAGTCCAATACACACAACCTGTTGAATAGAGTCCAACACACAACCTGTTGAATATAGTCCAATACACACAACCTGTTGAATAGAGTCCAATACACACAACCTGTTGAATAGAGTCCAACACACACAACCTGTTGAATAGAGTCCAACACATAACCTGTTGAATAGAGTCCAATACACACAACCTGTTGAATAGAGTCCAATACAACCTGTTGAATAGAGTCCAATACACACAACCTGTTGAATAGAGTCCAATACACAACCTGTTGAATAGAGTCCAATACAACCTGTTGAATAGAGTCCAATACAACCTGTTGAATAGAGTCCCATACAACCTGTTGAATAGAGTCCAACACAACCTGTTGAATAGAGTCCAACACACACAACCTGTTGAATAGAGTCCAATACATAACCTGTTGAATAGAGTCCAATACAACCTGTTGAATAGAGTCCCATACAACCTGTTGAATAGAGTCCAACACACAACCTGTTGAATAGAGTCCAACACACAACCTGTTGAATAGAGTCCAACACACAACCTGTTGAATAGAGTCCAACACAACCTGTTGAATAGAGTCCAACACACACAACCTGTTGAATAGAGTCCAATACACACAACCTGTTGAACAGAGTCCCACACACAACCTGTTGAATAGAGTCCAACACACACAACCTGTTGAATAGAGTCCAACACACACAACCTGTTGAATAGAGTCCAATACACACAACCTGTTGAATAGAGTCCAATACACACAACCTGTTGAATGGAGTCCAATACATACAACCTGTTGAATAGAGTCCAACACAACCTGTTGAATAGAGTCCAACACAACCTGTTGAATAGAGTCCAACACACACAACCTGTTGAATAGAGTCCAACACAACCTGTTGAATAGAGTCCCACACACAACCTGTTGAATAGAGTCCAACACACACAACCTGTTGAATAGAGTCCAACACACACAACCTGTTGAATAGAGTCCAACACACACAACCTGTTGAATAGAGTCCAATACACAACCTGTTGAATAGAGTCCAATACACACAACCTGTTGAATAGAGTCCAATACACACAACCTGTTGAATAGAGTCCAACACACACAACCTGTTGAATAGAGTCCAATACACAACCTGTTGAATAGAGTCCAACACACACAACCTGTTGAATAGAGTCCAATACACACAACCTGTTGAATAGAGTCCAATACACACAACCTGTTGAATAGAGTCCAATACACACAACCTGTTGAATAGAGTCCAACACACACAACCTGTTGAATAGAGTCCAACACACAACCTGTTGAATAGAGTCCAACACACACAACCTGTTGAATAGAGTCCAATACACAACCTGTTGATATACCTGGTACTATACTGAGGCTGACTGTAAAGCAGGTGGAAACAGACTAGTACTCTGGTATGAGGCTGACTGTAAAGCAGGTGGAAACAGACTAGTACTCTGGTATGAGGCTGACTGTAAAGCAGGTAGAACAGACTAGTACTCTGGTATGAGGCTGACTGTAAAGCAGGTGGAAACAGACTAGTACTCTGGTATGAGGCTGACTGTAAAGCAGGTAGAAACAGACTAGTACTCTGGTATGAGGCTGACTGTAAAGCAGGTAGAAACAGACTAGTACTATGGTATGAGGCTGACTGTAAAGCAGGTGGAAACAGACTAGTACTCTGGTATGAGGCTGACTGTAAAGCAGGTAGAAACAGACTAGTACTCTGGTATGAGGCTGACTGTAAAGCAGGTGGAAACAGACTAGTACTCTGGTATGAGGCTGACTGTAAAGCAGGTAGAAACAGACTAGTACTCTGGAATGAGGCTGACTGTAAAGCAGGTGGAAACAGACTAGTACTCTGGTATGAGGCTGACTGTAAAGCAGGTAGAAACAGACTAGTACTCTGGTATGAGGCTGACTGTAAAGCAGGTGGAAACAGACTAGTACTCTGGTATGAGGCTGACTGTAAAGCAGGTAGAAACAGACTAGTACTCTGGAATGAGGCTGACTGTAAAGCAGGTGGAAACAAACTAGTACTCTGGTATGAGGCTGACTGTAAAGCAGGTAGAAACAGACTAGTACTCTGGTATGAGGCTGACTGTAAAGCAGGTAGAAACAGACTAGTACTCTGGTATGAGGCTGACTGTAAAGCAGGTAGAAACAGACTAGTACTCTGGTATGAGGCTGACTGTAAAGCAGGTGGAAGTAGACTAGTACTCTGGTATGAGGCTGACTGTAAAGCAGGTGGAAACAGACTAGTACTCTGGTATGAGGCTGACTGTAAAGCAGGTAGAAACAGACTAGTACTCTGGTATGAGGCTGACTGTAAAGCAGGTGGAAACAGACTAGTACTCTGGTATGAGGCTGACTGTAAAGCAGGTGTAAACAGACTAGTACTCTGGTATGAGGCTGACTGTAAAGCAGGTAGAAACAGACTAGTACTCTGGTATGAGGCTGACTGTAAAGCAGGTGGAAACAGACTAGTACTCTGGTATGAGGCTGACTGTAAAGCAGGTAGAAACAGACTAGTACTCTGGTATGAGGCTGACTGTAAAGCAGGTGGAAACAGACTAGTACTCTGGTATGAGGCTGACTGTAAAGCAGGTGGAAACAGACTAGTACTCTGGTATGAGGCTGACTGTAAAGCAAGTGGAAACAGACTAGTACTCTGGTATGAGGCTGACTGTAAAGCAGGTAGAAACAGACTAGTACTCTGGTATGAGGCTGACTGTAAAGCAGGTAGAAACAGACTAGTACTCTGGTATGAGGCTGACTGTAAAGCAGGTAGAAACAGACTAGTACTCTGGTATGAGGCTGACTGTAAAGCAGGTGGAAACAGACTAGTACTCTGGAATGAGGCTGACTGTAAAGCAGGTAGAAACAGACTAGTACTCTGGTATGAGGCTGACTGTAAAGCAGGTAGAAACAGACTAGTACTCTGGTATGAGGCTGACTGTAAAGCAGGTGTAAACAGACTAGTACTCTGGCATGAGGCTGACTGTAAAGCAGGTGGAAACAGACTAGTACTCTGGTATGAGGCTGACTGTAAAGCAGGTAGAAACAGACTAGTACTCTGGTATGAGGCTGACTGTAAAGCAGGTAGAAACAGACTAGTACTCTGGTATGAGGCTGACTGTAAAGCAGGTGGAAACAGACTAGTACTCTAGTATGAGGCTGACTGTAAAGCAGGTAGAAACAGACTAGTACTCTGGTATGAGGCTGACTGTAAAGCAGGTAGAAACAGACTAGTACTCTGGTATGAGGCTGACTAAAGCAGGTAGAAACAGACTAGTACTCTGGTATGAGGCTGACTGTAAAGCAGGTAGAAACAGACTAGTACTCTGGTATGAGGCTGACTGTAAAGCAGGTAGAAACAGACTAGTACTCTGGTATGAGGCTGACTGTAAAGCAGGTGGAAACAGACTAGTACTCTGGTATGAGGCTGACTGTAAAGCAGGTAGAAACAGACTAGTACTCTGGTATGAGGCTGACTGTAAAGCAGGTGGAAACAGACTAGTACTCTGGTATGAGGCTGACTGTAAAGCAGGTAGAAACAGACTAGTACTCTGGTATGAGGCTGACTGTAAAGCAGGTAGAAACAGACTAGTACTCTGGTATGAGGCTGACTAAAGCAGGTGGAAACAGACTAGTACTCTGGTATGGGGCTGACTGTAAAGCAGGTGGAAACAGACTAGTACTCTGGTATGAGGCTGACTGTAAAGCAGGTAGAAACAGACTAGTACTCTGGTATGAGGCTGACTGTAAAGCAGGTAGAAACAGACTAGTACTCTGGTATGAGGCTGACTAAAGCAGGTGGAAACAGACTAGTACTCTGGTATGAGGCTGACTGTAAAGCAGGTGGAAACAGACTAGTACTCTGGTATGAGGCTGACTGTAAAGCAGGTAGAAACAGACTAGTACTCTGGTATGAGGCTGACTGTAAAGCAGGTAGAAACAGACTAGTACTCTGGTATGAGGCTGACTGTAAAGCAGGTAGAAACAGACTAGTACTCTGGTATGAGGCTGACTGTAAAGCAGGTGGAAACAGACTAGTACTCTGGTATGAGGCTGACTGTAAAGCAGGTAGAAACAGACTAGTACTCTGGTATGAGGCTGACTGTAAAGCAGGTAGAAACAGACTAGTACTCTGGTATGAGGCTGACTAAAGCAGGTGGAAACAGACTAGTACTCTGGTATGAGGCTGACTGTAAAGCAGGTGGAAACAGACTAGTACTCTGGTATGAGGCTGACTGTAAAGCAGGTAGAAACAGACTAGTACTCTGGTATGAGGCTGACTGTAAAGCAGGTAGAAACAGACTAGTACTCTGGTATGAGGCTGACTGTAAAGCAGGTAGAAACAGACTAGTACTCTGGTATGAGGCTGACTGTAAAGCAGGTAGAAACAGACTAGTACTCTGGTATGAGGCTGACTGTAAAGCAGGTGGAAACAGACTACTACTCTGGTATGAGGCTGACTAAAGCAGGTGGAAACAGGAAGTGAATGATGAAAATTATATGATGTGTTCCAAACTTCACCCTAGCCCCTTCATAGTGCACTACTTTGGAGCCCTGGGCAGAAGTAGTGCACTACTTTGGAGCCCCGGGCAGAAGTAGTGCACTACTTTGGAGCCCCGGGCAGAAGTAGTGCACTACTTTGGAGCCCCGGGCAGAAGTAGTGCACTACTTTGGAGCCCCGGGCAGAAGTAGTGCACTACTTTGGAGCCCAGGGCAGAAGTAGTGCACTACTTTGGAGCCCTGGGCAGAAGTAGTGCACTACTTTGGAGCCCCGGGCAGAAGTAGTGCACTACTTTGGAGCCCCGGGCAGAAGTAGTGCACTACTTTGGAGCCCCGGGCAGAAGTAGTGCACTACTTTGGAGCCCAGGGCAGAAGTAGTGCACTACTTTGGAGCCCAGGGCAGAAGTAGTGCACTACTTTGGAGCCCTGGGCAGAAGTAGTGCACTACTTTGGAGCCCCGGGCAGAAGTAGTGCACTACTTTGGAGCCCCGGGCAGAAGTAGTGCACTACTTTGGAGCCCAGGGCAGAAGTAGTGCACTACTTTGGAGCCCTGGGCAGAAGTAGTGCACTACTTTGGAGCCCAGGGCAGAAGTAGTGCACTACTTTGGAGCCCTGGGCAGAAGTAGTGCACTACTTTGGAGCCCTGGGCAGAAGTAGTGCACTACTTTGGAGCCCTGGGCAGAAGTAGTGCACTACTTTGGAGCCCTGGGCAAAAGTAGTGCACTACTTTGGAGCCCTGGGCAAAAGTAGTGCACTACTTTGGAGCCCTGGGCAAAAGTAGTGCACTACTTTGGAGCCCTGGGCAGAAGTAGTGCACTACTTTGGAGCCCTGGGCAGAAGTAGTGCACTACTTATGGAGCCCTGGGCAGAAGTAGTGCACTACTTTGGAGCCCTGGGCAGAAGTAGTGCACTACTTTGGAGCCCTGGGCAGAAGTAGTGCACTATAGGGAATAGTGGTCCACTTGGAAACCTTCCATTTTGGCCTAGAGAGAGTGTCTGAAGATACACACACCTGTAGACAGCCAGGAATAAAAGCCAGTTCGTTTGCAAAGATGTTAATGATCTTTTACTTGACTCAGATGACTGGTACGGTACAATAAGCGAGATGATCACCTTATACTCTACACCATGTTTTCATCAGAATGACATAACCTTAGGGCTATAGGTATGTACGTATGATCGTTTCCTGTTTAGAGGCATGAAAACAAAGTATATTATCATATCAATCATTATGAAACAGAAACAAATCCTATTTTGCACCTTTGAGACTATTTGTCTTCCATTATTCAACCGAAAAAAACAGACAATGTGCCATTTGATTCTATTCATCGACAATCACAGACAATGTGCCATTTGATTCTATTCATCGACAATCACAATGTGCCATTTGATTCTATTCATCAACAATCACAGACAATGTGCCATTTGATTCTATTCATCGACAATCACAGACAATGTGCCATTTGATTCTATTCATCGAACAATCACAATGTGCCATTTGATTCTATTCATCAACAATCACAGACAATGTGCCATTTGATTCTATTCATCGACAATCACAGACAATGTGCCATTTGATTCTATTCATCGACAATCACAGACAATGTGCCATTTGATTCTATTCATCGACAATCACAGACAATGTGCCATTTGATTCTATTCATCGACAATCACAGACAATGTGCCATTTGATTCTATTCATCGACAATCACAATGTGCCATTTGATTCTATTCATCGACAATCACAGACAATGTGCCATTTGATTCTATTCATCGACAATCACAGACAATGTGCCATTTGATTCTATTCATCGACAATCACAATGTGCCATTTGATTCTATTCATCAACAATCACAGACAATGTGCCATTTGATTCTATTCATCGACAATCACACACAATGTGCCATTTGATTCTTTTCATCAACATGTAGTATAAAATGTGTGTTTTGTGCTCCACTTAGTGGTCTGTGATTAGACAGAAGAGTGACACCAGCATCTTAAATCCAACAGATCACTGAGCCATCTGTGCAGTTATTGGATCACTGAGTGGATTCATTTTGATCTCTTCCACACTGTTCAACTGATTGGCCAGCTCCTGGACCCCTGATGTCCTTCCCACTTGGTCGCGTCTCCTCTTCTCCGTGATCAAGTCCTCTAAACACTGAAACTCCAGCATGTGAGACTGTTTTTCTGACATCGGGATCTTTAACCTGTATGGCTGTCTTCCTATCCGGATCTCCCCACCCATTTTGAACTCCCGTTTGCCAAACCTGCACCAAGCGGCAAAACACTCTGAATTTCTCCAGCTCAACTCTCCGTCTTTACCTCCTACCTGTTCCATAGCGTTCTGAACCACCATCTCGGCGCTGAGGGCTTTGAATTTATACAGCTCGTTGACTATCCTACATCTCCTTCCCTGGCTGGCTTCTGTCAGAAAGCTGTTCTTTATCTCTGCTCTGTGCAGGTGCACCACCTGGAAGTCACCGACATACACCGCCCAGTGGGGGTACTGCCCCGTTGTTACAAACTCCACCAGGTCACCTGCTTTGCATTTGTTAAGTAGATTCTCGGGGGAGTAGGTTTCCATGCCCGCGGTTTTGACGCTCTTCTCATAAATACATTCCCCCCGGTGGTAAACGGCGCATTCCACCTCGTTGCGCTTGTCGTAGTGTTTCTGTTCCGTACCAGTGTGGTGCTCTTTATCCGCTCCGTCTACGTTACTGTTTTCCCCCTCCTGTTCCTCGTCATCTGTTGAGAAAATATAAGACACTCCGATCCGAGGACCCTCCTCGGTGTCCAGCCCGTTGGGGTCCACTGTGGGAACTTCTGCGTAACTTAGATGTGACAGTTTAATCTTATCCACCTGGTTGCCCATGCCCCCTCCCCCGGTAGCTGATAGTGAGGATGTTGACGTTCCTGGAGGACGCTGCCGAGCGGTCCACCTCTTAAAAGCCGAGGATCGTCGCCATCTGTAGCCGCCTCTGTAACACACAACCTGGGTAAACTAATGACAACCTCCCAATGGACTCCGATCCATCTGTAGCCGCAGGTCTCCCAAAAAAACAAAGTAGTACTGCCAAGCAGCGGACCGCTGTGAGGAAGCCTATTCAAATCAACAAGTGCCTTGCTATGGATGAATGTTGCCTAGTCTATTCTACGTGCGTAAAGTTAGAACATTTAACTATCATGCACAATACGATTAGATCGATTAATAGGCTACAGGCTCTTCGTGCCCGGTGACTAAATGTATGTTATGTCCGTGCTCGCCGATAAAGTAGGCTGCATGAATAGTTTCCGTCAACACCACAGAGGCGACAGTGAAGCCTGCGAGTAATTGTGGATTCGATGGCAGGCAGATCTCGACTTGGCAACAGCTACAGCGACAAAACAATCTCATTTAAAGCTGTAGTGCGCCTTTTCTTTTCATGATCTTTTCCCAACTCCCCATAAAGCAATGGGCTAAAAAGTTAGTGTTGGCATGAAATATTACAACCCATTCTGCTCATAGGCTTCCGTTACATTCTACTCCTTGGGAATTAATAAGATTTAAGTCAATGTGTAAGACTGGACATAACTTTGTTATTATACATATTAATAAGCAACATTTATTTAATCTATAACATTGTACATAGAACTCTGATATTACAAAGATATTACGAAGAAAGTTGAGTCTGTTTGTGGAAGAGGGATTGGTTTTCTTATAGCTTTACACATATGACTTTCTCTCCCTGCTGTTTTCTTCCTTCTACCCATAACAGCATGGCACTCACATCGTCTAGTCTACTAAACTGTTCCAGAGTGACTCACATCGTCTAGTCTACTAAACTGTTCCATAGTGACTCACATCGTCTAGTCTACTAAACTGTTCCAGAATGACTCACACCGTCTAGTCTACTAAACTGTTCCATAGTGACTCACATCGTCTAGTCTACTAAACTGTTCCAGAGTGACTCACATCGTCTAGTCTACTAAACTGTTCCAGAGTGACTCACATCGTCTAGTCTACTAAACTGTTCCGTAGTGTCTCACATCGTCTAGTCTACTAAACTGTTCCAGAGTGACTCACATCGTCTAGTCTACTAAACTGTTCCAGAGTGACTCACATCGTCTAGTCTACTAAACTGTTCCATAGTGACTCACATCGTCTAGTCTACTAAACTGTTCCAGAGTGACTCACATCGTCTAGCCTACTAAACTGTTCCAGAGTGACTCACATCGTCTAGCCTACTAAACTGTTCCATAGTGACTCACATCGTCTAGTCTACTAAACTGTTCCATAGTGACTCACATCGTCTAGTCTACTAAACTGTTCCAGAGTGACTCACATCGTCTAGTCTACTAAACTGTTCCAGAGTGACTCACATCGTCTAGTCTACTAAACTGTTCCATAGTGACTCACATCGTCTAGCCTACTAAACTGTTCCAGAGTGACTCACATCGTCTAGTCTACTAAACTGTTCCATAGTGACTCACATCGTCTAGTCTACTAAACTGTTCCAGAGTGACTCACATCGTCTAGTCTACTAAACTGTTCCATAGTGACTCACATCGTCTAGTCTACTAAACTGTTCCAGAGTGACTCACATCGTCTAGTCTACTAAACTGTTCCATAGTGACTCACATCGTCTAGTCTACTAAAACTGTTCCAGAGTGACTCACATCGTCTAGTCTACTAAACTGTTCCAGAGTGACTCACATCGTCTAGCCTACTAAACTGTTCCAGAGTGACTCACATCGTCTAGTCTACTAAACTGTTCCAGAGTGACTCACATCGTCTAGTCTACTAAACTGTTCCATAGTGACTCACATCGTCTAGTCTACTAAACTGTTCCAGAGTGACTCACATCGTCTAGTCTACTAAACTGTTCCAGAGTGACTCACATCGTCTAGTCTACTAAACTGTTCCATAGTGACTCACATCGTCTAGTCTACTAAACTGTTCCAGAGTGACTCACATCGTCTAGTCTACTAAACTGTTCCAGAGTGACTCACATCGTCTAGTCTACTAAACTGTTCCAGAGTGACTCACATCGTCTAGTCTACTAAACTGTTCCATAGTGACTCACATCGTCTAGTCTACTAAACTGTTCCAGAGTGACTCACATCGTCTAGTCTACTAAACTGTTCCAGAGTGACTCACATCGTCTAGTCTACTAAACTGTTCCATAGTGTCTCACATCGTCTAGTCTACTAAACTGTTCCATAGTGACTCACATCGTCTAGTCTACTAAACTGTTCCATAGTGACTCACATCGTCTAGTCTACTAAACTGTTCCAGAGTGACTCACATCGTCTAGTCTACTAAACTGTTCCATAGTGACTCACATCGTCTAGTCTACTAAACTGTTCCAGAGTGACTCACATCGTCTAGTCTACTAAACTGTTCCAGAGTGACTCACATCGTCTAGTCTACTAAACTGTTCCGTAGTGTCTCACATCGTCTAGTCTACTAAACTGTTCCAGAGTGACTCACATCGTCTAGTCTACTAAACTGTTCCAGAGTGACTCACATCGTCTAGTCTACTAAACTGTTCCATAGTGACTCACATCGTCTAGTCTACTAAACTGTTCCAGAGTGACTCACATCGTCTAGCCTACTAAACTGTTCCAGAGTGACTCACATCGTCTAGCCTACTAAACTGTTCCAGAGTGACTCACATCGTCTAGCCTACTAAACTGTTCCATAGTGACTCACATCGTCTAGTCTACTAAACTGTTCCATAGTGACTCACATCGTCTAGTCTACTAAACTGTTCCATAGTGACTCACATCGTCTAGTCTACTAAACTGTTCCAGAGTGACTCACATCGTCTAGTCTACTAAACTGTTCCATAGTGACTCACATCGTCTAGCCTACTAAACTGTTCCAGAGTGACTCACATCGTCTAGTCTACTAAACTGTTCCATAGTGACTCACATCGTCTAGTCTACTAAACTGTTCCAGAGTGACTCACATCGTCTAGTCTACTAAACTGTTCCATAGTGACTCACATCGTCTAGTCTACTAAACTGTTCCAGAGTGACTCACATCGTCTAGTCTACTAAACTGTTCCATAGTGACTCACATCGTCTAGTCTACTAAAACTGTTCCAGAGTGACTCACATCGTCTAGTCTACTAAACTGTTCCAGAGTGACTCACATCGTCTAGCCTACTAAACTGTTCCAGAGTGACTCACATCGTCTAGTCTACTAAACTGTTCCAGAGTGACTCACATCGTCTAGTCTACTAAACTGTTCCATAGTGACTCACATCGTCTAGTCTACTAAACTGTTCCAGAGTGACTCACATCGTCTAGTCTACTAAACTGTTCCAGAGTGACTCACATCGTCTAGTCTACTAAACTGTTCCATAGTGACTCACATCGTCTAGTCTACTAAACTGTTCCAGAGTGACTCACATCGTCTAGTCTACTAAACTGTTCCAGAGTGACTCACATCGTCTAGTCTACTAAACTGTTCCAGAGTGACTCACATCGTCTAGTCTACTAAACTGTTCCATAGTGACTCACATCGTCTAGTCTACTAAACTGTTCCATAGTGACTCACATCGTCTAGTCTACTAAACTGTTCCAGAGTGACTCACATCGTCTAGTCTACTAAACTGTTCCATAGTGACTCACATCGTCTAGTCTACTAAACTGTTCCAGAGTGACTCACATCGTCTAGTCTACTAAACTGTTCCATAGTGACTCACATCGTCTAGTCTACTAAACTGTTCCATAGTGACTCACATCGTCTAGTCTACTAAACTGTTCCAGAGTGACTCACATCGTCTAGCCTACTAAACTGTTCCAGAGTGACTCACATCGTCTAGTCTACTAAACTGTTCCAGAGTGACTCACATCGTCTAGTCTACTAAACTGTTCCATAGTGACTCACATCGTCTAGTCTACTAAACTGTTCCAGAGTGACTCACATCGTCTAGTCTACTAAACTGTTCCAGAGTGACTCACATCGTCTAGTCTACTAAACTGTTCCATAGTGACTCACATCGTCTAGTCTACTAAACTGTTCCAGAGTGACTCACATCGTCTAGTCTACTAAACTGTTCCAGAGTGACTCACATCGTCTAGTCTACTAAACTGTTCCAGAGTGACTCACATCGTCTAGTCTACTAAACTGTTCCATAGTGACTCACATCGTCTAGTCTACTAAACTGTTCCATAGTGACTCACATCGTCTAGTCTACTAAACTGTTCCAGAGTGACTCACATCGTCTAGTCTACTAAACTGTTCCAGAGTGACTCACATCGTCTAGTCTACTAAACTGTTCCATAGTGACTCACATCGTCTAGTCTACTAAACTGTTCCATAGTGACTCACATCGTCTAGTCTACTAAACTGTTCCAGTGTGACTCACATCGTCTAGTCTACTAAACTGTTCCAGAGTGACTCACATCGTCTAGTCTACTAAACTGTTCCATAGTGACTCACATCGTCTAGTCTACTAAACTGTTCCAGAGTGACTCACATCGTCTAGTCTACTAAACTGTTCCATAGTGACTCACATCGTCTAGTCTACTAAACTGTTCCATAGTGACTCACATCGTCTAGTCTACTAAACTGTTCCAGAGTGACTCACATCGTCTAGTCTACTAAACTGTTCCATAGTGACTCACATCGTCTAGTCTACTAAACTGTTCCATAGTGACTCACATCGTCTAGTCTACTAAACTGTTCCATAGTGACTCACATCGTCTAGTCTACTAAACTGTTCCATAGTGACTCACATCGTCTAGTCTACTAAACTGTTCCATAGTGACTCACATCGTCTAGTCTACTAAACTGTTCCAGTGTGACTCACATCGTCTAGTCTACTAAACTGTTCCATAGTGACTCACATCGTCTAGTCTACTAAACTGTTCCATAGTGACTCACATCGTCTAGTCTACTAAACTGTTCCATAGTGACTCACATCGTCTAGTCTACTAAACTGTTCCATAGTGACTCACATCGTCTAGTCTACTAAACTGTTCCATAGTGACTCACATCGTCTAGTCTACTAAACTGTTCCATAGTGACTCACATCGTCTAGTCTACTAAACTGTTCCATAGTGACTCACATCGTCTAGTCTACTAAACTGTTCCATAGTGACTCACATCGTCTAGTCTACTAAACTGTTCCAGAGTGACTCACATCGTCTAGTCTACTAAACTGTTCCATAGTGACTCACATCGTCTAGTCTACTAAACTGTTCCAGAGTGACTCACATCGTCTAGTCTACTAAACTGTTCCATAGTGACTCACATCGTCTAGTCTACTAAACTGTTCCAGAGTGACTCACATCGTCTAGCCTACTAAACTGTTCCATAGTGACTCACATCGTCTAGTCTACTAAACTGTTCCAGAGTGACTCACATCGTCTAGTCTACTAAACTGTTCCAGAGTGACTCACATCGTCTAGTCTACTAAACTGTTCCAGAGTGACTCACATCGTCTAGTCTACTAAACTGTTCCATAGTGACTCACATCGTCTAGTCTACTAAACTGTTCCAGAGTGACTCACATCGTCTAGTCTACTAAACTGTTCCAGAGTGACTCACATCGTCTAGTCTACTAAACTGTTCCAAGTGACTCACATCGTCTAGTCTACTAAACTGTTCCAAGTGACTCACATCGTCTAGTCTACTAAACTGTTCCAGAGTGACTCACATCGTCTAGTCTACTAAACTGTTCCAGAGTGACTCACATCGTCTAGTCTACTAAACTGTTCCATAGTGACTCACATCGTCTAGTCTACTAAACTGTTCCATAGTGACTCACATCGTCTAGTCTACTAAACTGTTCCAGAGTGACTCACATCGTCTAGTCTACTAAACTGTTCCATAGTGACTCACATCGTCTAGTCTACTAAACTGTTCCAGAGTGACTCACATCGTCTAGTCTACTAAACTGTTCCATAGTGACTCACATCGTCTAGTCTACTAAACTGTTCCATAGTGACTCACATCGTCTAGTCTACTAAACTGTTCCAGAGTGACTCACATCGTCTAGCCTACTAAACTGTTCCAGAGTGACTCACATCGTCTAGTCTACTAAACTGTTCCAGAGTGACTCACATCGTCTAGTCTACTAAACTGTTCCATAGTGACTCACATCGTCTAGTCTACTAAACTGTTCCAGAGTGACTCACATCGTCTAGTCTACTAAACTGTTCCAGAGTGACTCACATCGTCTAGTCTACTAAACTGTTCCATAGTGACTCACATCGTCTAGTCTACTAAACTGTTCCAGAGTGACTCACATCGTCTAGTCTACTAAACTGTTCCAGAGTGACTCACATCGTCTAGTCTACTAAACTGTTCCAGAGTGACTCACATCGTCTAGTCTACTAAACTGTTCCATAGTGACTCACATTGTCTAGTCTACTAAACTGTTCCATAGTGACTCACATCGTCTAGTCTACTAAACTGTTCCAGAGTGACTCACATCGTCTAGTCTACTAAACTGTTCCAGAGTGACTCACATCGTCTAGTCTACTAAACTGTTCCATAGTGACTCACATCGTCTAGTCTACTAAACTGTTCCATAGTGACTCACATCGTCTAGTCTACTAAACTGTTCCAGTGTGACTCACATCGTCTAGTCTACTAAACTGTTCCAGAGTGACTCACATCGTCTAGTCTACTAAACTGTTCCATAGTGACTCACATCGTCTAGTCTACTAAACTGTTCCAGAGTGACTCACATCGTCTAGTCTACTAAACTGTTCCATAGTGACTCACATCGTCTAGTTTACTAAACTGTTCCATAGTGACTCACATCGTCTAGTCTACTAAACTGTTCCAGAGTGACTCACATCGTCTAGTCTACTAAACTGTTCCATAGTGACTCACATCGTCTAGTCTACTAAACTGTTCCATAGTGACTCACATCGTCTAGTCTACTAAACTGTTCCATAGTGACTCACATCGTCTAGTCTACTAAACTGTTCCAGAGTGACTCACATCGTCTAGTCTACTAAACTGTTCCATAGTGACTCACATCGTCTAGTCTACTAAACTGTTCCATAGTGACTCACATCGTCTAGTCTACTAAACTGTTCCATTGTGACTCACATCGTCTAGCCTACTAAACTGTTCCAGAGTGACTCACATCGTCTAGTCTACTAAACTGTTCCATAGTGACTCACATCGTCTAGTCTACTAAACTGTTCCATAGTGACTCACATCGTCTAGTCTACTAAACTGTTCCATAGTGACTCACATCGTCTAGTCTACTAAACTGTTCCAGTGTGACTCACATCGTCTAGTCTACTAAACTGTTCCATAGTGACTCACATCGTCTAGTCTACTAAACTGTTCCATAGTGACTCACATCGTCTAGTCTACTAAACTGTTCCATAGTGACTCACATCGTCTAGTCTACTAAACTGTTCCATAGTGACTCACATCGTCTAGTCTACTAAACTGTTCCAGAGTGACTCACATCGTCTAGTCTACTAAACTGTTCCATAGTGACTCACATCGTCTAGTCTACTAAACTGTTCCAGAGTGACTCACATCGTCTAGTCTACTAAACTGTTCCAGAGTGACTCACATCTTCTAGTCTACTAAACTGTTCCATAGTGACTCACATCGTCTAGTCTACTAAACTGTTCCAGAGTGACTCACATCGTCTAGTCTACTAAAACTGTTCCAGAGTGACTCACATCGTCTAGTCTACTAAACTGTTCCAGAGTGACTCACATCGTCTAGCCTACTAAACTGTTCCAGAGTGACTCACATCGTCTAGCCTACTAAACTGTTCCATAGTGACTCACATCGTTTAGTCTACTAAATATATATATATACACACACACACAGTTGAAGTCTGAAGTATACATACACTTTGGTTGGAGTCAAAACTCATTTTTCATCCACTCCACAAATTTCTTGTTAACAAACTATAGTTTTGGCTAGTCGTTAGGACATCTACTTTGTGCATGACACAAGTAATTTTTCCAACAATTGTTTACAGACAGATTATTTCACTTATAATTCACTGTATCACAATTCCAGTGGGTCAGAAGTTTACATACACTAAGTTGACTGTGCCATTAAACAGCTTGGAAAATTCCAGAAAATTATGTAAGGGCTTTAGAAACTTCTGATAGGCTAATTGACATCATTTGAGTCAATCGGAGGTGTACCCGTGAATGTATTCCAAGGCCTACCTTCAAACTCAGCGCCTCTTTGCTTGACATCATGCGAAAATCAGAAGAAATCAGACAAGACCTCAGAAAAGAAATTGTAGACCTCCACAAGTCTGGTTCATCCTTGGGAGCAATTTCTAAACGCCTGAAGGTACCACGTTCATCTGTACAAACAATAGTACGCAAGTATAAACACCATGGAACCACGCAGCCGTCATACCGCTCAGGAAGGAGACGCGTTCTGTCTCCTAGAGATGAACGTACTTTGGTGCGAAAAGTGCAATCAATCCCAGAACAACAGCAAAGGACCTTGTGAAGATGCTGGAGGAAACAGGTATAAAAGTATCTATAGCCACAGTAAAACAAGTCCTATATCGACATAACCTGAAAGGCTGCTCAGCAAGGAAGAAGCCACTGCTCCAAAACCGCCATAAAAAAGCCAGACTAAGGTTTGTAACTGCACATGGGGACAAAGATCATATTTTTTGAGGAAATGTCCTCTGGTCTGATAAAACAAAAATAGAACTGTTTGGCCATAATAACCATCGTTATGTCTGAGGAAAAAGGGGGACGCTTGCAAGCCGAAGAACACCATCCCAACCGTGAAGCACGGGGGTGGCAGCATCATGTTGTGTGGGTGCTTTGCTGCAGGAGGGACTGGTGCACTTCACAAAATAGATGGCATCATGATGCAGGAAAATTATGTGGATATATTGAAGCAACATCTCAAGACATCAGTCAGGAAGTTAAAGCTTGGTCGCAAATGGGTCTTCCAAATGGACAATGACCCCAAGCATACTTCCAAAGTTGTGGCAAAATGGCTTAAGGACAACAAAGTCAAGGTATTGGAGTGGCCATCACAAAGCTCTGACCTCAATCCTATAGAAAAGTTGTGGGCAGAACTGCGAGCAAGGAGGCCTACAAACCTGACTCAGTTACACCAGCTCTATCAGGAGGAATGGGCCAAAATTCACCCAACTTATTGTGGGAAGGTTGTTGAAGGCTACCCGAAAAGTTTGACCCAAGTTAAACACTTTAGAGGCAATGCTACCAAATACCAATTGAGTGTATGTAAACGTCTGACCCACTGGGAATGTGATGAAAGACATAAAAGCTGAAATAAATAATTCTCTACTATTATTCTGACATTTCACATTCTTAAAATAAAGTGGTGATCCTAACTGACCTAAAACAGGGATTTTTTACTAGGATTAAATGTCAGGAATTGTGAAAAACTGAGTTTAAATGTATTTGGCTGTGTATGTAAACTTCCGACTTCAACTGTATATATATATATATATACTTCAACTGTATATATATATATATATAAGCTTCCCACTTCAACTGCATATAGACAGATACACACCACAAACACATTAGTTGGGGGGGTATTATTTTATTGTAACATACAGTATTGATATTTACATTGAATAACAACATCTCAGGCAAATGAAGAAGACGTCAGGAGGAATGTCACATTTTGTTCCCACTTCATTACACACATTCTTTGTTTATCGTTGAATCGTTGAACATTTTTGTGACTGTCCCATCGAACAAGCTACAACAAAGATTCCTAAAATGCAAGGTTGGCATTATATAAAACTATTGGTAACTAATGGTAACTAATGGTAACTAATGGTAACTAATGGTAACTAATGGTAACTCTAACACTGTGGTGGAGGTTAGGAGGGAGGGGTGGATGTACTGGTAAGGGTCTACCCAGGGATGGCGCTAGCCTTTTGAAGACCCTAAGCGAGATTTGGTTGCCCCACCTACCTTGCAGGCAAAACATTTTGGTCCCCCCCCCCTCCCCCCGCTCCCGACGGCAGAGAGAATAATTTACATTTTAAAGTGAAAATTCTTAAATTCTACACGTTTTGCCGTGACTTACATTACCGGGTAATTCAAGGGTTTTTCTTAATTTGTACTATTTTCTACATTGTAGAATAATCGTGAAAACATCAACACCATGAAATAACACACATGTGGAATCATGTAGTAACCAAAAAAGCCTCAAACAAATCAAATAGCCACCCTTTGCCTTGATGACAGCTTTGCACACTCTTGGCATTCTCTCAACCAGCTCCACGAGGTAGTCACCTGGAATGCATTTCAATTGACAGGTTAATTTGTGGAATTTTTTTCCTTCTTAATGCATTTGAACCAATCAGTTGTGTTGTGACAAGGTAGGGCTGGTATACAGAAGATAGCCCTATTTGGTAAAAGACCAAGTCCAAATTATGTCAAGAACAGCTCAAATAAGCAAAGAGAAACGACAGTTCATCATTACTTTAGGATATGAAGGTCAGTCAATCCGGACCATTTCAAGAACTTCGAAAGTTTCTTCAAGAGCAGTCACAAAAACCATCAAGCGCTGTGATGAAACTGGCTCTCATGAGGACCGCATCAGGAATGGAAGTCCCAGAGTTACCTCTGCTGCAGAGGATAAGTTCATTAGAGTTACCAGCCTCAGAAATTGCAAACCAAAAAAATGCTTCACAGAGTTCAAGTAACAGACACATCTCAACATCAACTGTTCAGAGGAGACTGTGTGAATCAGGCCTTCATGGTCAAATTGCTGCAAAGAAACCACTACTAAAGGACACCAATAATAAGAAGAGACTTGCTTGGGCCAAGAAACATAAGCAATTAACATTAGACCGGTGGAAATCTGTGTTTTGGTCTGACGAGTCCAAACTTGAGATTTTTGGTTCCAACCACCGTGTCTTTGTGAGACACAGAGTAGGTGAACGGATGATCTAAGCATGTGTGGTTCCCACCGTGAAGCATGGAGGAGGAGGTGTGATGGTGTGGGGGTGCTTTGCTGGTGACCCTGTCTGTGATTTATTTAGAATTCAAGGCACATTTAACCAGCATGGCTACCACAGCATTCTGCAGCGATACGCCATCCCATCTGGTTTGGGCTTAGTGGGACTATCATTTGTTTTTCAACAGGACAATGCCCCAACACACCTCCAGGCTGTGTAAGGGCTATTTAACCAAGAAGGAGAGGGATGGAGTGCTGCATCACATGACCTGACCTCCACAGTCCCCCGACCTCAACCCAATTGAGATGGTTTGGGATTAGTTGGACCACAGAGTGAAGGAAAAGCAACCAACAAGTGCTCAGCATATGTGGGAACTCCTTCAAGACTGTTGGAAAAACATTTCAGGTGAAGCTGGTTGAGAGAATGCCAAGAGTGTGCAAAGCTGTCATCAAGGCAAAGGCTGTCTACTTCGAAGAATCTCAAAAATAAAATCTATTTTGATTTGTTTAACACTTTTTTTTTGGTTACTAAATGATTCCATATGTGTTATTTCATAGTGTTGATGTCTTCACTATTATTCTACAATGTAGAAAATAGTACAAATAAAGAAAAACCCTTGAATGAGTAGGCGTGCTAAAACGTTTGACCGGTAGTGGATGCCATGTTAATGATATCTGAGTGAGAGGGGGGGGGCTCTGGACACATGCCCTGCGTGCCTAGTCGATATTTGACCATGATTACTACAAGCTGGCTAGACTAACTTACCAATCTAAAAGTTGTTAGCTGACATGGCTAACTGAGTGACTGTCAGTGACTGACATAACAAGAGAAAAACTGCTGATGCACAGCCACATGTCCAACTTGCACCTGGTGTTACTATTCTAACTCTCCGTGAGTTGAGACCCCGACTGAGCTTATGTCACTTATGCCTGGAGCCGGCCCTTCGTCTACCAGACAGATAGGGGTCCGATAGATCAATCGATCGATAGGAGACTAGTTATGGTTGGGTAGGGGTCAATAATAGATCAATCCATCGATAGGAGACTAGTTATGGAGGGTAGGGGTCTGATGGATCGATAGGAGACTAGTTATGGAGGGTAGGGGTCAGTAATAGATCAATCTATCGATAGGAGACTAGTTATGGTTGGGTAGGGGTCAGTAATAGATCAATCCATCGATAGGAGACTAGTTATGGAGGGTAGGGGTCAGTAATAGATCAATCCATCGATAGGAGACTAGTTATGGAGGTGATGGTAAAACACACACAATGGTCTCTACACACTCATCATCATCATCATCAACGATAAACAACCATTATGGGGCGGAAATGGAGACTGAACTCTTCCATGCAAATAAAACAACCACTATGGGGTGGAAATGAGTGTACTGCTGAGTGTACTACTGAGTGTACTACTGAGTGTACTGCTGAGTGTACTGCTGAGTGTACTACTGAGTGTACTACTGAGTGTACTACTGAGTGTACTGCTGAGTGTAATATGAAGTGTACTACTGAGTGTACTGCTGAGTGTAATATGAAGTGTACTACTGAGTGTACTACTGAGTGTACTACTGAGTGTACTGCTGAGTGTACTACTGAGTGTACTACTGAGTGTACTGCTGAGTGTACTACTGAGTGTACTACTGAGTGTACTACTGAGTGTACTGCTGAGTGTAATATGAAGTGTACTACTGAGTGTACTGCTGAGTGTAATATGAAGTGTACTACTGAGTGTACTACTGAGTGTACTACTGAGTGTACTACTGAGTGTACTGCTGAGTGTACTACTGAGTGTACTACTGAGTGTACTACTGAGTGTACTGCTGAGTGTACTGCTGAGTGTACTGCTGAGTGTACTGCTGAGTGTAATATGAAGTGTACTGCTGAGTGTACTGCTGAGTGTACTGCTGAGTGTACTGCTGAGTGTACTGCTGAGTGTACTGCTGAGTGTACTACTGAGTGTAATATGAAGTGTACTGCTGAGTGTACTGCTGAGTGTACTACTGAGTGTACTACTGAGTGTACTGCTGAGTGTACTGCTGAGTGTACTACTGAGTGTACTACTGAGTGTACTGCTGAGTGTACTACTGAGTGTAATATGAAGTGTACTGCTGAGTGTACTGCTGAGTGTACTACTGAGTGTACTACTGAGTGTAATATGAAGTGTACTGCTGAGTGTACTGCTGAGTGTACTACTGAGTGTACTACTGAGTGTACTACTGAGTGTACTACTGAGTGTACTGCTGAGTGTACTGCTGAGTGTACTGCTGAGTGTACTACTGAGTGTACTACTGAGTGTACTGCTGAGTGTACTGCTGAGTGTACTACTGAGTGTAATATGAAGTGTACTGCTGAGTGTACTGCTGAGTGTACTGCTGAGTGTACTACTGAGTGTACTGCTGAGTGTACTGCTGAGTGTACTGCTGAGTGTACTACTGAGTGTACTACTGAGTGTACTGCTGAGTGTACTGCTGAGTGTACTACTGAGTGTACTGCTGAGTGTACTACTGAGTGTACTGCTGAGTGTACTGCTGAGTGTACTGCTGAGTGTACTACTGAGTGTAATATGAAGTGTACTACTGAGTGTACTGCTGAGTGTACTACTGAGTGTACTGCTGAGTGTACTGCTGAGTGTACTGCTGAGTGTACTGCTGAGTACTACTGAGTGTACTACTGAGTGTACTGCTGAGTGTAATATGAAGTGTACTGCTGAGTGTACTACTGAGTGTACTACTGAGTGTACTGCTGAGTGTACTGCTGAGTGTACTGCTGAGTGTACTACTGAGTGTACTACTGAGTGTACTACTGAGTGTACTACTGAGTGTACTACTGAGTGTACTACTGAGTGTACTACTGAGTGTACTGCTGAGTGTACTACTGAGTGTACTACTGAGTGTACTGCTGAGTGTACTACTGAGTGTACTGCTGAGTGTACTGCTGAGTGTACTACTGAGTGTAATATGAAGTGTACTGCTGAGTGTAATATGAAGTGTACTGCTGAGTGTACTACTGAGTGTACTACTGAGTGTACTGCTGAGTGTAATATGAAGTGTACTGCTGAGTGTACTACTGAGTGTACTGCTGAGTGTACTGCTGAGTACTACTGAGTGTACTACTGAGTGTACTGCTGCGTGTACTACTGAGTGTACTACTGAGTGTACTGCTGAGTGTACTACTGAGTGTACTACTGAGTGTACTACTGAGTGTACTACTGAGTGTACAACTGAGTGTACTGCTGAGTGTACTACTGAGTGTACTGCTGAGTGTACTACTGAGTGTACTGCTGAGTGTACTGCTGAGTGTACTACTGAGTGTACTACTGAGTGTACTGCTGAGTGTACTGCTGAGTGTACTGCTGAGTGTACTACTGAGTGTACTACTGAGTGTACTACTGAGTGTACTACTGAGTGTACTACTGAGTGTACTACTGAGTGTAATATGAAGTGTACTACTGAGTGTACTGCTGAGTGTACTGCTGAGTGTACTACTGAGTGTACTGCTGAGTGTACTGCTGAGTGTAATATGAAGTGTACTACTGAGTGTACTACTGAGTGTACTACTGAGTGTAATATGAAGTGTACTACTGAGTGTACTGCTGAGTGTACTGCTGAGTGTACTACTGAGTGTACTGCTGAGTGTACTGCTGAGTGTAATATGAAGTGTACTACTGAGTGTACTGCTGAGTGTAATATGAAGTGTACTACTGAGTGTACTACTGAGTGTACTACTGAGTGTACTACTGAGTGTACTGCTGAGTGTACTGCTGAGTGTACTACTGAGTGTACTACTGAGTGTACTGCTGAGTGTACTGCTGAGTGTACTGCTGAGTGTACTACTGAGTGTACTACTGAGTGTACTGCTGAGTGTACTGCTGAGTGTACTGCTGAGTGTACTACTGAGTGTACTGCTGAGTGTACTACTGAGTGTACTACTGAGTGTACTACTGAGTGTACTACTGAGTGTACTACTGAGTGTAATATGAAGTGTACTACTGAGTGTACTACTGAGTGTACTACTGAGTGTACTGCTGAGTGTAATATGAAGTGTACTGCTGAGTGTACTACTGAGTGTACTGCTGAGTGTACTGCTGAGTGTACTACTGAGTGTACTGCTGAGTGTACTTCTGAGTGTACTACTAAGTGTACTACTGAGTGTACTGCTGAGTGTACTGCTGAGTGTACTACTGAGTGTACTACTGAGTGTACTGCTGAGTGTACTACTGAGTGTACTACTGAGTGTACTACTGAGTGTACTGCTGAGTGTACTACTGAGTGTACTGCTGAGTGTACTGCTGAGTGTACTACTGAGTGTACTGCTGAGTGTAATATGAAGTGTACTACTGAGTGTACTGCTGAGTGTACTGCTGAGTGTACTACTGAGTGTACTACTGAGTGTACTACTGAGTGTACTGCTGAGTGTAATATGAAGTGTACTACTGAGTGTACTGCTGAGTGTACTACTGAGTGTACTACTGAGTGTACTACTGA
Source organism: Salvelinus fontinalis (assembly GCF_029448725.1). Lineage (NCBI taxonomy): Eukaryota > Metazoa > Chordata > Actinopteri > Salmoniformes > Salmonidae > Salvelinus > Salvelinus fontinalis. The sequence continues at coordinate 65,181,933 of NC_074670.1, forward strand.
GTGTACTGCTGAGTGTACTACTGAGTGTACTGCTGAGTGTAATATGAAGTGTACTACTGAGTGTACTGCTGAGTGTACTACTGAGTGTACTACTGAGTGTACTACTGAGTGTACTACTGAGTGTACTGCTGAGTGTACTGCTGAGTGTACTACTGAGTGTACTACTGAGTGTACTGCTGAGTGTAATATGAAGTGTACTACTGAGTGTACTACTGAGTGTACTGCTGAGTGTACTGCTGAGTGTACTACTGAGTGTACTACTGAGTGTACTACTGAGTGTACTGCTGAGTGTACTACTGAGTGTACTACTGAGTGTACTGCTGAGTGTAATATGAAGTGTACTACTGAGTGTACTGCTGAGTGTACTACTGAGTGTACTGCTGAGTACTACTGAGTGTACTACTGAGTGTACTACTGAGTGTACTGCTGAGTGTACTGCTGAGTGTACAACTGAGTGTAATATGAAGTGTACTACTGAGTGTACTGCTGAGTGTACTACTGAGTGTACTACTGAGTGTACTACTGAGTGTACTACTGAGTGTAATATGAAGTGTACTACTGAGTGTACTACTGAGTGTACTACTGAGTGTACTGCTGAGTGTACTACTGAGTGTACTACTGAGTGTACTGCTAAGTGTACTACTGAGTGTACTACTGAGTGTACTGCTGAGTGTACTGCTGAGTGTACTGCTGAGTGTACTACTGAGTGTACTACTGAGTGTACTGCTGAGTGTACTGCTGAGTGTACTGCTGAGTGTAATATGAAGTGTACTGCTGAGTGTACTGCTGAGTGTACTGCTGAGTGTACTGCTGAGTGTACTACTGAGTGTACTACTGAGTGTACTACTGAGTGTACTGCTGAGTGTACTGCTGAGTGTACTGCTGAGTGTACTACTGAGTGTACTGCTGAGTACTACTGAGTGTACTACTGAGTGTACTACTGAGTGTACTGCTGAGTGTACTACTGAGTGTACTACTGAGTGTACTACTGAGTGTACTACTGAGTGTAATATGAAGTGTACTACTGAGTGTAATATGAAGTGTACTACTGAGTGTAATATGAAGTGTACTACTGAGTGTAATATGAAGTGTACTGCTGAGTGTACTGCTGAGTGTACTACTGAGTGTACTACTGAGTGTACTGCTGAGTGTACTACTGAGTGTACTACTGAGTGTACTGCTGAGTGTACTGCTAAGTGTACTACTGAGTGTACTACTGAGTGTACTACTGAGTGTACTGCTGAGTGTACTACTGAGTGTACTACTGAGTGTACTACTGAGTGTACTGCTGAGTGTACTGCTGAGTGTAATATGAAGTGTACTACTGAGTGTACTGCTGAGTGTACTACTGAGTGTACTACTGAGTGTACTGCTGAGTGTACTACTGAGTGTACTGCTGAGTGTACTACTGAGTGTACTACTGAGTGTACTGCTGAGTGTACTACTGAGTGTACTGCTGAGTGTACTACTGAGTGTACTGCTGAGTGTACTACTGAGTGTACTACTGAGTGTACTGCTGAGTGTACTGCTGAGTGTACTACTGAGTGTACTACTGAGTGTACTGCTGAGTGTACTACTGAGTGTACTGCTGAGTGTACTACTGAGTGTACTACTGAGTGTACTGCTGAGTGTACTGCTGAGTGTACTGCTGAGTGTACTACTGAGTGTACTACTGAGTGTACTACTGAGTGTACTACTGAGTGTACTGCTGAGTGTACTACTGAGTGTACTACTGAGTGTACTACTGAGTGTACTACTGAGTGTACTGCTGAGTGTACTACTGAGTACTACTGAGTGTACTACTGAGTACTACTGAGTGTACTACTGAGTGTACTACTGTACTCTATTCTCCAAGGAGCATTACAGATTCTGACAGGGAAAAACTCCCCCTATGAAGAAACAGTGTCGTAGACAGAACACGGATTCTAATATGGTTCTCCTCTGTGAGGGACCAGGCTTTGGTGTTGTCTGGAATGGTTCTTCTCTGTGAGGGACTAGGTCCAGGCTTTGGTGCTGTCTGGAATGGTTCTTCTCTGTGAGGGACCAGGTCCAGGCTTTGGTGCTGTCTGGAATGGTTCTTCTCTGTGAGGGACTAGGTCCAGGCTTTGGTGTTGTCTGGAATGGTTCTTCTCTGTGAGGGACTAGGTCCAGGCTTTGGTGCTGTCTGGAATGGTTCTTCTCTGTGAGGGACCAGGTCCAGGCTTTGGTGCTGTCTGGAATGGTTCTTCTCTGTGAGGGACTAGGTCCAGGCTTTGGTGCTGTCTGGAATGGTTCTTCTCTGTGAGGGACCAGGTCCAGGCTTTGGTGCTGTCTGGAATGGTTCTTCTCTGTGAGGGACTAGGTCCAGGCTTTGGTGCTGTCTGGAATGGTTCTTCTCTGTGAGGGACTAGGTCCAGGCTTTGGTGCTGTCTGGAATGGTTCTCCTCTGTGAGGGACCAGGCTTTGGTGCTGTCTGGAATGGTTCTCCTCTGTGAGGGACCAGGTCTTTGGTGCTGTCTGGAATGGTTCTCCTCTGTGAGGGACCAGGTCTTTGGTGCTGTCTGGAATGGTTCTCCTCTGTGAGGGTCCAGGCTTTGGTGCTGTCTGGAATGGTTCTCCTCTGTGAGGGACCAGGCTTTGGTGCTGTCTGGAATGGTTCTTCTCTGTGAGGGACCAGGTCTTTGGTGCTGTCTGGAATGGTTGTTCTCTGTGAGGGACCAGGTCCAGGCTTTGGTGCTGTCTGGAATGGTTCTTCTCTATGAGGGACCAGGTCCAGGCTTTGGTGCTGTCTGGAATGGTTCTTCTCTGTGAGGGACTAGGTCCAGGCTTTGGTGCTGTCAGGATGTTACCTAGGTTCAAATAGTATTTGTTTTCTTTAAAAGAAAGACAAGCTCAGGTTCAAGCTCTCTTCTGATCCAAGGATGACCTAAAGAAGAACTGCACCTCTGGGAATTATCACGAGCAACAACAATAACCCCATGGATGAAAAGGGAACGGGTTTTTGAGTCAACGTGCTGTATGATCCATAGGCTATAGAAGAGAAGAGCACCACACTCGTCTCACGGGGACATTTAAAGACCACACATTTTATCATGAAAGCAACAACACTTTAATGACAAAGTCTTTTCAGAAATATTTAGTGCAGTGGTATCATGCCGGGTTGGGTTGGTTCTGATCATAGGACATTATGAGGAGGAGGAAGAGGGGTTGGTTCTGATCATAGGACAATATGAGGAAGAGGAGGGGTTGGTTCTGATCATAGGACAATATGAGGAAGAGGGGTTGGTTCTGGTCATAGGACAATATGAGGAAGAGGAGGGGTTGGTTCTGATCATAGGACAATATGTGGAGGAGGAAGAGGGGATGGGTTGTTCTGATCATAGGACATTATGAGGAGGAGGAAGAGGGGATGGGTTGGTTCTGATCATAGGACATTATGAGGAGGAGGAAGAGGGGATGGGTTGGTTCTGATCATAGGACATTATGAGGAGGAGGAAGAGGGGATGGGTTGGTTCTGATCATAGGACATTATGAGGAGGAGGAAGAGGGCATGGGTTGGTTCTGATCATAGGACAATATGAGTGTACTGCTGAGTGTACTACTGAGTGTACTGCTGAGTGTACTGCTGAGTGTAATATGAAGTGTACTACTGAGTGTACTGCTGAGTGTAATATGAAGTGTACTACTGAGTGTACTACTGAGTGTACTACTGAGTGTACTACTGAGTGTACTGCTGAGTGTACTGCTGAGTGTACTGCTGAGTGTACTACTGAGTGTACTACTGAGTGTACTGCTGAGTGTACTGCTGAGTGTACTGCTGAGTGTACTACTGAGTGTACTACTGAGTGTACTGCTGAGTGTACTGCTGAGTGTACTGCTGAGTGTACTACTGAGTGTACTGCTGAGTGTACTACTGAGTGTACTACTGAGTGTACTACTGAGTGTACTACTGAGTGTACTACTGAGTGTAATATGAAGTGTACTACTGAGTGTACTACTGAGTGTACTACTGAGTGTACTGCTGAGTGTAATATGAAGTGTACTGCTGAGTGTACTACTGAGTGTACTGCTGAGTGTACTGCTGAGTGTACTACTGAGTGTACTGCTGAGTGTACTTCTGAGTGTACTACTAAGTGTACTACTGAGTGTACTGCTGAGTGTACTGCTGAGTGTACTACTGAGTGTACTACTGAGTGTACTGCTGAGTGTACTACTGAGTGTACTACTGAGTGTACTACTGAGTGTACTGCTGAGTGTACTACTGAGTGTACTGCTGAGTGTACTGCTGAGTGTACTACTGAGTGTACTGCTGAGTGTAATATGAAGTGTACTACTGAGTGTACTGCTGAGTGTACTGCTGAGTGTACTACTGAGTGTACTACTGAGTGTACTACTGAGTGTACTGCTGAGTGTAATATGAAGTGTACTACTGAGTGTACTGCTGAGTGTACTACTGAGTGTACTACTGAGTGTACTACTGAGTGTACTGCTGAGTGTACTACTGAGTGTACTGCTGAGTGTAATATGAAGTGTACTACTGAGTGTACTGCTGAGTGTACTACTGAGTGTACTACTGAGTGTACTACTGAGTGTACTACTGAGTGTACTGCTGAGTGTACTGCTGAGTGTACTACTGAGTGTACTACTGAGTGTACTGCTGAGTGTAATATGAAGTGTACTACTGAGTGTACTACTGAGTGTACTGCTGAGTGTACTGCTGAGTGTACTACTGAGTGTACTACTGAGTGTACTACTGAGTGTACTGCTGAGTGTACTACTGAGTGTACTACTGAGTGTACTACTGAGTGTACTGCTGAGTGTAATATGAAGTGTACTACTGAGTGTACTGCTGAGTGTACTACTGAGTGTACTGCTGAGTACTACTGAGTGTACTACTGAGTGTACTACTGAGTGTACTGCTGAGTGTACTGCTGAGTGTACAACTGAGTGTAATATGAAGTGTACTACTGAGTGTACTGCTGAGTGTACTACTGAGTGTACTACTGAGTGTACTACTGAGTGTACTACTGAGTGTAATATGAAGTGTACTACTGAGTGTACTACTGAGTGTACTACTGAGTGTACTGCTGAGTGTACTACTGAGTGTACTACTGAGTGTACTGCTAAGTGTACTACTGAGTGTACTACTGAGTGTACTGCTGAGTGTACTGCTGAGTGTACTGCTGAGTGTACTGCTGAGTGTACTACTGAGTGTACTACTGAGTGTACTGCTGAGTGTACTGCTGAGTGTACTGCTGAGTGTAATATGAAGTGTACTGCTGAGTGTACTGCTGAGTGTACTGCTGAGTGTACTGCTGAGTGTACTACTGAGTGTACTACTGAGTGTACTACTGAGTGTACTGCTGAGTGTACTGCTGAGTGTACTGCTGAGTGTACTACTGAGTGTACTGCTGAGTACTACTGAGTGTACTACTGAGTGTACTACTGAGTGTACTGCTGAGTGTACTACTGAGTGTACTACTGAGTGTACTACTGAGTGTACTACTGAGTGTAATATGAAGTGTACTACTGAGTGTAATATGAAGTGTACTACTGAGTGTAATATGAAGTGTACTACTGAGTGTAATATGAAGTGTACTGCTGAGTGTACTGCTGAGTGTACTACTGAGTGTACTACTGAGTGTACTGCTGAGTGTACTACTGAGTGTACTACTGAGTGTACTGCTGAGTGTACTGCTAAGTGTACTACTGAGTGTACTACTGAGTGTACTACTGAGTGTACTGCTGAGTGTACTACTGAGTGTACTACTGAGTGTACTACTGAGTGTACTGCTGAGTGTACTGCTGAGTGTAATATGAAGTGTACTACTGAGTGTACTGCTGAGTGTACTACTGAGTGTACTACTGAGTGTACTGCTGAGTGTACTACTGAGTGTACTGCTGAGTGTACTACTGAGTGTACTACTGAGTGTACTGCTGAGTGTACTACTGAGTGTACTGCTGAGTGTACTACTGAGTGTACTGCTGAGTGTACTACTGAGTGTACTACTGAGTGTACTGCTGAGTGTACTGCTGAGTGTACTACTGAGTGTACTACTGAGTGTACTGCTGAGTGTACTACTGAGTGTACTGCTGAGTGTACTACTGAGTGTACTATTGAGTGTACTGCTGAGTGTACTGCTGAGTGTACTGCTGAGTGTACTACTGAGTGTACTACTGAGTGTACTACTGAGTGTACTACTGAGTGTACTGCTGAGTGTACTACTGAGTGTACTACTGAGTGTACTACTGAGTGTACTACTGAGTGTACTGCTGAGTGTACTACTGAGTACTACTGAGTGTACTACTGAGTACTACTGAGTGTACTACTGAGTGTACTACTGTACTCTATTCTCCAAGGAGCATTACAGATTCTGACAGGGAAAAACTCCCCCTATGAAGAAACAGTGTCGTAGACAGAACACGGATTCTAATATGGTTCTCCTCTGTGAGGGACCAGGCTTTGGTGTTGTCTGGAATGGTTCTTCTCTGTGAGGGACTAGGTCCAGGCTTTGGTGCTGTCTGGAATGGTTCTTCTCTGTGAGGGACCAGGTCCAGGCTTTGGTGCTGTCTGGAATGGTTCTTCTCTGTGAGGGACTAGGTCCAGGCTTTGGTGTTGTCTGGAATGGTTCTTCTCTGTGAGGGACTAGGTCCAGGCTTTGGTGCTGTCTGGAATGGTTCTTCTCTGTGAGGGACCAGGTCCAGGCTTTGGTGCTGTCTGGAATGGTTCTTCTCTGTGAGGGACTAGGTCCAGGCTTTGGTGCTGTCTGGAATGGTTCTTCTCTGTGAGGGACCAGGTCCAGGCTTTGGTGCTGTCTGGAATGGTTCTTCTCTGTGAGGGACTAGGTCCAGGCTTTGGTGCTGTCTGGAATGGTTCTTCTCTGTGAGGGACTAGGTCCAGGCTTTGGTGCTGTCTGGAATGGTTCTCCTCTGTGAGGGACCAGGCTTTGGTGCTGTCTGGAATGGTTCTCCTCTGTGAGGGACCAGGTCTTTGGTGCTGTCTGGAATGGTTCTCCTCTGTGAGGGACCAGGTCTTTGGTGCTGTCTGGAATGGTTCTCCTCTGTGAGGGTCCAGGCTTTGGTGCTGTCTGGAATGGTTCTCCTCTGTGAGGGACCAGGTCTTTGGTGCTGTCTGGAATGGTTCTCCTCTGTGAGGGACCAGGCTTTGGTGCTGTCTGGAATGGTTCTTCTCTGTGAGGGACCAGGTCTTTGGTGCTGTCTGGAATGGTTGTTCTCTGTGAGGGACCAGGTCCAGGCTTTGGTGCTGTCTGGAATGGTTCTTCTCTATGAGGGACCAGGTCCAGGCTTTGGTGCTGTCTGGAATGGTTCTTCTCTGTGAGGGACTAGGTCCAGGCTTTGGTGCTGTCAGGATGTTACCTAGGTTCAAATAGTATTTGTTTTCTTTAAAAGAAAGACAAGCTCAGGTTCAAGCTCTCTTCTGATCCAAGGATGACCTAAAGAAGAACTGCACCTCTGGGAATTATCACGAGCAACAACAATAACCCCATGGATGAAAAGGGAACGGGTTTTTGAGTCAACGTGCTGTATGATCCATAGGCTATAGAAGAGAAGAGCACCACACTCGTCTCACGGGGACATTTAAAGACCACACATTTTATCTTGAAAGCAACAACACTTTAATGACAAAGTCTTTTCAGAAATATTTAGTGCAGTGGTATCATGCCGGGTTGGGTTGGTTCTGATCATAGGACATTATGAGGAGGAGGAAGAGGGGTTGGTTCTGATCATAGGACAATATGAGGAAGAGGAGGGGTTGGTTCTGATCATAGGACAATATGAGGAAGAGGGGTTGGTTCTGGTCATAGGACAATATGAGGAAGAGGAGGGGTTGGTTCTGATCATAGGACAATATGTGGAGGAGGAAGAGGGGATGGGTTGTTCTGATCATAGGACATTATGAGGAGGAGGAAGAGGGGATGGGTTGGTTCTGATCATAGGACATTATGAGGAGGAGGAAGAGGGGATGGGTTGGTTCTGATCATAGGACATTATGAGGAGGAGGAAGAGGGGATGGGTTGGTTCTGATCATAGGACATTATGAGGAGGAGGAAGAGGGCATGGGTTGGTTCTGATCATAGGACAATATGAGGAAGAGGAGGGGTTGGTTCTGATCATAGGACAATATGTGGAGGAGGCAGAGGGGATGGGTTGATTCTGATCATAGGATATTATGAGGAGGAGGAAGAGGGGATGGGTTGGTTCTGATCATAGGACAATATGAGGAAGAGGGGTTGGTTCTGATCATAGGACAATTAAGGTGGCAAAAAACGTAGGTCTTTCTGCAGGGCTGAGATGTGGAGGGTCTATAAGGTCTTTCTGCAGGGCTGAGATGTGGAGGGTCTATAAGGTCTTTCTGCAGGGCTGAGATGTGGAGGGGTCTATAAGGTCTTTCTGCAGGGCTGAGATGTGGAGGGGTCTATAAGGTCTTTCTGCAGGGCTGAGATGTGGAGGGGTCTATAAGGACTGGTCTTTCTGCAGGGCTGAGATGTGGAGGGGTCTATAAGGTCTTTCTGCAGGGCTGAGATGTGGAGGGGTCTATAAGGTCTTTCTGCAGGGCTGAGATGTGGAGGGGTCTATAAGGACTGGTCTTTCTGCAGGGCTGAGATGTGGAGGGGTCTATAAGGTCTGGTCTTTCTGCAGGGCTGAGATGTGGAGGGGTCTATAAGGTCTTTCTGCAGGGCTGAGATGTGGAGGGGTCTATAAGGTCTTTCTGCAGGGCTGAGATGTGGAGGGGTCTATAAGGACTGGTCTTTCTGCAGGGCTGAGATGTGGAGGGGTCTATAAGGTCTTTCTGCAGGGCTGAGATGTGGAGGGTCTATAAGGACTGGTCTTTCTGCAGGAATGAGATGTGGAGGGGTCTATAAGGACTGGTCTTTCTGCAGGGCTGAGATGTGGAGGGGTCTATAAGGTCTTTCTGCAGGGCTGAGATGTGGAGGGTCTATAAGGACTGGTCTTTCTGCAGGGCTGAGATGTGGAGGGGTCTATAAGGTCTTTCTGCAGGGCTGAGATGTGGAGGGGTCTATAAGGTCTTTCTGCAGGGCTGAGATGTGGAGGGGTCTATAAGGTCTTTCTGCAGGGCTGAGATGTGGAGGGGTCTATAAGGACTGGTCTTTCTGCAGGGCTGAGATGTGGAGGGGTCTATAAGGTCTTTCTGCAGGGCTGAGATGTGGAGGGGTCTATAAGGTCTGGTCTTTCTGCAGGGCTGAGATGTGGAGGGGTCTATAAGGTCTTTCTGCAGGGCTGAGATGTGGAGGGGTCTATAAGGACTGGTCTTTCTGCAGGGCTGAGATGTGGAGGGGTCTATAAGGACTGGTCTTTCTGCAGGGCTGAGATGTGGAGGGGTCTATAAGGACTGGTCTTTCTGCAGGGCTGAGATGTGGAGGGGTCTATAAGGTCTTTCTGCAGGGCTGAGATGTGGAGGGGTCTATAAGGTCTTTCTGCAGGGCTGAGATGTGGAGGGGTCTATAAGGTCTTTCTGCAGGGCTGAGATGTGGAGGGGTCTATAAGGACTGGTCTTTCTGCAGGGCTGAGATGTGGAGGGGTCTATAAGGTCTTTCTGCAGGGCTGAGATGTGGAGGGGTCTATAAGGTCTTTCTGCAGGGCTGAGATGTGGAGGGGTCTATAAGGACTGGTCTTTCTGCAGGGCTGAGATGTGGAGGGGTCTATAAGGTCTGGTCTTTCTGCAGGGCTGAGATGTGGAGGGGTCTATAAGGTCTTTCTGCAGGGCTGAGATGTGGAGGGGTCTATAAGGTCTTTCTGCAGGGCTGAGATGTGGAGGGGTCTATAAGGACTGGTCTTTCTGCAGGGCTGAGATGTGGAGGGGTCTATAAGGTCTTTCTGCAGGGCTGAGATGTGGAGGGTCTATAAGGACTGGTCTTTCTGCAGGAATGAGATGTGGAGGGGTCTATAAGGACTGGTCTTTCTGCAGGGCTGAGATGTGGAGGGGTCTATAAGGTCTTTCTGCAGGGCTGAGATGTGGAGGGTCTATAAGGACTGGTCTTTCTGCAGGGCTGAGATGTGGAGGGGTCTATAAGGTCTTTCTGCAGGGCTGAGATGTGGAGGGGTCTATAAGGTCTTTCTGCAGGGCTGAGATGTGGAGGGGTCTATAAGGTCTTTCTGCAGGGCTGAGATGTGGAGGGGTCTATAAGGACTGGTCTTTCTGCAGGGCTGAGATGTGGAGGGGTCTATAAGGTCTTTCTGCAGGGCTGAGATGTGGAGGGGTCTATAAGGTCTGGTCTTTCTGCAGGGCTGAGATGTGGAGGGGTCTATAAGGTCTTTCTGCAGGGCTGAGATGTGGAGGGGTCTATAAGGTCTTTCTGCAGGGCTGAGATGTGGAGGGGTCTATAAGGTCTTTCTGCAGGGCTGAGATGTGGAGGGGTCTATAAGGTCTTTCTGCAGGGCTGAGATGTGGAGGGGTCTATAAGGTCTTTCTGCAGGGCTGAGATGTGGAGGGGTCTATAAGGTCTTTCTGCAGGGCTGAGATGTGGAGGGGTCTATAAGGTCTTTCTGCAGGGCTGAGATGTGGAGGGGTCTATAAGGTCTTTCTGCAGGGCTGAGATGTGGAGGGGTCTATAAGGTCTTTCTGCAGGGCTGAGATGTGGAGGGGTCTATAAGGTCTTTCTGCAGGGCTGAGATGTGGAGGGGTCTATAAGGACTGGTCTTTCTGCAGGGCTGAGATGTGGAGGGGTCTATAAGGACTGGTCTTTCTGCAGGGCTGAGATGTGGAGGGGTCTATAAGGTCTTTCTGCAGGGCTGAGATGTGGAGGGGTCTATAAGGTCTTTCTGCAGGGCTGAGATGTGGAGGGGTCTATAAGGTCTTTCTGCAGGGCTGAGATGTGGAGGGGTCTATAAGGTCTTTCTGCAGGGCTGAGATGTGGAGGGGTCTATAAGGTCTTTCTGCAGGGCTGAGATGTGGAGGGGTCTATAAGGTCTTTCTGCAGGGCTGAGATGTGGAGGGGTCTATAAGGACTGGTCTTTCTGCAGGGCTGAGATGTGGAGGGGTCTATAAGGACTGGTCTTTCTGCAGGGCTGAGATGTGGAGGGGTCTATAAGGTCTTTCTGCAGGGCTGAGATGTGGAGGGGTCTATAAGGTCTTTCTGCAGGGCTGAGATGTGGAGGGGTCTATAAGGACTGGTCTTTCTGCAGGGCTGAGATGTGGAGGGGTCTATAAGGTCTTTCTGCAGGGCTGAGATGTGGAGGGGTCTATAAGGTCTTTCTGCAGGGCTGAGATGTGGAGGGGTCTATAAGGACTTTCTGCAGGGCTGAGATGTGGAGGGGTCTATAAGGACTGGTCTTTCTGCAGGGCTGAGATGTGGAGGGGTCTATAAGGTCTTTCTGCAGGGCTGAGATGTGGAGGGGTCTATAAGGACTGGTCTTTCTGCAGGGCTGAGATGTGGAGGGGTCTATAAGGTCTTTCTGCAGGGCTGAGATGTGGAGGGGTCTATAAGGTCTGGTCTTTCTACAGGGCTGAGATGTGGAGGGGTCTATAAGGACTGGTCTTTCTGCAGGGCTGAGATGTGGAGGGGTCTATAAGGACTTTCTGCAGGGCTGAGATGTGGAGGGGTCTATAAGGACTGGTCTTTCTGCAGGGCTGAGATGTGGAGGGGTCTATAAGGTCTTTCTGCAGGGCTGAGATGTGGAGGGGTCTATAAGGACTGGTCTTTCTGCAGGGCTGAGATGTGGAGGGGTCTATAAGGACTGGTCTTTCTGCAGGGCTGAGATGTGGAGGGGTCTATAAGGTCTTTCTGCAGGGCTGAGATGTGGAGGGGTCTATAAGGTCTTTCTGCAGGGCTGAGATGTGGAGGGAACTATAAGGTCTGGTCTTTCTGCAGGGCTGAGATGTGGAGGGGTCTATAAGGTCTGGTCTTTCTGCAGGGCTGAGATGTGGAGGGGTCTATAAGGACTGGTCTTTCTGCAGGGCTGAGATGTGAGGGGTCTATAAGGACTGGTCTTTCTGCAGGGCTGAGATGTGGAGGGGTCTATAAGGTCTGGTCTTTCTGCAGGGCTGAGATGTGAGGGGTCTATAAGGACTGGTCTTTCTGCAGGGCTGAGATGTGGAGGGGTCTATAAGGTCTTTCTGCAGGGCTGAGATGTGGAGGGGTCTATAAGGTCTTTCTGCAGGGCTGAGATGTGGAGGGGTCTATAAGGTCTTTCTGCAGGGCTGAGATGTGGAGGGGTCTATAAGGACTTTCTGCAGGGCTGAGATGTGGAGGGGTCTATAAGGTCTTTCTGCAGGGCTGAGATGTGGAGGGGTCTATAAGGACTGGTCTTTCTGCAGGGCTGAGATGTGGAGGGTTCTATAAGGACTGGTCTTTCTGCAGGGCTGAGATGTGGAGGGGTCTATAAGGTCTTTCTGCAGGGCTGAGATGTGGAGGGGTCTATAAGGTCTTTCTGCAGGGCTGAGATGTGGAGGGGTCTATAAGGACTGGTCTTTCTGCAGGGCTGAGATGTGGAGGGGTCTATAAGGACTGGTCTTTCTGCAGGGCTGAGATGTGGAGGGGTCTATAAGGTCTTTCTGCAGGGCTGAGATGTGGAGGGGTCTATAAGGACTGGTCTTTCTGCAGGGCTGAGATGTGGAGGGGTCTATAAGGTCTTTCTGCAGGGCTGAGATGTGGAGGGGTCTATAAGGTCTTTCTGCAGGGCTGAGATGTGGAGGGGTCTATAAGGTCTTTCTGCAGGGCTGAGATGTGGAGGGGTCTATAAGGTCTTTCTGCAGGGCTGAGATGTGGAGGGGTCTATAAGGACTTTCTGCAGGGCTGAGATGTGGAGGGGTCTATAAGGTCTTTCTGCAGGGCTGAGATGTGGAGGGGTCTATAAGGACTGGTCTTTCTGCAGGGCTGAGATGTGGAGGGTTCTATAAGGACTGGTCTTTCTGCAGGGCTGAGATGTGGAGGGGTCTATAAGGACTTTCTGCAGGGCTGAGATGTGGAGGGGTCTATAAGGTCTTTCTGCAGGGCTGAGATGTGGAGGGGTCTATAAGGACTGGTCTTTCTGCAGGGCTGAGATGTGGAGGGGTCTATAAGGACTGGTCTTTCTGCAGGGCTGAGATGTGGAGGGGTCTATAAGGTCTTTCTGCAGGGCTGAGATGTGGAGGGGTCTATAAGGACTGGTCTTTCTGCAGGGCTGAGATGTGGAGGGGTCTATAAGGTCTTTCTGCAGGGCTGAGATGTGGAGGGGTCTATAAGGTCTTTCTGCAGGGCTGAGATGTGGAGGGGTCTATAAGGTCTTTCTGCAGGGCTGAGATGTGGAGGGGTCTATAAGGTCTTTCTGCAGGGCTGAGATGTGGAGGGGTCTATAAGGACTGGTCTTTCTGCAGGGCTGAGATGTGGAGGGGTCTATAAGGTCTGGTCTTTCTGCAGGGCTGAGATGTGGAGGGGTCTATAAGGTCTTTCTGCAGGGCTGAGATGTGGAGGGGTCTATAAGGTCTGGTCTTTCTGCAGGGCTGAGATGTGGAGGGGTCTATAAGGTCTTTCTGCAGGGCTGAGATGTGGAGGGGTCTATAAGGTCTTTCTGCAGGGCTGAGATGTGGAGGGGTCTATAAGGTCTTTCTGCAGGGCTGAGATGTGGAGGGGTCTATAAGGTCTGTCTGCAGGGCTGAGATGTGGAGGGGTCTATAAGGTCTTTCTGCAGGGCTGAGATGTGGAGGGTCTATAAGGTCTTTCTGCAGGGCTGAGATGTGGAGGGGTCTATAAGGTCTGGTCTTTCTGCAGGGCTGAGATGTGGAGGGGTCTATAAGGTCTGGTCTTTCTGCAGGGCTGAGATGTGGAGGGGTCTATAAGGACTGGTCTTTCTGCAGGGCTGAGATGTGAGGGGTCTATAAGGACTGGTCTTTCTGCAGGGCTGAGATGTGGAGGGGTCTATAAGGTCTTTCTGCAGGGCTGAGATGTGGAGGGGTCTATAAGGTCTTTCTACAGGGCTGAGATGTGGAGGGGTCTATAAGGTCTTTCTGCAGGGCTGAGATGTGGAGGGGTCTATAAGGTCTTTCTGCAGGGCTGAGATGTGGAGGGGTCTATAAGGACTGGTCTTTCTGCAGGGCTGAGATGTGGAGGGGTGGAGGAGCTCGTCCACTCCACTCCCTCAGCTGTCCGTCCTTGAAGATGAGGTTGAGAGCGGGCAGCGGAACACCAGACTCGGCCGGGGGCTGGCTGAGAGGACCGGACACTCCACTGTCAGGGTCGGGCTGACCCTGGCTGCCATCCTAAAGGACACACAGGTCAGGGGTTAAAGGTCATTTGTGTATAATACAGTACAGGGTCGTGTTCATTAGGCACCAAGCGGAAGAAAATGGATTGAAAGGGCAGGAGTTGTCCAATCACAAATACCTGGAATTGTGCAATACGAAATTCAAATTTACAGTTACAGTTGGAAAACATTGAATGACCTTTTCTGTTGTGTAACCAGGTACTTTCAATTTTTATTTTGTTATATTTAACCTTTATTTAACTAGGCAAGTCAGTTAATAAGAACAGATTCTTATTTACAATGACGGCCTACCAAAAGGCAAAGGGCCTCCTGCGGGGGGACGGGTGGCTGGGATTAAAAATATAGGACGAAACACACATCACGACAAGAGAGACATAACAATGTGGTGGTGTTGGGAGACATACAGGAGACCTCCTCTCTACAACAAACCAGCAATCCTTTTAATGTGTGTGGGATGTCTGTCTAGACTTGAGTGTTGTTTCAAAGGGAAACAAAGTGTTCTGGTTGTCATTATGCGACTGGCTGGTTTGACAGGGGCGCTCTTCAAGTGGCATTGAGGCAGAATAGTACAGAACACACACACGGAGAGAGACCTTTTACCTGGAATGACTGAACAAAACTCAGAACATTCACTGATAGTTTTCGGCTGGAATGAAGTAAGTCTTGAAGGCTGAAACAACAAAGAATTACACCGTCAACTTAAGTTCTTAAAAAAATGATAATAGTAGTAAATAATAATAAAATATATGCCATTTAGCAAGCGGTTGTATCCTTAGCGACTTTCAGTCAGTCGTGCGTGAATATATTTTACGTATGAGTGGTCCAGGGAACCAAACCCACTACCCTGGAGTTAACATTGCCATACTATACCAACTGAGCTACAAAGGACCGCTTATAAATCAACACCTTCTCCCTTTCAAGACATTAAAAAACCTCATTATGTTCTTCTCGTACCTGTCTTTGCTACAGAGGCCGTGAGAGGCGATCTTTCGGCATATTTTGCGGTTGAGCTCGGAGCTGAAGAGGGGCATCCCATAGCACAGCTCTAGAGGGACCCACTCGTCTTCTGTCAACGGAACTGCAGGGGGAACAAAACATGACATCAGCACACGGGAAAAGGGGGAGCGTCATGACGTCATCAAACGGGCAAGGGGGGAGCATCATGACGTCATCACACGGGCAAGGGGGGAGCATTATGACGTCATCAAACGGGGACACGGAGGAGAGAGAAGTCATATAGAATGGACTATAATAATATTTAAAATACAACTATATGATCTTTGCCAAGGATGGAAATCCCAATTTGACATAACCTCACAGTAACACAGACAAATGTGCAGTCGTACTCTCCCACATTTAAAAGAAATGGAACGGTGTCAGGAATAGGTTGGAAACTCCCTCCAGCCATACTTGCATTAATCCAATGCTTTTAAATGCACGAGTGTACACTCCCTCTACTGTATTACCTCAGCACTCCCCCTACTGTATTACCTCAGCACTCCCCCTACTGTATTACCTCAGCACTCCCCCTACTGTATTACCTCAGCACTCCCCCTACTGTATTACCTCAGCACTCCCCCTACTGTATTACCTCAGCACTCCCCCTACTGTATTACCTCACGCTGAGCAGCACTCCCCCTACTGTATTACCTCACGCTGAGCAGCACTCCCCATACTGTATTACCTCACGCTGAGCAGCACTCCCCCTACTGTATTACCTCACGCTGAGCAGCACTCCCCCTACTGTATTACCTCACGCTGAGCAGCACTCCCCCTACTGTATTACCTCACGCTGAGCAGCACTCCCCCTACTGTATTACCTCACGCTGAGCAGCACTCCCCCTACTGTATTACCTCACGCTGAGCAGCACTCCCTCTACTGTATTACCTCACGCTGAGCAGCACTCCCCCTACTGTATTACCTCACGCTGAGCAGCCCTCCCCCTACTGTATTACCTCACGCTGAGCAGCACTCCCCCTACTGTATTATCTCACGCTGAGCAGCACACCCCCTACTGTATTACCTCACGCTGAGCAGCACTCCCCCTACTGTATTACCTCACGCTGAGCAGCACTCCCCCTACTGTATTACCTCACGCTGAGCAGCACTCCCCCTACTGTATTACCTCACGCTGAGCAGCACTCCCCCTACTGTATTACCTCACGCTGAGCAGCACTCCCCCTACTGTATTACCTCACGCTGAGCAGCACTCCCCCTACTGTATTACCTCACGCTGAGCAGCACTCCCCCTACTGTATTACCTCACGCTGAGCAGCACTCCCCCTACTGTATTACCTCACGCTGAGCAGCACTCCCCCTACTGTATTACCTCACGCTGAGCAGCACTCCCACTACTGTATTACCTCACGCTGAGCAGCACTCCCGCTACTGTATTACCTCACGCTGAGCAGCACTCCCCCTACTGTATTACCTCACGCTGAGCAGCACTCCCCCTACTGTATTACCTCAGCACTCCCCCTACTGTATTACCTCACGCTGAGCAGCACCCCCCCTACTGTATTACCTCACGCTGAGCAGCACCCTCCCTACTGTATTACCTCACGCTGAGCAGCACTCCCCCTACTGTATTACCTCACGCTGAGCAGCACTCCCCCTACTGTATTACCTCACGCTGAGCAGCACTCCCCCTACTGTATTACCTCACGCTGAGCAGCACTCCCCCTACTGTATTACCTCACGCTGAGCAGCACTCCCCCTACTGTATTACCTCACGCTGAGCAGCACTCCCTCTACTGTATTACCTCACGCTGAGCAGCACTCCCCCTACTGTATTACCTCACGCTGAGCAGCACTCCCCCCTACTGTATTACCTCACGCTGAGCAGCACTCCCCCTACTGTATTACCTCACGCTGAGCAGCACTCCCCCTACTGTATTACCTAACGCTGAGCAGCACCCTCCCTACTGTATTACCTCACGCTGGGCAACACTCCCCCTACTGTATTACCTCACGCTGAGCAGCACTCCCCCTACTGTATTACCTCACGCTGAGCAGCACTCCCCCTACTGTATTACCTCACGCTAAGCAGCACTCCCTCTACTGTATTACCTCACGCTGAGCAGCACTCCCCTACTGTATTACCTCACGCTGAGCAACACTCCCCCTACTGTATTACCTCACGCTGAGCAGCACTCCCCCTACTGTATTACCTCACGCTGAGCAGCACTCCCCCTGCTGAATTACCTCACGCTGAGCAGCACTCCCCCTACTGTATTACCTCACGCTGAGCAGCACTCCCTCTACTGTATTACCTCACACTGAGCAGCACTCCCCCCTACTGTATTACCTCACGCTGAGCAGCACTCCCCCTACTGTATTACCTCACGCTGAGCAGCACTCCCCCTACTGTATTACCTCACGCTGAGCAACACTCCCCCTACTGTATTACCTCACGCTGAGCAGCACTCCCCCTACTGTATTACCTCACGCTGAGCAGCACTCCCCCTACTGTATTACCTCACGCTGAGCAGCACTCCCCCTACTGTATTACCTCACGCTGAGCAGCACTCCTCCTACTGTATTACCTCACGCTGAGCAGCACTCCCCTTACTGTATTACCTCACGCTGAGCAGCACTCCCCCTACTGTATTACCTCACGCTGAGCAGCACTCCCCCTACTGTATTACCTCACGCTGAGCAGCACTCCCCCTACTGTATTACCTCACGCTGAGCAGCACTCCTCCTACTGTATTACCTCACGCTGAGCAGCACTCCTCCTACTGTATTACCTCACGCTGAGCAGCACTCCCCCTACTGTATTACCTCACGCTGAGCAGCACTCCCCCTACTGTATTACCTCACGCTGAGCAGCACTCCCCCTACTGTATTACCTCACGCTGAGCAGCACTCCCCCTACTGTATTACCTCACGCTGAGCAGCACTCCCCCTACTGTATTACCTCACGCTGAGCAGCACTCCCCCTACTGTATTACCTCACGCTGAGCAGCACTCCCCCTACTGTATTACCTCACGCTGAGCAGCACTCCCCCTACTGTATTACCTCACGCTGAGCAGCACTCCCCCTACTGTATTACCTCACACTGAGCAGCACTCCCCCTACTGTATTACCTCACACTGAGCAGCACTCCCCCTACTGTATTACCTCACGCTGAGCAGCACTCCCCCTACTGTATTACCTCACGCTGAGCAGCACTCCCCCTACTGTATTACCTCACGCTGAGCAGCACTCCCCCTACTGTATTACCTCACGCTGAGCAGCACTCCCCCTACTGTATTACCTCACGCTGAGCAGCACTCCCCCTACTGTATTACCTCACGCTGAGCAGCACTCCCCCTACTGTATTACCTCACGCTGGACCTCTCCATTCACTAAACATTCTTCCAGCCAGGACAATGGCAACAATGAAGACGCAACAAGATGTACACAAAGCAAACGTTTTACTTCATAATTATCAGCTTAGCTGTATGTGAATCGTAATAATGTGGCTAACCAGATAGTTTAAACAGGCAAAAATGACTTAACACTAACGTTATGCAAGGTAGCTGCAAATTCTTTGTGGCTATCTAGATAGCTAACAGTAGTAGCTAGCCAGTTAGCCCTATTGACTAACTATGGGATTGCGATTTACGCACATTACTGTGGGTATTGTAGGCAGATAAACATAACAAAATTAACACAGCCTGTATTTATTAACGTATCAAGATAAAAGATTGTAGGCAGGCAACATAGGAGATGTGAAAGGGCAAAATGTAATTTTGAAGTTGGAATTGATTTTTTTCTTGCTTCAGCTCAAATAATGGCGGCCACTGATTTCAATACATGGTGCATCGTTTTTTATATATTTGTCATATTTCTGTGCATACTTTTCGTTGAAGCTTTTCCTTGATGTTTAAAAATATGTACAAACGGAGTACGCATCCGTTTAACACCCTCCGACCCTCCACTTTGCTCGGAGAACGTTAGTACGCATTTTGAGAAACACCCCTACTGTAATGTCCCTTCTGCTTTCCTTCTCCAAAAGTAGTGCACTACTACATAGGGAATAGGGTGCTATTTCAGATCGCACAGTAGTTTGAGCAGGCTGTACTATACCTTCTGCGGCTTGCTTTCCTCCATTGTTGTCCTCTGTGACCAGCTCAAAGGACTCCGTACTGCTGTTAACCTCCAGCCCACCTCCCAGACGACCGTCTCCTGTATAGACAATATAACATGTTACCCACCTCCCAGACGACTGTCTCCTGTATAGACAATATAACAAGTTACCCACCTCCCAGACGACTGTCTCCTGTATAGACAATATAACAAGTTACCCACCTCCCAGATGCCTGTCTCCTGTATAGACAATATAACAAGTTACCCACCTCCCAGACGACTGTCTCCTGTATAGACAATATCAAATCATTATACACTGAGTATACACACACACTCCCATTCATATACACTCTGTGGTATCCCAGGAAGTCTACCTCAGGGGATGGTAATAGAGGGGAGGTACGTGATGCGACATTGGCTCCCTCTGCTGGGAATACGGGAACTGGGCACCCCGACTCAGATAGCTCCAAGTGGAGGCAATTAGGGGAAAGTGCGAGGAAGACCTCAAGCTCCCCTTTATGGAGGTGGAGGCACTAGACGGACCTCCCGACACGGGAATCCTCACGGGTCAGTTCGGGGCGGCCCAGTTAGAAGACCCCAATCTCCAGAACGCTAGGGGCCAGGTGATTGATGTGGATTGCATACTGTTACCTGGGGTAAGTGATACGCGCTATCCCCACTTCGCAATCAAGCATCATTTATTGTATCAGGTAGTAAAGCATAATGGGGAGACAAAAGACTTGTTGCTCAGCCAGTATGTTAGGACTGTGTTGCAGCTTGCCCACACCCACCTGCTTGGGGCACACCTGGGGATGGAGAAAACCAGGGAGCGAATTGGGAACCAGTTCCACTGGCCCGGAGTCAAGCGCGCCATGGAGGACTACTGCTGTAGTTGCCCGGAGTGCTAGATCACAGCTCTGAGGGTACATTATAGAAACCCTTTGGTTCCCTTGCCCATTATAGGAGTACCATTCGAGTGGGTGGCAATGGATCTGGTGGGTCCGTTGGTGAAGACCGTGAGGGGACACCAATACATCCTGGTGATCGTGGATTACGCCACCCGGTATCCTGAGGCAATCCCGCTACGCACGGCGGCAGCAAAAGGTATCGCACGGGAGCTCTTCCATCTATTTAGCCGGGTGGGTATTCCGCAGGAAATCCTAACGGACCAGGGCACCGCGTTCATGTCTCGTGTGATGAAAGATGTAATCTGTTACAAATAAAACAGGTGAGGACCAGTGTGTACCATCCACAAACGGACGGGCTGGTGGAACGCTTCAATAAGACCCCAAAACAGATGCTGAAGAAAGTCATCGAGAGAGACGGGAGGAACTGGGACCAGCTGCTGCCCCACCTGATGTTTTCAGTGTGTGAGGTACCCCAAGCATCCACGGGGTTCTTCCCCTTTGAGCTCCTGTATGGACGTCGGCCCCGCAGGCTGCTGGACCTAGCCAAGGAGGTCTGGGAAGAGCAGCCTCCCCCCTTCGCAGCGTAGTAGAACATGTGGAGGAGATGAGGGAGAGGATGACGGCGATTTGGCCAGTGGTGAGAGAGCACATGGCCTAGGTGCAATGTGCCCAGGAGCGTGTCTACAACCGGGGGGCCCGACCATGAAAGTTCCAACCAGGTGATAAGGTCTTGGTACTGATCCCTACAACGGAGAGTAAATTCCTGGCTACGTGACATGGGCCCTACGACATCTTTGAGCGGGTAGGCGACGTCAACTATAAGGTCCGCCAAACGGGGCGGAGAAAACCCCTACAGCTTTACCATGTGAACTTACTGAAGAAATGGCACGCACGCGAGGCTCTGTGCGTAACGTGGACCCGGCCACAGCAGGGCCCGCCCTCGGTCGAAGTTGCAATGGGGGAAGACCTCAGCCCGACCCAACGACAAGAGCTCAGAGAGTTTGTCCAGCGGAACGCGTCCGTGTTCTCCGAGGTTCACGGATCTCGTGAAACACCATATTTCTATCCGGGAGAAAAAGTGTGTAAACGGCCATACCGGATACCAGAAGTCCGGAGGTCCAGCGGAAAGTGACGGAAATGCTAGAAATGGGGGTACTGGAGGAGTCCCACAGTGAGTGGTCTAGCCCCATAGTACTGGTTCCGAAACCGGACGGAACCTTCCGCAATGACTTCCGGCGCCTGAACGAGGTCAGTAAGTTTGATGCCTACCCCATGCCCTGGGTGGACGAACTGATCAACCACTTGGGGATGGCAAGATACGTCATACCTGACGAATGGGTATTGGCAGGTGCCACTGGCAGCGGCCTCCTGGGAGAAGACTGTTTTCTCCACCCCGGGGAGGCTATACCACTACCGGGTTCTGCCTTTCGAGCTCCACAGGGCACCAGCGACCTTTCAGCATCTCATGGACCGCGTCTTGCAGCCGCACAGTGAGTACGCTGCTGCTTATCTGGATGACATAATTGTGCACAGGGACAGTTGGGAGTCACATCTTTGTAGGTTACAGGCCGTGGTTGATGAGCTAAGGGATGCAGGCCTGACCGCGAACCCCCACAAGTGCAAGATGGGCTACGCCGAGGTGGAATACCTGGGATATCAGATCGGGAGGGGAAATGTGAAACCCCAAGAAAAAAAATCGCTGCCATTAGGGGATGCCTGGTCCCCCGAACCAAGAGTCAGTTGAAGTCATTCCTGGGGTTAGCAGGATACTACAGTAGATTTGTACCTTACTTTGCCGCAATAGCTTCTCCACCCACAGACTTAACGAAGGCACGACTACCCCAGACTGTGCGATGGACGGAGGACACAGAGGCGGCGTTCCAGGCCCTGAAGGATGCGCTATGTTCGCACCCGGTACTCGTCACCCCGGACTTCTCAAAAAACCTCCTGGTCCAGACAGACGCGTCGGACACTGGGGTAGGGGCCGTTTTGTCCCAAGAGCAGGAAGGCGAGGACCACCCAATCATGTAGTTGGGAAGCTCCTCCCGAGGGAGAAGCAGGAAGCTCCTCCCGAGGGAGAAGCAGGAAGCTCCTCCCGAGGGAGAAGAAATACTCGATTGTAGAGAAGGAGTGCCTCGCCGTGAAGTGGGCAGTTCACCCTGATCACTGACCATACCCCCCCCTAGTGTGGATGGCAAGAGGAAAGAACACGAATGACCGTGTCACCCGCTGGTTCCTGTCCTTACAGCGATTCTCTTTCTCTGTCATCCAGTGGTCGGGGGCCCAGCACGGCACTCTCCAGGAGGGATGCCAACCTAGCCCTGAGCATGCCTCCCTCCCAGTCAGGGCTAGGGGGGGGGCTGGTATCCCAGGAGGTCTACCCCGAGGGATGGCAATAGAGGAGAGGTACGTGATGCAACTTTGGCTCCCTCTGCTGGGAATACGGGAGCTGGGCACCCCGACACGGATAGCTCCAAGTGGAGGCAATTATGGGAAAGTGCCAACCAGCTGTGGAGGCCACATAAAAGGAGCACTGTGGCACACCGCGGGAGAGAACCAGGAGAGACCGACACCGAGCAAAAGTAGAGAAGGACCGAGCAAAACCTAAGTGATTTTCTTTGTTATGTTTATTTTCTGTCTTAGTAAAGTTGTTTTTGCGGACTAAAACCTCCCTGTCTCTGTGTTAATCTCTGCACGCTCAACCCAACACCTCACGGTTTACCACAACTCCCATTCATATATACTCCCATTCATATATACTCCCATTCATATACACACACATCCATAGAACAGTTGACATACAGTGGGGAAAAAAGGATTTAGTCAGCCACCAATTGTGCAAGTTCTCCCACTTAAAAAGATGAGAGAGGCCTGTAATTTTCATCATAGGTACACTTCAACTATGACAGACAAAATTAGAAAAAAAATCCAGAAAATCACATTGTAGGTTTTTTAATGAATTTCTTTGCAAACTATGGTGGAAAATAAGTATTAGGTCAATAACAAAAGATTATCTCAATACTTTGTTATATACCCTTTGTTGGCAATGACAGAGGTCAAACGTTTTCTGTAAGTCTTCACAAGGTTTTCACACACTGTTGCTGGTATTTTGGCCCATTCCTCCATGCAGATCTCCTCTAGAGCAGTGATGTTTTGGGGCTGTTGCTGGGCAACACGGACTTTCAACTCCCTCCAAAGATTTTCTATGGGGTTGAGATCTGGAGACTGGCTAGGCCACTCCAGGACCTTGAAATGCTTCTTACGAAGCCACTCCTTCGTTGCCCGGGCGGTGTGTTTGGGATCATTGTCATGCTGAAAGACCCAGCCACGTTTCATCTTCAATGCCCTTGCTGATGGAAGGAGGTTTTCACTCAAAATCTCACGATACATGGCCCCATTCATTCTTTCATTTACACGGATCAGTCGTCCTGGTCCCTTTGCAGAAAAACAGCCCCAAAGCATGATGTTTCCACCCCCATGCTTTACAGTAGGTATGGTGTTCTTTGGATGCAACTCAGCATTCTTTGTCCTCCAAACACGACAAGTTGAGTTTTTACCAAAAAGTTCTATTTTGGTTTCATCTGACCATATGACATTCTCCCAGTCTTCTTCTGGGTCATCCAAATGCTCTCTAGCAAACTTCAGACGGGCCTGGACATGTTCTGGCTTAAGCAGGGGGACACATCTGGCACTGCAGGATTTGAGTCCCTGGCGGCGTAGTGTGTTACTGATGGTAGGCTTTGTTACTTTGGTCCCAGCTCTCTGCAGGTCATTCACTAGGTCCCCCCGTGTGGTTCTGGCATTTTTGCTCACCGTTCTTGTGATCATTTTGACCCCACGGGGTGAGATCTTGCGTGGAGCCCCAGATCGAGGGAGATTATCAGTGGTCTTGTATGTCTTCCATTTCCTAATAATTGCTCCCACAGTTGATTTCTTCAAACCAAGCTGCTTACCTATTGCAGATTCAGTCTTCCCAGCCTGGTGCAGGTCTACAATTTTGTTTCTGGTGTCCTTTGTCCTTTGACAGCTCTTTGGTCTTGGCCATAGTGGAGTTTGGAGTGTGACTGTTTGAGGTTGTGGACAGGTGTCTTTTATACTGATAACAAGTTCAAACAGGCGCCATTAATACATTTTGGATATATATCGATGGAATTAATCGAACAAAAGGACCATTTGTGATGTTTATGGGACATATTGGAGTGCCAACAACAGAAGCTCGTCAAAGGTAAGGCATGGATTATATTTTTATTCTGCGTTTTGTGTCGCTCCTGCAGGGTTGAAATGTTTTCTCTCTTTTGTTTACTATGGTGCTATCCTCAGATAATAGCATAGTATGCTTTCGCTGAAAAGCCTATTTGAATTCTGACATGTTGGCTGGATTCACAACCAGTGTAGCTTTAATTTGGTATATTTCATGTGTGATTTAATGAAAGTTTGATTTTATAGTAATTTTCATAGTAATTCATTTTAATTTGGCGCTCTGCATTTTCTCAGGCTTTTTGCCAAGTGAGACAGTAGCGTCTTGCCTAAACTCAGATTTTTGGATATAAATATGTACTTTACCGAACAAAAAATACGGAATTTAAATTATGGGATTTCTGTTGTTTCGAATTTGGCACCCTGCAGTTTCACTGGCTGTTGACGAGGTGGGACGCTACCGTCCCACATACCCTAGAGAGGTTAACAAGAGAATCACTGACATGATGTCAGCTGGTCTTTTTGTGGCAGGGCTGAACTGCAATAGAAATGTTTTTGGGGGGATTCAGTTCATTTGCATGGCAAAGAGGGACTTTGCAATTAATTGCAATTCATCTGAACACTCTTCATAACATTCTGGAGTATATGCAAATTGCCATCATACAAAACTGAGGCAGCAGACTTTGCGAAAATTAATATTTGTGTCATTCTCAACTTTTGGCCACGACTGTAGTGCGCACATCATTTTTTCTCAGAGCAGGGGGTTCTCCTCCTCCAACTGGGAAGGTTTCCTACTTCGTCCTCTTCTCAGAGCAGGGGGTTCTCCACCTTCAACAGGGAAGGTTTCCTACTTCGTCCTCTTCTCAGAGCAGGGGGGTCTCCTCCTTCAACTGGGAAGGTTTCCTACTTCGTCCTCTTCTCAGAGCAGGGGGTTCTCCTCCTTCAACAGGGAAGGTTTCCTACTTCGTCCTCTTCTCAGAGCAGGGGGTTCTCCTCCTCCAACAGGGAAGGTTTGCTACTTCATCCTCTTCTCAGAGCAGGGGGTTCTCCTCCAACAAGGAAGGTTTTCTACTTTGTCCTCTTCTCAGAGCAGGGGGTTCTCCAACAGGGAAGGTTTCCTACTTCGTCCTCTTCTCAGAGCAGGGGGTTCTCCTCCTTCAACAGGGAAGGTTTTCTACCTCGTCCTCTTCTCAGAGCAGGGGGTTCTCCTCCTTCAACAGGGAAGGTTTCCTACTTCGTCCTCTTCTCAGAGCAGGGGGTTCTCCAACAGGGAAGGTTTCCTACTTCGTCCTCTTCTCAGAGCAGGGGGTTCTCCTCCTTCAATTGGGAAGGTTTCCTACTTCGTCCTCTTCTCAGAGCAGGGGGTTCTCCTCCTTCAACTGGGAAGGTTTCCTACTTTGTCCTCTTCTCAGAGCAGGGGGTTCTCCTCCTTCAACAGGGAAGGTTTCCTACTTCGTCCTCTTCTCAGAGCAGGGGGTTCTCCTCCTTCAACTGGGAAGGTTTCCTACTTCTTCCTCTTCTCAGAGCAGGGGGTTCTCCTCCTTTAAACTGGAAAGGTTTCTTGTAGCTTGATTAGAGCTTCATCGACACTTCTGAATTCCATCATGCGCGTTACCTTCCATACTCACAGCACTGCCGGGAAGCGGAGTTGAGACTTAATTCTGAATTCCTTTCTTTGTGTCCCTCTCTCAGCTTAGCAGACAGGTTCTGGATGAATCGAATGGACCGGACATGGATTTTGACCTCCTTTCTCCCCTTTGCCCTCATGTTTATTTTGGTCTGATAGTTCCACAGTTTGAAGATTACCATACGTGGGTATTTAGCGTTCCTCTGTTTCACCCCGATCCGATGGCATCGTTTCAGATCTTCTGGTGATATACCCATGTCAAGATCCTCTGACATTAGTTTGACAACGTAGCTAGAAAGATCTACTTTTTGCTCGTCTTCCGGTAAGGACAATATTCTCATGTTGTCTCATTCTGTTTGCTTCCTGGTCCAATTAATCTTCTAAAGTTTGCAGCTTTTTTCCCAAAAGGTACATTTTGTTGTCGTATTCATTCATGCACATGCCTTGTTTGTGCATCTGACACATTAGCTTCTACTTTCTTTTTAGCGAATCTACTTTTATAATAACAGAGTCGAACAGTTTGTTTGTTCTGAGAGCATTTTTTCCTTGATAGTATTTAACTGTTCATTACTCTCGCTTGAATCTCCAAGTTGTTCCTTGTCTTTTCCTCTGAGGGAAGTCATGGCTTGTTAGATTTGTGTCGCCGCACCACTTTACGAACTGATTGGTTCCCTGTTGTACATAACTGATCGTTCACACTCTCCCAGCTGCTTGGGGATACGTTGGTCTGGTTTCTACATAGAACCACAGTTTGTCGGTACAAAACGGACCTACTGACACCCCATGCGTCCTATCGGTACACACATGCGCCTCTTATATAACCTATTCAGACAAATTAAAATCGGCAAATCACACATTGTTAACTCATCCCTTTACAATTTTATAATATATATTTAACGCAATCTTTTGTAGGTAAGAGGCTGGGGTGACATGTTTATTAGCAAAGATCATCATGATGATGAGAGAAACAATTAGCAACAGGAACGCTGCAATTAAACCAGACTGATGGCTATCGTTAGCTCACTGGTACCATTAAACCAGACTGATGGCTATCGTTACCTCACTGGTACCATTAAACCAGACTGATGGCTATCGTTACCTCACTGGTACCATTAAACCAGACTGATGGCTATCGTTACCTCACTGGTACCATTAAACCAGACTGATGGCTATCGTTACCTCACTGGTACCATTAAACCAGACTGATGGCTATCGTTACCTCACTGGTACCATTAAACCAGACTGATGGCTATCGTTACCTCACTGGTACCTTAACACCATTAAACCAGACTGGTACCTTAACACCATTAAACCAGACTGGTACCTTAACACCATTAAACCAGACTGGTACCTTAACACCATTAAACCAGACTGATGGCTATCGTTACCTCACTGGTACCTTAACACCATTAAACCAGACTGGTACCTCAACACCATTAAACCAGACTGATGGCTATCGTTACCTCACTGGTACCTTAACACCATTAAGCCAGACTGATGGCTATCGTTACCTCACTGGTACCTCAACACCATTAAACCAGACTGATGGCTATCGTTACCTCACTGGTACCTTACCACCATTAAACCAGACTGGTACCTTACCACCATTAAACCAGACTGGTACCTTAACACCATTAAACCAGACTGGTACCTTAACACCATTAAACCAGACTGATGGCTATCGTTACCTCACTGGTACCTCAACACCATTAAACCAGACTGGTGGCTATCGTTACCTCACTGGTACCCTTAAACCAGACTGATGGCTATCGTTACCTCACTGGTACCATTAAACCAGACTGATGGCTATCGTTACCTCACTGGTACCATTAAACCAGACTGATGGCTATCGTTACCTCACTGGTACCATTAAACCAGACTGATGGCTATCGTTACCTCACTGGTACCTTAACACCATTAAACCAGACTGGTGGCTATCATTACCTCACTGGTACCTTAACACCATTAAACCAGACTGATGGCTATCGTTACCTCACTGGTACCATTAAACCAGACTGATGGCTATCGTTACCTCACTGGTACCATTAAACCAGACTGATGGCTATCGTTACATCACCGGTACCTTAACACCATTAAACCAGACTGATGGCTATCGTTACGTCACTGGTACCATTAAACCAGACTGATGGCTATCGTTACATCACCGGTACCTTAACACCATTAAACCAGACTGATGGCTATCGTTACCTCACTGGTACCTTAACACCAGTAAACCAGACTGATGGCTATCGTCCCCTCACTGGCACCTTAACACCATTAAACCAGACTGATGGCTATCGTCCCCTCACTGGTACCTTAACACCATTAAACCAGACTGATGGCTATCGTTACCTCACTGGTACCTCAACACCATTAAACCAGACTGATGGCTATCGTTACCTCACTGGTACCTTAACACCATTAAACCAGACTGATGGCTATCGTTACCTCACTGGTACCTTAACACCATTAAACCAGACTGATGGCAATCGTTACCTCAACACCATTAAACCAGACTGATGGCTATCGTTACCTCACTGGCACCTTAACACCATTAAACCAGACTGGTGGCTATCGTTACCTCACTGGTACCTTAACACCATTAAACCAGACTGATGGCTATCGTTACCTCACTGGTACCATTAAACCAGACTGATGGCTATCGTTAGCTCACTGGTACCATTAAACCAGACTGATGGCTATCGTTACCTCACTGGTACCATTAAACCAGACTGATGGCTATCGTTACCTCACTGGTACCATTAAACCAGACTGATGGCTATCGTTACCTCACTGGTACCATTAAACCAGACTGATGGCTATCGTTACATCACCGGTACCTTAACACCATTAAACCAGACTGGTGGCTATCATTACCTCACTGGTACCTTAACACCATTAAACCAGACTGATGGCTATCGTTACGTCACTGGTACCATTAAACCAGACTGATGGCTATCGTTACCTCACTGGTACCTTAACACCATTAAACCAGACTGATGGCTATCGTTACCTCACTGGTACCATTAAACCAGACTGATGGCTATCGTTACCTCACTGGTACCATTAAACCAGACTGATGGCTATCGTTACATCACCGGTACCTTAACACCATTAAACCAGACTGATGGCTATCGTTACCTCACTGGTACCATTAAACCAGACTGATGGCTATCGTTACCTCACTGGTACCATTAAACCAGACTGATGGCTATCGTTACATCACCGGTACCTTAACACCATTAAACCAGACTGATGGCTATCGTTACCTCACTGGTACCTTAACACCATTAAACCAGACTGATGGCTATCGTTACCTCACTGGTACCTTAACACCATTAAACCAGACTGGTGGCTATCGTTACCTCACTGGTACCTTAACACCATTAAACCAGACTGATGGCTATCGTTACATCACCGGTACCTTAACACCATTAAACCAGACTGATGGCTATCGTTACCTCACTGGTACCTTAACACCATTAAACCAGACTGGTACCTTACCACCATTAAACCAGACTGGTACCTTAACACCATTAAACCAGACTGGTACCTTAACACCATTAAACCAGACTGATGGCTATCGTTACATCACCGGTACCTTAACACCATTAAACCAGACTGATGGCTATCGTTACGTCACTGGTACCTTAACACCATTAAACCAGACTGGTGGCTATCGTTACCTCACTGGTACCTTAACACCATTAAACCAGACTGGTGGCTATCGTTACCTCACTGGTACCTTAACACCATTAAACCAGACTGATGGCTATCGTTACATCACCGGTACCTTAACACCATTAAACCAGACTGATGGCTATCGTTACCTCACTGGTACCTTAACACCATTAAACCAGACTGGTACCTTACCACCATTAAACCAGACTGGTACCTTAACACCATTAAACCAGACTGGTACCTTAACACCATTAAACCAGACTGATGGCTATCGTTACATCACCGGTACCTTAACACCATTAAACCAGACTGATGGCTATCGTTACGTCACTGGTACCATTAAACCAGACTGATGGCTATCGTTACATCACCGGTACCTTAACACCATTAAACCAGACTGGTACCTTAACACCATTAAACCAGACTGATGGCTATCGTTACCTCACTGGTACCTTAACACCATTAAACCAGACTGATGGCTATCGTTACCTCACTGGTACCTTAACACCATTAAACCAGACTGGTACCTTAACACCATTAAACCAGACTGGTACCTTAACACCATTAAACCAGACTGATGGCTATCGTTACTTCACTGGTACCTTAACACCATTAAACCAGACTGGTACCTCAACACCATTAAACCAGACTGATGGCTATCGTTACCTCACTGGTACCTTAACACCATTAAACCAGACTGGTACCTCAACACCATTAAACCAGACTGATGGCTATCGTTACCTCACTGGTACCTTAACACCATTAAACCAGACTGATGGCTATCGTTACTTCACTGGTACCTTAACACCATTAAACCAGACTGATGGCAGTTTTTTTTGCATTGGATGCGCCTCATACGCCAATGTCGCACTTCTGGTGAAAGGTGTCAGAGCGAGAGCGGTGTTTTTCAGACCATGAGACATCTCGAAAACGTCTGTAGCGAACGAACGGTTTGGCCTTTCTAGGGAAAGATGAGACTCTCGCGGACACGACACGTTCTCCGTTTTGCTCTGTGACCCTCACAAATGTCCTGGGACTCTTCGGAAGTCTGCTCATCTGCCAACTTCTGTCTGTAGAGTCCCAACAGTGTGGGCAACACACTAATATGGAAAGGCGAGACTTCCACGAACATGTTGAACGTTTTGGTGTAGGACGCCCACAAGACTCGTCTGAAGGTCCCCCGGTACCAGTTTAAAAAATGAAGGGAAGAATATATTAAGATAGTTAAATGGCAATAATATCTGTTGTTCTATGTAGTGAATCTGTTCTTCAATGCATTTGTACGGGCTAAAAGATCAAATTCCATTTTTCATCAAATATATATATATTTTTTTATACTTCAAGGGCTCTTAAAATTCATAATCAAATGGCTAAGTGATCCTGGGATTGACATTATTTAATTCCATATAGCTTAGTAGAACTCCTGGTCTAAAGTAGTGCACTATATAGGGAACAGGGAAGTGCACTATATAGGGAACAGGGAAGTGCACTATATAGGGAATAGAGTGCCATTTGAAACGTGCCAGTGAGCCAGAGGAAGGTTGTCCATTTGTAGCCTTGTTGTCATTCTGTCACTGCTTTGGCCAAGAAGCTCCGTGTTGGCTGCAGACTGGAGCAGAACCCAGGATGACAACCAGACTGCTCTCCGCATTAGTTCTGGGTCTCCAGCTCAGGGAGCAGAACCCAGGATGCCAACCAGACTGACCTCCTCATTAGTTCTGGGTCTCCAGCTCAGGGAGCAGAACCCAGGATGCCAACCAGACTGCTCTCCTCATTAGTTCTGGGTCTCCATCTTGGGAGCAGAACCCAGGATGCCAACCAGACTGACCTCCTCATTAGTTCTGGGTCTCCAGCTCAGGGAGCAGAACCCAGGATGCCAACCAGACTGCTCTCCTCATTAGTTCTGGGTCTCCAGCTCAGGGAGCAGAACCCAGGATGCCAACCAGACTGACCTCCTCATTAGTTCTGGGTCTCCAGCTCAGGGAGCAGAACCCAGGATGCCAACCAGACTGCTCTCCTCATTAGTTCTGGGTCTCAGGGAGCAGAACACAGGATGCCAACCAGACTGCTCTCCTCATTAGTTCTGGGTCTCCAGCTCAGGGAGCAGAACCCAGGATGCCCAACCAGACTGCTCTCCTCATTAGTTCTGGGTCTCCAGCTCAGGGAGCAGAACCCAGGATGCCCAACCAGACTGCTCTCCTCATTAGTTCTGGGTCTCCAGCTCAGGGAGCAGAACCCAGGATGCCAACCAGACTGCTCTCCTCATTAGTTCTGGGTCTCAGGGAGCAGAACCCAGGATACCAACCAGACTGCTCTCCTCATTAGTTCTGGGTCTCCAGCTCAGGGAGCAGAACCCAGGATACCAACCAGACTGCCCTCCTCATTAGTTCTGGGTCTCAGGGAGCAGAACCCAGGATGCCAACCAGACTGCCCTCCTCATTAGTTCTGGGTCTCAGGGAGCAGAACCCAGGATGCCAACCAGACTGCCCTCCTCATTAGTTCTGGGTCTCAGGGAGCAGAACCCAGGATGCCAACCAGACTGCTCTCCTCATTAGTTCTGGGTCTCAGGGAGCAGAACCCAGGATGCCCAACCAGACTGACCTCCTCATTAGTTCTGGGTCTCCAGCTCAGGGAGCAGAACCCAGGATGCCAACCAGACTGCCCTCCTCATTAGTTCTGGGTCTCAGGGAGCAGAACCCAGGATGCCAACCAGACTGCTCTCCTCATTAGTTCTGGGTCTCAGGGAGCAGAACCCAGGATGCCCAACCAGACTGCCCTCCTCATTAGTTCTGGGTCTCCAGCTCAGGGAGCAGAACCCAGGATGCCAACCAGACTGCTCTCCTCATTAGTTCTGGGTCTCAGGGAGCAGAAGATAGTACGTGCATCAATGCCTTGGTAAATGTCACTGAAAAGAGACAGTAACCTTCCTCCTGTCCACACTACCCTGTCACTGTTACCCACCTGCCATCAGACCTACACCCACCTCGCCCAGCTATCCTACTACCCACCCCTGCCGTGTGATCCTACCCCCAACCCCACCCCGGTCCTCTACTCCACTCACCCCTGCCGTGTGATCCTACCCCCAACCCCACCCCGGTCCTCTACTCCACTCACCCCTGCCGTCGGATCCTACCCCCACCCCGGTCCTCTACTCCACTCACCCCTGCCGTGTGATCCTACCCCCACCCCGGTCCTCTACTCCACTCACCCCTGCCGTGTGATCCTACCCCCAACCCCACCCCGGTCCTCTACTCCACTCACCCCTTGCCGTCTGATCCTACCCCCACCCCGGTCCTCTACTCCACTCACCCCTGCCGTCGGAGCCTACCCCCACCCCGGTCCTCTACTCCACTCACCCCTGCCGTCGGAGCCTACCCCCACCCCGGTCCTCTACTCCACTCACCCCTGCCGTCGGATCCTACCCCCACCCCGGTCCTCTACTCCACTCACCCCTGCCGTGTGATCCTACCCCCACCCCGGTCCTCTACTCCACTCACCCCTGCCGTGTGATCCTACCCCCAACCCCACCCCGGTCCTCTACTCCACTCACCCCTGCCGTCGGATCCTACCCCCACCCCGGTCCTCTACTCCACTCACCCCTGCCGTGTGATCCTACCCCCACCCCGGTCCTCTACTCCACTCACCCCTGCCGTGTGATCCTACCCCCAACCCCACCCCGGTCCTCTACTCCACTCACCCCTTGCCGTCTGATCCTACCCCCACCCCGGTCCTCTACTCCACTCACCCCTGCCGTCGGAGCCTACCCCCACCCCGGTCCTCTACTCCACTCACCCCTGCCGTCGGAGCCTACCCCCACCCCGGTCCTCTACTCCACTCACCCCTGCCGTCGGATCCTACCCCCACCCCGGTCCTCTACTCCACTCACCCCTGCCGTGTGATCCTACCCCCACCCCGGTCCTCTACTCCACTCACCCCTGCCGTGTGATCCTACCCCCAACCCCACCCCGGTCCTCTACTCCACTCACCCCTGCCGTCGGATCCTACCCCCAACCCCACCCCGGTCCTCTACTCCACTCACCCCTGCCGTCGGAGCCTACCCCCACCCCGGTCCTCTACTCCACTCACCCCTGCCGTCGGAGCCTACCCCCACCCCGGTCCTCTACTCCACTCACCCCTGCCGTGTGATCCTACCCCCACCCCGGTCCTCTACTCCACTCACCCCTTGCCGTCTGATCCTACCCCCAACCCCACCCCGGTCCTCTACTCCACTCACCCCTGCCGTGTGATCCTACCCCCAACCCCACCCCGGTCCTCTACTCCACTCACCCCTGCCGTCGGAGCCTACCCCCAACCCCACCCCGGTCCTCTACTCCACTCACCCCTGATTCTGATCCTACCCCCAACCCCACCCCGATCCTCTACTCCACTCACCCCTGATTATGATCCTACCCCCAACCCCACCCCGGTCCTCTACTCCACTCACCCCTGCCGTCTGATCCTACCCCCAACCCCACCCCGATCCTCTACTCCGCTCACCCCTGATTCTGATCCTACCCCCAACCCCACCCCGGTCCTCTACTCCACTCACCCCTGCCGTCTGATCCTACCCCCACCCCGGTCCTCTACTCCACTCACCCCTGCCGTCGGAGCTCTCGCTGGCCCTCCTGCGGTGCCTGGTGTTGGGGTTGAGCATGGTGATGTAACCACACTGGTGCTCCAAATCCACCTTCTCCCTCAGCAGCAGCAGGGCCTTGTGGACACACATGTTGGAGGAGGAGAACTCTGGGAGGAGGGGGCAGAAAGGGTTCAACTAGGTTTTATATCAACTCTTACATGTGATACTTCTAACGTGTCACTTCCTGTAGTCAACCAAATTCAAAAGAAGAGAGGGCTTGAGAAAAGTAACAGGTCTCTGACTTGATTATCTGAAACGATCGTCAGTTCTGCAGGCTCAGATAGATCGCAGTGCATCAAATACAGCAGCTAAAGAACCAGCTACCTCCTTTGAGATCCTCCTGGTCAAACGGGAAGGGGACGTGAACTGTCTCTCCATGACCCTGCAGTCCATGGCCCTGTGGACCCAGAGAGACTTACGTTAGAGTGTGTGT
The DNA here is from genome assembly GCF_029448725.1 of Salvelinus fontinalis. Taxonomy (NCBI): domain Eukaryota; kingdom Metazoa; phylum Chordata; class Actinopteri; order Salmoniformes; family Salmonidae; genus Salvelinus; species Salvelinus fontinalis. The sequence goes on from NC_074670.1 coordinate 65,216,692, forward strand.
GTGTTTAAATTATATATATTTTATTTTATTTAACCTTTATTTAACTAGGCAAGTCAGTAAAGAACACATTTTTATTTACAATCACTGCCTACACCGGCCAAACCCTGACAATGCTGGGCCAATTCTGCGCCGCCCTATGGGACTCCCGATCACGGCCGGTTGTGATACAGCCTGGAATCGAACCAGGGTGCCTGTAGTGACGCCTCTAGCACTGAGATGCAGTGCCTCAGACAGCTGCGCCACTCGGGTGTGTGTGTCTCTTACCTGTATGAGTACAGCGGAGTGTGTGAGGGCGTCATTGAGCATGGCCAGCACGTTAGACGAAGGTACCACACCTGGGTCGTGACCCCAGGAAGTGATCAGCAACCTGTCATAGACCTGGAACTCATACAACATCATTAATCACCAGGGATCCTCACAACCAGAGAAATTGTATTTTGATGCCCGGTAGTTTCTATAGACTGACCTGGGAGATGTCTGGTAGTTTCTATAGACTGACCTGGGAGATGTCTGGTAGTTTCTATAGACTGACCTGGGAGATGTCTGGTAGTTTCTATAGACTGACCTGGGAGATGTCTGGTAGTTTCTACAGACTGACCTGGGAGATGTCTGGTAGTTTCTATAGACTGACCTGGGAGATGTCTGGTAGTTTCTATAGACTGACCTGGGAGATGTCTGGTAGTTTCTATAGACTGACCTGGGAGATGTCTGGTAGTTTCTATAGACTGACCTGGGAGGTGTCTGGTAGTTTCTATAGACTGACCTGGGAGATGTCTGGTAGTTTCTATAGACTGACCTGGGAGATGTCTGGTAGTTTCTATAGACTGACCTGGGAGATGTCTGGTAGTTTCTATAGACTGACCTGGGAGGTGTCTGGTAGTTTCTATAGACTGACCTGGAAGGTGTCTGGTAGTTTCTACAGACTGACCTGGGAGATGTCCGGTAGTTTCTACAGACTGACCTGGGAGATGTCCGGTAGTTTCTATAGACTGACCTGGGAGATGTCCGGTAGTTTCTATAGACTGACCTGGGAGATGTCCGGTAGTTTCTATAGACTGACCTGGGAGATGTCTGGTAGTTTCTATAGACTGACCTGGGAGATGTCTGGTAGTTTCTATAGACTGACCTGGGAGATGTCTGGTAGTTTCTATAGACTGACCTGGGAGATGTCTGGTAGTTTCTACAGACTGACCTGGGAGATGTCTGGTAGTTTCTATAGACTGACCTGGGAGATGTCTGGTAGTTTCTATAGACTGACCTGGGAGATGTCTGGTAGTTTCTATAGACTGACCTGGGAGATGTCCGGTAGTTTCTATAGACTGACCTGGGAGATGTCTGGTAGTTTCTATAGACTGACCTGGGAGATGTCTGGTAGTTTCTATAGACTGACCTGGAAGGTGTCTGGTAGTTTCTACAGACTGACCTGGGAGATGTCCGGTAGTTTCTACAGACTGACCTGGGAGATGTCCGGTAGTTTCTATAGACTGACCTGGGAGATGTCCGGTAGTTTCTATAGACTGACCTGGGAGATGTCCGGTAGTTTCTATAGACTGACCTGGGAGATGTCCGGTAGTTTCTATAGACTGACCTGGGAGATGTCCGGTAGTTTCTATAGACTGACCTGGGAGATGTCTGGTAGTTTCTATAGACTGACCTGGGAGATGTCTGGTAGTTTCTATAGACTGACCTGGGAGATGTCCGGTAGTTTCTACAGACTGACCTGGGAGATGTCCGGTAGTTTCTATAGACTGACCTGGGAGATGTCCGGTAGTTTCTATAGACTGACCTGGGAGATGTCCGGTAGTTTCTATAGACTGACCTGGGAGATGTCCGGTAGTTTCTACAGACTGACCTGGGAGATGTCCGGTAGTTTCTATAGACTGACCTGGGAGATGTCCGGTAGTTTCTATAGACTGACCTGGGAGATGTCCGGTAGTTTCTATAGACTGACCTGGGAGATGTCTGGTAGTTTCTATAGACTGACCTGGGAGATGTCTGGTAGTTTCTATAGACTGACCTGGGAGATGTCTGGTAGTTTCTATAGACTGACCTGGGAGATGTCTGGTAGTTTCTACAGACTGACCTGGGAGATGTCTGGTAGTTTCTATAGACTGACCTGGGAGATGTCTGGTAGTTTCTATAGACTGACCTGGGAGATGTCTGGTAGTTTCTATAGACTGACCTGGGAGATGTCTGGTAGTTTCTATAGACTGACCTGGGAGATGTCTGGTAGTTTCTATAGACTGACCTGGGAGATGTCTGGTAGTTTCTATAGACTGACCTGGGAGGTGTCTGGTAGTTTCTATAGACTGACCTGGAAGGTGTCTGGTAGTTTCTACAGACTGACCTGGGAGATGTCCGGTAGTTTCTACAGACTGACCTGGGAGATGTCCGGTAGTTTCTATAGACTGACCTGGGAGATGTCCGGTAGTTTCTATAGACTGACCTGGGAGATGTCCGGTAGTTTCTATAGACTGACCTGGGAGATGTCTGGTAGTTTCTATAGACTGACCTGGGAGATGTCTGGTAGTTTCTATAGACTGACCTGGGAGATGTCTGGTAGTTTCTATAGACTGACCTGGGAGATGTCTGGTAGTTTCTACAGACTGACCTGGGAGATGTCTGGTAGTTTCTATAGACTGACCTGGGAGATGTCTGGTAGTTTCTATAGACTGACCTGGGAGATGTCTGGTAGTTTCTATAGACTGACCTGGGAGATGTCCGGTAGTTTCTATAGACTGACCTGGGAGATGTCTGGTAGTTTCTATAGACTGACCTGGGAGATGTCTGGTAGTTTCTATAGACTGACCTGGAAGGTGTCTGGTAGTTTCTACAGACTGACCTGGGAGATGTCCGGTAGTTTCTACAGACTGACCTGGGAGATGTCCGGTAGTTTCTATAGACTGACCTGGGAGATGTCCGGTAGTTTCTATAGACTGACCTGGGAGATGTCCGGTAGTTTCTATAGACTGACCTGGGAGATGTCCGGTAGTTTCTATAGACTGACCTGGGAGATGTCCGGTAGTTTCTATAGACTGACCTGGGAGATGTCTGGTAGTTTCTATAGACTGACCTGGGAGATGTCTGGTAGTTTCTATAGACTGACCTGGGAGATGTCCGGTAGTTTCTACAGACTGACCTGGGAGATGTCCGGTAGTTTCTATAGACTGACCTGGGAGATGTCCGGTAGTTTCTATAGACTGACCTGGGAGATGTCCGGTAGTTTCTATAGACTGACCTGGGAGATGTCCGGTAGTTTCTACAGACTGACCTGGGAGATGTCCGGTAGTTTCTATAGACTGACCTGGGAGATGTCCGGTAGTTTCTATAGACTGACCTGGGAGATGTCCGGTAGTTTCTATAGACTGACCTGGGAGATGTCCGGTAGTTTCTATAGACTGACCTGGGAGATGTCTGGTAGTTTCTATAGACTGACCTGGGAGATGTCTAGTAGTTTCTATAGACTGACCTGGGAGATGTCTGGTAGTTTCTATAGACTGACCTGGAAGGTGTCCGGTAGTTTCTACAGACTGACCTGGGAGATGTCCGGTAGTTTCTATAGACTGACCTGGGAGATGTCCGGTAGTTTCTATAGACTGACCTGGAAGTTGTCCGGTAGTTTCTACAGACTGACCTGGAAGGTGTCCGGTAGTTTCTACAGACTGACCTGGGAGATGTCTGGTAGTTTCTATAGACTGACCTGGGAGATGTCTGGTAGTTTCTACAGACTGACCTGGGAGATGTCTGGTAGTTTCTACAGACTGACCTGGAAGGTGTCCGGTAGTTTCTATAGACTGACCTGGAAGGTGTCCGGTAGTTTCTATAGACTGACCTGGGAGATGTCTGGTAGTTTCTATAGACTGACCTGGAAGGTGTCCGGTAGTTTCTATAGACTGACCTGGAAGGTGTCCGGTAGTTTCTATAGACTGACCTGGAAGGTGTCCGGTAGTTTCTACAGACTGACCTGGGAGATGTCTGGTAGTTTCTATAGACTGACCTGGAAGGTGTCCGGTAGTTTCTACAGACTGACCTGGGAGATGTCCGGTAGTTTCTATAGACTGACCTGGGAGATGTCCGGTAGTTTCTATAGACTGACCTGGAAGTTGTCCGGTAGTTTCTACAGACTGACCTGGAAGGTGTCCGGTAGTTTCTACAGACTGACCTGGGAGATGTCTGGTAGTTTCTACAGACTGACCTGGGAGATGTCTGGTAGTTTCTACAGACTGACCTGGGAGATGTCTGGTAGTTTCTACAGACTGACCTGGAAGGTGTCCGGTAGTTTCCGGAGCCTGGAGCCCTTGGACAGCAGCAGGGAGGGAGGACCCTGGCAGGTCACATGGTACAGGTAGAGCTTGAACCAGATGGAGCTCACCTCAGGGATGGCTGGCCCAATGTGCTGCAGGGGGAACATCAATAACATTTATTTATTAATGAATGTATGGTTGATTTGTGGTCAACTAGATCCCAGCCAACGATGGGGTCAACTGGATCCCAGCCAAGAATGGGGTCAACTGGATCCCAGCCAAGGATGGGGTAACTGGATCCCAGCCAAGAATGGGGTCAACTGGATCCCAGCCAAGGATGGGGTCAACTGGATCCCAGCCAAGGATGGGGTCAACTGGATCCCAGCCAACGATGGGGTCAACTGGATCCCAGCCAAGGATGGGGTTAACTGGATCCCAGCCAAGGATGGGGTCAACTAGATCCCAGCCAAGTTTTCCCAGTTTTTCAACTCTTAATGATCAGCTATGAAAAGCCAACTGAAAATTATTCATGATTATTATTTGACCATGCTTGTCACTTATGAACATTTTTGAACATCTTGGCATAGTTCTGTTATAATCTCCACCCGGCACAGCCAGAAGAGGACTGGCCACCCCTCATAGCCTGGTTCCTCTCTAGGTTTCTTCCTAGGTTTTGGCCTTTCTAGGGAGTTTTTCCTAGCCACCGTGCTTCTACACCTGCATTCTAGCTGTTTGGGGTTTTAGGCTGGGTTTCTGTACAGCACTTCGAGATATTATCTGATGTACGAAGGGCTATATAAAATAAAATTGATTGATTGATTGATTGATTGATGGGGTCAACTGGATCCTAGCCAAGGATGGGGTCAACTAGATCCCAGCCAAGGATGGGGTCAACTAGATCCCAGCCAAGGATGGGGTCAACTGGATCCCAGCCAAGGATGGGGTCAACTCAGTGTTCAACTCAATCCATCAACCAACAAAGTTTATTGAATTTACAATAATTTTAAAATCCTGATAGAAAACAGCCTGATCCACCCTCCTGACTGGTACTGATCCAGCCTCCTGACTGGTACTGATCCACCCCCTGACTGGTGCTGATCCACCCTCCTGATCCACCTCCTGACTGGTACTGATCCACCTCCTGACTGGTACTGATCCACCTCCTGACTGGTACTGATCCACCTCCTGACTGGTACTGATCCACCCCCCTGACTGGTACTGATCCACCCCCCTGACTGGTACTGATCCACCCCCCTGACTGGTACTGATCCACCCCCCTGACTGGTACTGATCCACCCCCCTGACTGGTACTGATCCACCCCCCTGACTGGTACTGATCCACCTTCCTGACTGGTACTGATCCACCTCCTGACTGGTGCTGATCCACCCTCCTGACTGGTACTGATCCACCCCCCTGATCCACCCCCCTGACTGGTACTGATTAACCCTCCTGACTGGTGCTGATCCACCCTCCTGACTGGTGCTGATCCACCCTCCTGACTGGTACTGATCCACCCCCCTGACTGGTACTGATCCACCCCCCTGACTGGTACTGATCCACCCCCCTGACTGGTACTGATCCACCCTCCTGACTGGTACTGATCCACCCTCCTGACTGGTACTGATCCACCCTCCTGACTGGTACTGATCCACCCTCCTGACTGGTACTGATCCACCCTCCTGACTGGTACTGATCCACCCTCCTGACTGGTACTGATCCACCCCCCTGACTGGTACTGATCGACCCCCCTGACTGGTGCTGATCCACCCTCCTGATCCACCCTCCTGACTGGTACTGATCCACCCCCCTGACTGGTACTGATCCACCACCCTGATCCACCCTCCTGACTGGTACTGATCCACCCTCCTGATCCACCCTCCTGACTGGTACTGATCCACCACCCTGATCCACCCTCCTGACTGGTGCTGATCCACCCTCCAGACTGGTGCTGATCCACCACCTGACTGGTACTGATCCACCCTCCTGACTGGTACTGATCCACCCCCCTGACTGGTGCTGATCCAGCCTCCTGATCCACCCCCTGACTGGTACTGATCCACCCTCCTGATCCACCCTCCTGACTGGTACTGATCCACCCCCCTGACTGGTACTGATCCACCCCCCTGACTGGTGCTGATCCACCCCCCTGACTGGTGCTGATCCACCCTCCTGACTGGTACTGATCCACCCTCCTGACTGGTACTGATCCACCCTCCTGACTGGTACTGATCCACCCTCCTGACTGGTACTGATCCACCCTCCTGACTGGTACTGATCCACCCCCCTGACTGGTGCTGATCCACCCTCCTGACTGGTACTGATCCACCCTCCTGACTGGTACTGATCCACCCCCCTGACTGGTGCTGATCCACCCTCCTGACTGGTACTGATCCACCCTCCTGACTGGTACTGATCCACCCTCCTGACTGGTGCTGATCCACCCTCCTGACTGGTACTGATCCACCCTCCTGACTGGTGCTGATCCACCCTCCTGACTGGTACTGATCCACCCTCCTGACTGGTACTGATCCACCCCCCTGACTGGTACTGATCCACCCTCCTGACTGGTACTGATCCACCCTCCTGACTGGTACTGATCCACCCTCCTGACTGGTACTGATCCACCCTCCTGACTGGTGCTGATCCACCCTCCTGACTGGTACTGATCCACCCTCCTGACTGGTACTGATCCACCCTCCTGACTGGTGCTGATCCACCCTCCTGATCCACCCTCCTGACTGGTGCAGATCCACCCTCCTGACTGGTACTGATCCACCCTCCTGACTGGTACTGATCCACCCTCCTGACTGGTACTGATCCACCCTCCTGATCCACCCCCCTGACTGGTTCTGATCCACCCTCCTGACTGGTACTGATCCACCTCCTGACTGGTGCTGATCCACCCCCTGACTGGTACTGATCCACCCTCCTGATCCACCCTCCTGATCCACCCTCCAGACTGATGCTGATCCACCCTCCTGATCCACCCCCCTGACTGGTTCTGATCCACCCTCCTGACTGGTACTGATCCACCCCCCTGACTGGTACTGATCCACCTCCTGACTGGTACTGATCCACCCCCCTGACTGGTGCTGATCCACCCCCCTGACTGGTACTGATCCACCCCCCTGACTGGTACTGATCCACCCTCCTGACTGGTACTGATCCACCCCCCTGACCGCGGCTGATCCACCCTAATGACTGGTACTGATCCACCCCACTGACTGGTGCTGATCCACCCCCCTGACTGGTACTGATCCACCCCCCTGACCGCGGCTGATCCACCCTCCTGACTGGTACTGATCCACCCCCCTGACTGGTACTGATCCACCACCCTGATCCACCCTCCTGACTGGTGCTGATCCACCCTCCAGACTGGTGCTGATCCACCACCTGACTGGTACTGATCCACCCTCCTGACTGGTACTGATCCACCCCCCTGACTGGTACTGATCCACCCCCCTGACTGGTGCTGATCCAGCCTCCTGATCCACCCCCTGACTGGTACTGATCCACCCTCCTGATCCACCCTCCTGACTGGTACTGATCCACCCCCCTGACTGGTACTGATCCACCCTCCTGACTGGTACTGATCCACCCTCCTGATCCACCCTCCTGACTGGTACTGATCCACCCCCCTGACTGGTGCTGATCCACCCTCCTGACTGGTACTGATCCACCCTCCTGACTGGTACTGATCCACCCCCCTGACTGGTGCTGATCCACCCTCCTGACTGGTGCTGATCCACCCTCCTGACTGGTACTGATCCACCCTCCTGACTGGTGCTGATCCACCCTCCTGACTGGTACTGATCCACCCCCCTGACTGGTACTGATCCACCCTCCTGACTGGTGCTGATCCACCCTCCTGACTGGTACTGATCCACCCTCCTGATCCACCCTCCTGACTGGTACTGATCCACCCTCCTGACTGGTACTGATCCACCCTCCTGACTGGTGCTGATCCACCCTCCTGACTGGCGCTGATCCACCCTCCTGATCCACCCTCCTGACTGGTACTGATCCACCCTCCTGACTGGTACTGATCCACCCTCCTGACTGGTGCAGATCCACCCTCCTGACTGGTACTGATCCACCCTCCTGATCCACCCTCCTGACTGGTACTGATCCACCCTCCTGACTGGTACTGATCCACCTCCTGACTGGTGCTGATCCACCCCCTGACTGGTACTGATCCACCCTCCTGACTGGTACTGATCCACCCCCCTGACTGGTGCTGATCCAGCCTCCTGATCCACCCCCTGACTGGTACTGATCCACCCTCCTGATCCACCCTCCTGACTGGTACTGATCCACCCCCCTGACTGGTACTGATCCACCCTCCTGACTGGTACTGATCCACCCTCCTGATCCACCCTCCTGACTGGTACTGATCCACCCCCCTGACTGGTGCTGATCCACCCTCCTGACTGGTACTGATCCACCCTCCTGACTGGTACTGATCCACCCCCCTGACTGGTGCTGATCCACCCTCCTGACTGGTGCTGATCCACCCTCCTGACTGGTACTGATCCACCCTCCTGACTGGTGCTGATCCACCCTCCTGACTGTTACTGATCCACCCCCCTGACTGGTACTGATCCACCCTCCTGACTGGTGCTGATCCACCCTCCTGACTGGTACTGATCCACCCTCCTGATCCACCCTCCTGACTGGTACTGATCCACCCTCCTGACTGGTACTGATCCACCCTCCTGACTGGTGCTGATCCACCCTCCTGACTGGTGCTGATCCACCCTCCTGATCCACCCTCCTGACTGGTACTGATCCACCCTCCTGACTGGTACTGATCCACCCTCCTGACTGGTGCAGATCCACCCTCCTGACTGGTACTGATCCACCCTCCTGATCCACCCTCCTGACTGGTACTGATCCACCCTCCTGACTGGTACTGATCCACCTCCTGACTGGTGCTGATCCACCCCCTGACTGGTACTGATCCACCCTCCTGATCCACCCTCCTGATCCACCCTCCAGACTGATGCTGATCCACCCCCTGACTGGTACTGATCCACCCCCCTGACTGGTACTGATCCACCTCCTGACTGGTACTGATCCACCCCCCTGACTGGTGCTGATCCACCCTCCTGACTGGTACTGATCCACCCTCCTGACTGGTACTGATCCACCCCCCTGACTGGTACTGATCCACCCTCCTGACTGGTGCTGATCGACCCTCCTGACTGGTACTGATCCACCCCCCTGACTGGTACTGATCCACCCTCCTGACTGGTACTGATCCACCCTCCTGACTGGTACTGATCCACCCTCCTGACTGGTACTGATCCACCCTCCTGACTGGTACTGATCCACCCTCCTGATCCACCCTCCTGACTGGTACTGATCCACCCTCCTGACTGGTGCTGATCCACCCTCCTGACTGGTACTGATCCACCCTCCTGACTGGTACTGATCCACCCTCCTGACTGGTGCTGATCCACCCTCCTGACTGGTACTGATCCACCCCCCTGACTGGTACTGATCCACCCTCCTGACTGGTACTGATCCACCCCCCTGACTGGTACTGATCCACCCCCCTGACTGGTACTGATCCACCCTCCTGACTGGTACTGATCCACCCTCCTGACTGGTGCTGATCCACCCTCCTGATCCACCCTCCTGACTGGTACTGATCCACCCTCCTGATCCACCCTCCTGACTGGTACTGATCCACCCTCCTGACTGGTACTGATCCACCTCCTGACTGGTGCTGATCCACCCTCCTGACTGGTACTGATCCACCCCCCTGACTGGTACTGATCCACCCCCCTGACTGGTACTGATCCACCCTCCAGACTGGTACTGATCCACCCTCCTGACTGGTACTGATCCACCCTCCTGACTGGTACTGATCCACCCTCCTGACTGGTAATGATCCACCCTCCTGACTGGTACTGATCCACCCTCCTGACTGGTACTGATCCACCCTCCTGACTGGTACTGATCCACCCTCCTGACTGGTAATGATCCACCCTCCTGACTGGTACTGATCCACTTCCCTGACTGGTACTGATCCACCCTCCTGACTGGTACTGATCCACTTCCCTGACTGGTACTGATCCACCCTCCTGACTGGTACTGATCCACCCTCCTGACTGGTACTGATCCACTTCCCTGACTGGTACTGATCCACCCTCCTGACTGGTACTGATCCACCCTCCTGACTGGTACTGATCCACCCTCCTGACTGGTGCTGATCCACTCCCCTGATCCACCCTCCTGACTGGTACTGATCCACCCTCCTGACTGGTACTGATCCACCCCCCTGACTGGTACTGATCCACCCTCCTGACTGGTGCTGATCCACCCTCCTGATCCACCCTCCTGACTGGTACTGATCCACCCTCCTGATCCACCCTCCTGACTGGTACTGATCCACCCTCCTGACTGGTACTGATCCACCCTCCTGATCCACCCTCCTGACTGGTACTGATCCACCCTCCTGACTGGTACTGATCCACCCTCCTGACTGGTACTGATCCACCCCCCTGACTGGTGCTGATCCACCCTCCTGACTGGTACTGATCCACCCTCCTGACTGGTACTGATCCACCCTCCTGACTGGTACTGATCCACCCTCCTGACTGGTGCTGATCCACCCTCCTGACTGGTACTGATCCACTCTCCTGACTGGTACTGATCCACCCTCCTGACTGGTACTGATCCACCCTCCTGACTGGTACTGATCCACCCCCCTGACTGGTACTGATCCACCCTCCTGACTGGTACTGATCCACCCTCCTGACTGGTACTGATCCACCCCCCTGACTGGTACTGATCCACCCTCCTGACTGGTACTGATCCACCCTCCTGATCCACCCTCCTGACTGGTACTGATCCACCCTCCTGACTGGTACTGATCCACCCTCCTGACTGGTACTGATCCACCCCCCTGACTGGTGCTGATCCACCCTCCTGACTGGTACTGATCCACCCTCCTGACTGGTACTGATCCACCCTCCTGACTGGTACTGATCCACCCTCCTGACTGGTGCTGATCCACCCTCCTGACTGGTACTGATCCACTCTCCTGACTGGTACTGATCCACCCTCCTGACTGGTACTGATCCACCCTCCTGACTGGTACTGATCCACCCCCCTGACTGGTACTGATCCACCCTCCTGACTGGTACTGATCCACCCTCCTGACTGGTGCTGATCCACCCTCCTGATCCACCCTCCTGACTGGTACTGATCCACCCTCCTGATCCACCCTCCTGACTGGTACTGATCCACCCTCCTGACTGGTACTGATCCACCTCCTGACTGGTGCTGATCCACCCTCCTGACTGGTACTGATCCACCCCCCTGACTGGTACTGATCCACCCTCCTGACTGGTACTGATCCACCCTCCTGACTGGTACTGATCCACCCTCCTGACTGGTACTGATCCACCCTCCTGACTGGTACTGATCCACCCTCCTGACTGGTACTGATCCACCCCCCTGACTGGTACTGATCCACCCCCCTGACTGGTACTGATCCACCCTCCTGACTGGTGCTGATCCAGCCTCCAGACTGGTACTGATCCACCCTCCTGACTGGTACTGATCCACCCTCCTGACTGGTACTGATCCACCCTCCTGATCCACCCTCCTGACTGGTACTGATCCACCCCCCTGACTGGTACTGATCCACCACCCTGATCCACCCTCCTGACTGGTGCTGATCCACCCTCCAGACTGGTGCTGATCCACCACCTGACTGGTACTGATCCACCCTCCTGACTGGTACTGATCCACCCCCCTGACTGGTGCTGATCCAGCCTCCTGATCCACCCCCTGACTGGTACTGATCCACCCTCCTGATCCACCCTCCTGACTGGTACTGATCCACCCCCCTGACTGGTACTGATCCACCCCCCTGACTGGTGCTGATCCACCCCCCTGACTGGTGCTGATCCACCCTCCTGACTGGTACTGATCCACCCTCCTGACTGGTACTGATCCACCCTCCTGACTGGTACTGATCCACCCTCCTGACTGGTACTGATCCACCCTCCTGACTGGTATTGATCCACCCCCCTGACTGGTGCTGATCCACCCTCCTGACTGGTACTGATCCACCCTCCTGACTGGTACTGATCCACCCCCCTGACTGGTGCTGATCCACCCTCCTGACTGGTACTGATCCACCCTCCTGACTGGTACTGATCCACCCTCCTGACTGGTGCTGATCCACCCTCCTGACTGGTACTGATCCACCCCCCTGACTGGTACTGATCCACCCTCCTGATCCACCCTCCTGACTGGTGCTGATCCACCCTCCTGATCCACCCTCCTGACTGGTACTGATCCACCCTCCTGATCCACCCTCCTGACTGGTGCAGATCCACCCTCCTGACTGGTACTGATCCACCCTCCTGATCCACCCTCCTGACTGGTACTGATCCACCCTCCTGACTGGTACTGATCCACCTCCTGACTGGTGCTGATCCACCCCCTGACTGGTACTGATCCACCCTCCTGATCCACCCTCCTGATCCACCCTCCAGACTGATGCTGATCCACCCCCTGACTGGTACTGATCCACCCCCCTGACTGGTACTGATCCACCTCCTGACTGGTACTGATCCACCCCCCTGACTGGTGCTGATCCACCCCCCTGACTGGTACTGATCCACCCCCCTGACTGGTACTGATCCACCCTCCTGACTGGTACTGATCCACCCCCCTGACCGCGGCTGATCCACCCTAATGACTGGTACTGATCCACCCCACTGACTGGTGCTGATCCACCCCCCTGACTGGTACTGATCCACCCCCCTGACCGCGGCTGATCCACCCTCCTGACTGGTACTGATCCACCCTCCTGACTGGTGCTGATCCACCCTCCTGACTGGTGCTGATCCACCATACTGACTGGTGCTGATCCACCCCCCTGACTGGTACTGATCCACCCTCCTGACTGGTACTGATCCACCCTCCTGACTGGTACTGATCCACCCTCCTGATCCACCCTCCTGACTGGTGCTGATCCACCCTCCTGATCCACCCTCCTGACTCGTACTGATCCACCCTCCTGACTGGTACTGATCCACCCTCCTGACTGGTACTGATCCACCCTCCTGACTGGTACTGATCCACCCTCCTGATCCACCCTCCTGACTGGTGCTGATCCACCCTCCTGATCCACCCTCCTGACTGGTACTGATCCACCCTCCTGACTGGTACTGATCCACCCTCCTGACTGGTACTGATCCACCCTCCTGACTGGTACTGATCCACCCTCCTGATCCACCCTCCTGACTGGTGCTGATCCACCCTCCTGACTGGTGCTGATCCACCCTCCTGACTGGTACTGATCCACCCTCCTGACTGGTACTGATCCACCCTCCTGACTGGTACTGATCCACCCTCCTGACTGGTACTGATCCACCCTCCTGATCCACCCTCCTGACTGGTGCTGATCCACCCTCCTGGCTGGTGCTGATCCACCCTCCTGACTGGTACTGATCCACCCTCCTGACTGGTACTGATCCACCCCCCTGATCCACCCCCCTGATCCACCCTCCTGACTGGTGCTAATCCACCCTCCTGATCCACCCTCCTGACTGGTACTGATCCACCCTCCTGACTGGTGCTGATCCACCCTCCTGACTGGTACTGATCCACCCTCCTGACTGGTGCTGATCCACCCTCCTGACTGGTACTGATCCACCCTCCTGACTGGTACTGATCCACCCCCCTGACTGGTACTGATCCACCCTCCTGACTGGTGCTGATCGACCCTCCTGACTGGTACTGATCCACCCTCCTGACTGGTACTGATCCACCCTCCTGACTGGTACTGATCCACCCTCCTGACTGGTGCTGATCCACCCTCCTGACTGGTGCTGATCCACCCTCCTGACTGGTACTGATCCACCCTCCTGACTGGTACTGATCCACCCTCCTGACTGGTACTGATCCACCCTCCTGACTGGTACTGATCCACCCTCCTGACTGGTACTGATCCACCCTCCTGACTGGTACTGATCCACCCTCCTGATCCACCCTCCTGACTGGTACTGATCCACCCTCCTGACTGGTGCTGATCCACCCTCCTGACTGGTACTGATCCACCCTCCTGACTGGTACTGATCCACCCTCCTGACTGGTGCTGATCCACCCTCCTGACTGGTACTGATCCACCCCCCTGACTGGTACTGATCCACCCTCCTGACTGGTACTGATCCACCCCCCTGACTGGTACTGATCCACCCCCCTGACTGGTACTGATCCACCCTCCTGACTGGTACTGATCCACCCTCCTGACTGGTACTGATCCACCCTCCTGACTGGTACTGATCCACTACTGATCCACCCTCCTGACTGGTACTGATCCACCCTCCTGACTGGTGCTGATCCACCCTCCTGATCCACCCTCCTGACTGGTACTGATCCACCCTCCTGATCCACCCTCCTGACTGGTACTGATCCACCCTCCTGACTGGTACTGATCCACCTCCTGACTGGTGCTGATCCACCCTCCTGACTGGTACTGATCCACCCCCCTGACTGGTACTGATCCACCCTCCTGACTGGTACTGATCCACCCCCCTGACTGGTACTGATCCACCCTCCAGACTGGTACTGATCCACCCTCCTGACTGGTACTGATCCACCCTCCTGACTGGTACTGATCCACCCTCCTGACTGGTACTGATCCACCCTCCTGACTGGTACTGATCCACCCTCCTGACTGGTACTGATCCACCCTCCTGACTGGTAATGATCCACCCTCCTGACTGGTACTGATCCACTTCCCTGACTGGTACTGATCCACCCTCCTGACTGGTACTGATCCACCCTCCTGACTGGTACTGATCCACCCTCCTGACTGGTACTGATCCACCCTCCTGACTGGTACTGATCCACTTCCCTGACTGGTACTGATCCACCCTCCTGACTGGTACTGATCCACCCTCCTGACTGGTACTGATCCACCCTCCTGACTGGTACTGATCCACCTCCTGACTGGTACTGATCCACCCTCCTGATCCACCCTCCTGACTGGTACTGATCCACCCTCCTGACTGGTACTGATCCACCCTCCTGACTGGTACTGATCCACCCCCCTGACTGGTACTGATCCACCCCCCTGACTGGTACTGATCCACCCTCCTGACTGGTGCTGATCCAGCCTCCAGACTGGTACTGATCCACCCTCCTGACTGGTACTGATCCACCCCCCTGACTGGTACTGATCCACCCTCCTGATCCACCCTCCTGACTGGTACTGATCCACCCTCCTGACTGGTACTGATCCACCCTCCTGACTGGTGCTGATCCACCCTCCTGACTGGTGCTGATCCACCCTCCTGACTGGTGCTGATCCACCCTCCTGACTGGTACTGATCCACCCTCCTGACTGGTGCTGATCCACCCTCCTGACTGGTACTGATCCACTCTCCTGACTGGTACTGATCCACCCTCCTGACTGGTACTGATCCACCCTCCTGACTGGTGCTGATCCACCCTCCTGACTGGTACTGATCCACCCTCCTGACTGGTACTGATCCACCCTCCTGACTGGTACTGATCCACCCTCCTGACTGGTACTGATCCACCCTCCTGATCCACCCTCCTGACTGGTACTGATCCACCCTCCTGACTGGTGCTGATCCAACCTCCTGACTGGTACTGATCCACCCTCCTGACTGGTACTGATCCACACTCCTGACTGGTGCTGATCCACCCTCCTGACTGGTACTGATCCACCCCCCTGACTGGTACTGATCCACCCTCCTGACTGGTACTGATCCACCCCCCTGACTGGTACTGATCCACCCCCCTGACTGGTACTGATCCACCCTCCTGACTGGTGCTGATCCAATCCCCTGACTGGTACTGATCCACCCTCCTGACTGGTACTGATCCACCCTCCTGATCCACCCTCCTGACTGGTACTGATCCACCCTCCTGACTGGTACTGATCCACCCTCCTGACTGGTACTGATCCACCCTCCTGACTGGTACTGATCCACCCTCCTGATCCACCCTCCTGACTGGTACTGATCCACCCTCCTGACTGGTACTGATCCACCCTCCTGACTGGTACTGATCCACCCTCCTGACTGGTACTGATCCACCCTCCTGACTGGTGCTGATCCACCCTCCTGACTGGTGCTGATCCACCCTCCTGACTGGTACTGATCCACCCTCCTGACTGGTACTGATCCACCCCCCTGACTGGTACTGATCCACCCCCCTGACTGGTACTGATCCACCCCCCTGACTGGTACTGATCCACCCTCCTGACTGGTGCTGATCCAATCCCCTGACTGGTACTGATCCACCCTCCTGACTGGTACTGATCCACCCTCCTGATCCACCCTCCTGACTGGTACTGATCCACCCCCCTGACTGGTACTGATCCACCCTCCTGACTGGTACTGATCCACCCCCCTGACTGGTACTGATCCACCCCCCTGACTGGTACTGATCCACCCTCCTGACTGGTGCTGATCCAATCCCCTGACTGGTACTGATCCACCCTCCTGACTGGTACTGATCCACCCTCCTGATCCACCCTCCGGACTGGTACTGATCCACCCTCCTGACTGGTACTGATCCACCCTCCTGACTGGTACTGATCCACCCTCCTGATCCACCCTCCTGACTGGTACTGATCCACCCCCCTGACTGGTACTGATCCACCCTCCTGACTGGTACTGATCCACCCTCCTGACTGGTACTGATCCACTCCCCTGACTGGTACTGATCCACCCTCCTGACTGGTACTGATCCACCCTCCTGACTGGTACTGATCCACCCTCCTGACTGGTACTGATCCACCCTCCTGACTGGTACTGATCCACCCTCCTGACTGGTACTGATCCACCCTCCTGACTGGTACTGATCCACCCTCCTGACTGGTACTGATCCACCCTCCTGACTGGTACTGATCCACTTCCCTGACTGGTACTGATCCACCCTCCTGACTGGTACTGATCCACCCTCCTGACTGGTACTGATCCACCCCCCTGACTGGTACTGATCCACCCTCCTGACTGGTACTGATCCACCCTCCTGACTGGTGCTGATCGACCCTCCTGACTGGTACTGATCCACCCTCCTGACTGGTACTGATCCACCTCCTGACTGGTACTGATCCACCCTCCTGACTGGTACTGATCCACCCTCCTGACTGGTACTGATCCACCTCCTGACTGGTACTGATCCACCTCCTGACTGGTACTGATCCACCCTCCTGACTGGTGCTGATCCACTCCCCTGATCCACCCTCCTGACTGGTACTGATCCACCCTCCTGACTGGTACTGATCCACCCCCCTGACTGGTACTGATCCACCCCCCTGACTGGTACTGATCCACCCTCCTGACTGGTGCTGATCCACCCTCCTGACTGGTGCTGATCCACCCTCCTGATCCATCCTCCTGACTGGTACTGATCCACCCTCCTGATCCACCCTCCTGACTGGTACTGATCCACCCTCCTGACTGGTACTGATCCACCCTCCTGATCCACCCTCCTGACTGGTACTGATCCACCCTCCTGACTGGTACTGATCCACCCTCCTGACTGGTGCTGATCCACCCTCCTGACTGGTACTGATCCACCCTCCTGACTGGTGCTGATCCACCCTCCTGACTGGTACTGATCCACCCTCCTGACTGGTGCTGATCCACCCTCCTGACTGGTGCTGATCCACCCTCCTGACTGGTGCTGATCCACCCTCCTGACTGGTACTGATCCACCCTCCTGACTGGTACTGATCCACCCTCCTGATCCACCCTCCTGACTGGTACTGATCCACCCTCCTGATCCACCCTCCTGACTGGTGCTGATCCACCCTCCTGACTGGTACTGATCCACCCTCCTGACTGGTACTGATCCACCCTCCTGACTGGTACTGATCCACCCTCCTGACTGGTACTGATCCACCCCCCTGACTGGTACTGATCCACCCTCCTGACTGGTACTGATCCACCCTCCTGACTGGTACTGATCCACCCTCCTGACTGGTGCTGATCCACCCTCCTGATCCACCCTCATGACTGGTACTGATCCACCCTCCTGATCCACCCTCCTGACTGGTACTGATCCACCCTCCTGACTGGTACTGATCCACCTCCTGACTGGTACTGATCCACCTCCCTGACTGGTACTGATCCACCCTCCTGACTGGTACTGATCCACCCTCCTGACTGGTGCTGATCCACCCTCCTGATCCACCCTCCTGACTGGTACTGATCCACCCTCCTGATCCACCCTCCTAACTGGTACTGATCCACCCTCCTGACTGGTACTGATCCACCTCCTGACTGGTGCTGATCCACCCTCCTGACTGGTACTGATCAACCCCCCTGACTGGTACTGATCCACCCTCCTGACTGGTACTGATCCACCCCCCTGACTGGTACTGATCCACCCTCCAGACTGGTACTGATCCACCCTCCTGACTGGTACTGATCCACCCTCCTGACTGGTACTGATCCACCCTCCTGACTGGTACTGATCCACCCTCCTGACTGGTACTGATCCACCCCCCTGACTGGTACTGATCCACCCCCCTGACTGGTGCTGATCCACCCTCCTGACTGGTGCTGATCCAGCCTCCAGACTGGTACTGATCCACCCTCCTGACTGGTACTGATCCACCCCCCTGACTGGTACTGATCCATCCTCCTGATCCACCCTCCTGACTGGTACTGATCCACCCTCCTGACTGGTACTGATCCACCCTCCTGACTGGTGCTGATCCACCCTCCTGACTGGTGCTGATCCACCCTCCTGACTGGTACTGATCCACCCTCCTGACTGGTACTGATCCACCCTCCTGACTGGTACTGATCCACCCTCCTGATCCACCCTCCTGACTGGTACTGATCCACCCTCCTGACTGGTACTGATCCACCCTCCTGACTGGTGCTGATCCACCCTCCTGACTGGTGCTGATCCACCCTCCTGACTGGTGATGATCCACCCTCCTGACTGGTGCTGATCCACCCCCCTGACTGGTGCTGATCCACCCTCCTGACTGGTGCTGATCCACCCTCCTGACTGGTACTGATCCACCCTCCTGACTGGCACTGATCCACCCTCCTGACTGGTACTGATCCACCCTCCTGACTGGTGCTGATCCACCCTCCTGACTGGTACTGATCCACCCTCCTGACTGGTACTGATCCACCCCCCTGACTGGTACTGATCCACCCTCCTGACTGGTACTGATCCACCCCCCTGACTGGTACTGATCCACCCCCCTGACTGGTACTGATCCACCCTCCTGACTGGTGCTGATCCAATCCCCTGACTGGTACTGATCCACCCTCCTGACTGGTACTGATCCACCCTCCTGATCCACCCTCCTGACTGGTACTGATCCACCCTCCTGACTGGTACTGATCCACCCTCCTGACTGGTACTGATCCACCCTCCTGACTGGTACTGATCCACCCTCCTGATCCACCCTCCTGACTGGTACTGATCCACCCTCCTGACTGGTACTGATCCACCCTCCTGACTGGTACTGATCCACCCTCCTGACTGGTACTGATCCACCCTCCTGACTGGTACTGATCCACCCTCCTGACTGGTACTGATCCACCCTCCTGACTGGTGCTGATCCACCCCCCTGACTGGTACTGATCCACCCCCCTGACTGGTACTGATCCACCCTCCTGACTGGTACTGATCCACCCCCCTGACTGGTACTGATCCACCCTCCTGACTGGTACTGATCCACCCTCCTGACTGGTGCTGATCCAATCCCCTGACTGGTACTGATCCACCCTCCTGACTGGTACTGATCCACCCTCCTGATCCACCCTCCTGACTGGTACTGATCCACCCCCCTGACTGGTACTGATCCACCCTCCTGACTGGTACTGATCCACCCCCCTGACTGGTACTGATCCACCCCCCTGACTGGTACTGATCCACCCTCCTGACTGGTGCTGATCCAATCCCCTGACTGGTACTGATCCACCCTCCTGACTGGTACTGATCCACCTCCTGACTGGTACTGATCCACCCTCCTGACTGGTACTGATCCACCCTCCTGACTGGTACTGATCCACCCTCCTGACTGGTACTGATCCACTCCCCTGACTGGTACTGATCCACCCTCTTGACTGGTACTGATCCACCCTCCTGACTGGTACTGATCCACCCTCCTGACTGGTACTGATCCACCCCCTGACTGGTACTGATCCACCCTCCTGACTGGTACTGATCCACCCTCCTGATCCACCCTCCTGACTGGTACTGATCCACCCCCCTGACTGGTACTGATCCACCCTCCTGACTGGTACTGATCCACCCCCCTGACTGGTACTGATCCACCCCCCTGACTGGTACTGATCCACCCTCCTGACTGGTGCTGATCCAATCCCCTGACTGGTACTGATCCACCCTCCTGACTGGTACTGATCCACCCTCCTGATCCACCCTCCTGACTGGTACTGATCCACCCTCCTGACTGGTACTGATCCACCCTCCTGATCCACCCTCCTGACTGGTACTGATCCACCCTCCTGACTGGTGCTGATCCACCCTCCTGACTGGTACTGATCCACCCCCCTGACTGGTGCTGATCCACCCTCCTGACTGGTACTGATCCACCCTCCTGACTGGTACTGATCCACTCCCCTGACTGGTACTGATCCACCCTCTTGACTGGTACTGATCCACCCTCCTGACTGGTACTGATCCACCCTCCTGACTGGTACTGATCCACCCTCCTGACTGGTACTGATCCACCCTCCTGACTGGTACTGATCCACCTCCTGACTGGTGCTGATCCACCCTCCTGACTGGTACTGATCCACCTCCTGACTGGTACTGATCCACCCTCCTGACTGGTACTGATCCACCCTCCTGACTGGTACTGATCCACCCTCCTGACTGGTACTGATCCACCCTCCTGACTGGTACTGATCCACCCTCCTGACTGGTACTGATCCACCCTCCTGACTGGTACTGATCCACCCTCCTGACTGGTACTGATCCACCCCCCTGACTGGTACTGATCCACCCTCCTGACTGGTACTGATCCACCCTCCTGACCGGTACTGATCCACCCTCCTGACCGGTACTGATCCACCCCCCTGACTGGTACTGATCCACCCCCCTGACTGGTACTGATCCACCCTCCTGACTGGTACTGATCCACCCCCCTGACTGGTACTGATCCACCCTCCTGACTGGTACTGATCCACCCTCCTGACTGGTACTGATCCACCCTCCTGACTGGTACTGATCCACCCTCCTGACTGGTCCTGATCCACCCTCCTGACTGGTCCTGATCCACCCTCCTGACTGGTGCTGATCCACCCCCCTGACTGGTGCTGATCCACCCTCCTGACTGGTACTGATCCACCCTCCTGACTGGTACTGATCCACCCTCCTGATCCACCCCCCTGACTGGTGCTGATCCACCCCCCTGACTGGTACTGATCCACCCTCCTGATCCACCCTCCTGACTGGTACTGATCCACCCTCCTGACTGGTGCTGATCCACCTCCTGATCCACCCTCCTGACTGGTACTGATCCACCCTCCTGATCCACCCTCCTGACTGGTACTGATCCACCCTCCTGACTGGTACTGATCCACCCTCCTGACTGGTACTGATCCACCCTCCTGACTGGTGCTGATCCACCCCCCTGACTGGTACTGATCCACCCTCCTGACTGGTACTGATCCACCCTCCTGACTGGTACTGATCCACCCTCCTGACTGGTGCTGATCCACCCTCCTGACTGGTACTGATCCACCCTCCTGACTGGTACTGATCCACCCTCCTGACTGGTACTGATCCACCCTCCTGACTGGTGCTGATCCAACCTCCTGACTGGTACTGATCCACCCTCCTGATCCACCCTCCTGACTGGTACTGATCCACCCTCCTGATCCACCCTCCTGACTGGTACTGATCCACCCTCCTGATCCACCCCCCTGACTGGTACTGATCCACCCCCTTGACTGGTGCTGAGACAGGCTTGTCAACATGTCCCATTAGTCAGAGAGACAGGCTTGGCAACATGTCCTGTTAGTCAGAGAGACAGGCTTGGCAACGTGTCCCGTTAGTCAGAGAGACAGGCGTGTCAACATGTCCTGTTAGTCAGAGAGACAGGCTTGTCAACATGTCCTGTTAGTCAGAGAGACAGGCTTGTCAACATGTCCTGTTAGTCAGAGAGACAGGCTTGGCAACATGTCCTGTTAGTCAGAGAGACAGGCTTGTCAACATGTCCTGTTAGTCAGAGAGACAGGCTTGTCAACATGTCCTGTTAGTCAGAGAGACAGGCTTGGCAACGTGTCCCGTTAGTCAGAGAGACAGGCGTGTCAACATGTCCTGTTAGTCAGAGAGACAGGCTTGTCAACATGTCCTGTTAGTCAGAGAGACAGGCTTGTCAACATGTCCTGTTAGTCAGAGAGACAGGCTTGTCAACATGTCCTGTTAGTCAGAGAGACAGGCTTGTCAACATGTCCTGTTAGTCAGAGAGACAGGCTTGTCAACATGTCCTGTTAGTCAGAGAGACAGGCTTGGCAACATGTCCCGTTAGTCAGAGAGACAGGCTTGTCAACATGTCCTGTTAGTCAGAGAGACAGGCTTGGCAACGTGTCCTGTTAGTCAGAGAGACAGGCTTGTCAACATGTCCTGTTAGTCAGAGAGACAGGCTTGTCAACATGTCCTGTTAGTCAGAGAGACAGGCTTGTCAACATGTCCTGTTAGTCAGAGAGACAGGCTTGTCAACATGTCCTGTTAGTCAGAGAGACAGGCTTGTCAACATGTCCTGTTAGTCAGAGAGACAGGCTTGTCAACATGTCCTGTTAGTCAGAGAGACAGGCTTGTCAACATGTCCTGTTAGTCAGAGAGACAGGCTTGTCAACATGTCCTGTTAGTCAGAGAGACAGGCTTGGCAACATGTCCTGTTAGTCAGAGAGACAGGCTTGTCAACATGTCCTGTTAGTCAGAGAGACAGGCTTGTCAACATGTCCTGTTAGTCAGAGAGACAGGCTTGAATGAACAGAAAAACAAGTTAGCCTGTTTTTCTCTGTGTGTGTGTGTGTGTGTGTGTGTGTGTGTGTGTGTGTGTGTGTGTGTGTGTGTGTGTGTATGTGGATGTGTATGTGTACACACACACTGGGCAGCGTGCACTGAGATTGATCCAACCCAGACTACAGGGCTGGGCAGAGAGGCAGACAACACAAGTTAGCCTGTAGTTGTATAACTGTATAGGACACACACACAATGTTTTTGTTGTTTTATTGTTTGTATATTGTTGTATTTAAAATGTGTGTGATTGTACTTGTCTATTAGTGTTTTGTTACTTATTATGTGTTGTGTTTTGTGTGGACCCCAGGACAAGTAGCTGCTGCTTCAGAATGAGCTAATGGGGATCCAACTAAATATATCTAGTTGTATAGGTCTCTGTTCTCCCTGTCGGTCAGATCCCAGCCTGGAGACGAAGACTGGAGTCTGTCCAGGACAAATAGCTCTCCAGTCTGAATGAGTGTGAATCCCCAGACCTGTTGTGGGGTCTGGAGCAGTCTTAAAGCATGGTGACTTGTGCAAACACACACCCACAGTACATACACACTCTCAACAGGCTCTAGTAAGAGACTGAGGAGCAGCGAGCATTGCCTGGGGTGGTGAGAGGAGGGGCTGTGAAAGGGGACCTGTGTTTACCTGAGGCGTGCAGCTGCTGATAGGTCGTATCTCGTTGCTGAGCGGTGCCATGGAGACCAGTAGTTTGTAGTTCTTGTTGAGGACACGGCTGCAGGTGGCCTGGTCTAGACCCAGCAGACTCTCACAGCGGAGCATGTCCAGGGGCAGGCCTGGGGGGATCAATCACACACGGATCAATCAGATCCAGCAGCAAGCCTCGAATTTCTCGACAGCATCGATGGCCATGGTCGTAATGCCTCCTAAAAAAAAAATCAATGCCTTGCGGCCAAAGTGGCCATTGGGCTGAATATAAAAATGTAATTCCCTCCTCCCGGTGGACAATCGCCCTGCTCCGAAGCACCTCACTCATATGACTCTCTCAGATATCTCAATTCTTATTAGCCAATGCCTGTCAAATGATCGGGTCCTTCTAACGGGAATTGCAGCCCCGAAGTAGGCTACTAGTGAAGACCGACACATCGGGGAGGCAATGGAGCAGGTCCTTCTTATCGTCTTCCGAAACGCATATTGAATATGTTAGAAGAACTGTCCACATTAACTTTTCGTCGGCCAACAAGATGAGTAACGAACAGCAAAAGCACTAGTTCTAATAATTGTCAACATATAACATCACATTAAGGCGCGTGACGTTCACTGTATTACACAAAATGGTGCCAAGAGAAAGGGCTGCCTCGCTTCTAGCT
Source organism: Salvelinus fontinalis (assembly GCF_029448725.1). NCBI lineage: Eukaryota > Metazoa > Chordata > Actinopteri > Salmoniformes > Salmonidae > Salvelinus > Salvelinus fontinalis. The sequence continues at coordinate 65,241,282 of NC_074670.1, forward strand.
CTTAGGTAACTGCAGTATTTTTATGTATTATTTCTTACATTGTTAGCACAGAAAATGTTTTGTGTTTTACATACACCCGGAAAGAACAATTGGATATCAGAGCTGTGGAAAATCACCAGCATTAAAAGCATTATGACCAGGAATACGACTTTCCCGAAGCGGATCCACTGTTCGTACCCCCCGAGGGCAATTGTACTGATTCCAGAAGCCGACCCAAAACACCGGCAGCGGAGGTACTCGGAGTGGTCATCTAGTCCGACTTAGGAGGCACGCACACCACCCACCGCTTCCGAGGATATTACTCGCTAATGTTCAGTCTCTGGATAATAAAGTTGACGAGCTCAGGGCGAGGATCTCCTTCCAGAGAGACATCAGAGATGGTAACACGCTCTGTTCCACAGAAACATGGCTCTACTGTCTGAGTCGGTCCAACCAGTTGGGTTCTCAGTTCATCGCGCAGACAGGAATAAATATCTCTCCGGGAAGAAGAATGGCGGGGGTGTATGTTTCATAATTAACGACTCATGGTGTAATTGTGATAACATACAGGAACTCATGCCATTTTGTTCACCCGACCTAGAATACCTCACAATCCAATGCCGACCTTATTATCTCCCAAGATAATTTTCTTCTGTTATAGTCATGGCAGTGTATATCCCCCCTCAAGCCAATACCACGACAAAGAATTTCACTGGACTTTATGCAAACTGGAAACCACATATTCTGAGGCTATTTATTGAAGCTGGGGATTTAAACAAAGCACATTTTTGGAAAAGGATGCCAAAGTTCTATCAACATATTGACTGTAGTACTCACACTGATAAAACACTGGACCAGTGCTACTCCAACTTCCGGGATGCCTACAAGGCCCTCCCCTGCCCTCCTTTTGGCAAATCTGACCACGACTCCATCTTGCTCCTCCCTTCCTATGGGCAGAAACTCAAACAGGAAGGACCCGTGCTAAAGACTATTCAACGCTGGTCTGACCAATTGGAATTCACTGTTCAAGATTGTTTTGATCACGCGGACTGGGATATGTTCCGGGTAGCTTCAGAGAATAATATTGACCAATATACTGATACGGTGACTGAGTTCATCAGGAAGTGTATATATGTTGTACCCACTATGACTTAAAACCCCTAATCGGAAACAGTGGATAGAAGGAAGCATTCGCGCAAAACTGAAAGCGAGAACCACCGCATTTAACCATGGCAAGGTGACTGGGAACATGGCTGAAACAGTGTAGTTATTCCCTCCGTTAGGCAAACAAACAGGCATAACGTCAGTATGAAGACAAAGGGGAGTCGCAATTCAACGGCTCAGACACGAGACGTATGTGGCAGGGTCTACAGACAATCATTACAAAAGGAAAACCAGCCACAACACCGACGTCTTGGCCCGGACAAACTAAACAACTTCTTTGCACGCTTTGAGGATAACACAGTGCCACCGACGCGGCCCGCTACCAAGGACTGTGGGCTCTCCTTCTCCGTGGCCGACGTGTAAGATATTAAAATTCGGGTTAAACCTCGCAAGGCTGCCGGCCCAGACGGTATCCCTAGCCGCATCCTCAAAGCATGCGCAGACCAGCTGGCTGGTGTGTTTACGGACATATTGAATCACTCCCTATCCCAGTCTGTTGTCTCCACATGCTTCAAGATGGCCACCATTGTTCCTGTACACAAGAAAACAAAGGTAACTGAACTAAATGACTATCGCCCTGTAGCACTCACTTCTGTCATCATGAAGTGCTCTGAGAGGCTAGTCAAGGATCATATCACCTCTACCTTACCTGTCACCCTAGACCCACTTAAAATTGCTTACCGCCCCAATAGATCCACAGACGATGCAATCACCATCACACTGCCCTATCCCATCTGGACAAGAGGAATGCCTATGTAAGAATGCTGTTCATTGACTATAGCTCAGCATTCAACTCGAGGCCCTGGGTCTAAACCCCGCCCTGTGAAACTGGGTCCTGGATTTCCTGACGAGCCGCCCCAAGGTGGTGAAGGTAGGAAACAACACCTCCACTTCGCTCATCCTCAACACTGGGCCCCCACAAGGGTGCGTTCTCAGCCCCCTCCTGTACTCCCTGTTCACCCATGACTGCGTGGCCATGTACGCCTCCAACTCAATCATCAAGTTTGCAGACGGCACAACAGTGGTAGGCTTGATTACCAACAACGACGAGGGGAGGAGGTGCGGGCTCTGGGAGTGTGGTGCCAGGAAAATAAACTCTCACTCAACGTCAACAAAACAAAGGAGCTGATCGTGGACTTCAGAAAGCAGCAGAGGGAGCACACCCCTATACATATCGACGGGGCCGCAGTGGAGAAGGTGGAAAGCTTCAAGTTCCTCGGCGTACACATCACTGACGATCAGAAATGGTCCACCCAGACAGACAGTTTGGTGAAGAAGGTGCAACAGTGCCTCATTCAACATCAGGTGACTGAAGAAATTTGGCTTGGCACCTAAAACTCTCACAAACCTTTACAGATGTACAATTGAGAGCATCCTGCTTGGTATGGCAACTGCACTGCCCGGTAAGAGTGTGCAAAATTGTCATCAAGGCAAAGGGTGGCTATTTAAAAGGAACTAAAATAGAAAATCTATTTTGATTTGTTTAACACTTTTATGGTTACTACATGATTCATTGTGTTATTTCATAGTTCTGATCTTTTTACTGTTATTCTACAGTGTAGAAAAGCCCTTGAATGAGTAGGTGTGTCCAAACGTTTCACCGGTACTGTATATATTTTTTTAAACTACATACAACCGAGGCCAAGGTAATGCTTTTGGCTGTTAATTAAACTGCTTCTGTACTGTAGTTTGCACCAAGAGCTCTTTTCAAAGGATGGGTCCCAATCTCTCAAAGGCCCAAGGATGAAGGTGAACAGGGGTGGTCTGCCAGGTTACTGGGACGACAACCAAACATGGGTTAGAGGGAAGTTTTAGTCGCAGTGCAAATATCATGGTACAGACACTCAATCATCCTGGTATTTTTTATGGTAAGTTTACGAACATATATTATGGTAAGTATAATCAAAACTTGTATCTCGGGAGCTTCATGTTCCTCCGTGTCTACATCACTATGGATCTATCATGGTCCACACACACCAAGACAGTCATGAAGAGGGCAGGACAACGCCTCTTCCCCCTCAGGAGACTGAAAAGGTTAGGCACGGAACCTCAGATCCTCAAAAAAGTTATACAGCTGCACCATTGAGAGCTTCTTGACTGGCTGTATCACTTGGTATGGCAATTGCTCAGCATCCGACCACAAGGCGCTATAATAGAGGGTAGTGTGTACGGCCCAGTACATCACCGGGGCCAAGCTCTCTGCATTCAGGACCTCTGTACCAGGCGGTGTCAGAAAAAGGTTAAAGACTCCAGCCACCCAAGTCATAAACTGTTCTCTTTACTACCGTACAGCAAGCTGTACCGATGCACCAATTCTGGAACCAACAGGACCCTGAACAGCTTCTACATCCAAGCCATAAGACTGATAAATTGTTAGTCCGGACAGCTATTGGTTAACTATTTAACTATCTGCATCGACCCTTTTTTCACTTTTTTGACTCATCACATTCGTTGCTGCTACTGTTAATTATCTGTTACTTATTCCTAGTTATATGTACATGTCTACCTTACCTACATACACCGCATGCCCAAAAGTATGTGGACACCTGCTCGTCGAACATTTTATTCAAAAATCATGGGCATTAATATGGAATTGGTCCCCAATTTGCTGCTATAACAGTCTCTACTCTTCTGGGAAGGCTTTCCACTAGATGTTGGAACATTTCTGCGGGGACTTGCTTCCATTCAGCCACAAGAGCATTAGTGAGGTTGGGCACTGATGTTGGGCGATTAGACCTGGCTCGCAGTCGGCATTCCAATTCATCCCAAAGGTGTTCGATGGGGTTGAGGTCAGGGCTCTGTACAGGCCAGTCCAGTTCTTCCACATCGATCTCGACAAACCACTTCTGTATAGACCTCACTTTGTGCACGGGGAGGCATTATCATGCTGAAACAGGAAAGGGCCTTCCCCAAACTGTTGCCACAAAGTTGGAAGCACAGAATCGTCTAGAATGTCATTGTATGCTGTAGCGTTAAGATTTCCCTTCACTGGAACTAAGGGGCCCGAACCATGAAAAACAGCCCCAGAACACTATCTCCTCCACCAAACTTTACAGTTGGCACTCTGCATTAGGGCAGATAGCGTTCTCCTGGCATCTGCCAAACCCAGATTCGTCCGTCGGACTGCCAGATGGTTCATCACTCCAGAGAACACCTTTCCACTGCTCCAGAGTCCAATGGCAGTGAGCTTTACACCCCTCCAGCCGACGCTTGGCATAGCGCATGGTGATCTTAGGCTTGTGAGCGGCTGCTCAGCCATTGAAACCCATTTCATGAAGCTCCCGACCAACAGTTCTTGTGCTGACGTTGCTTCCAGAGGCAGTTTTGAACTCGGTAGTGAGTATTGCAACCGAAGACACGATTTTTACGCGCTACGTGCTTCAGCACTCGCCGGTCCCGTTCTGTGAGCTTGTGTGGCATAACACTTTGCGGCCGAGCCGCAGTTACTCCCACATGTTTCCACTTCACAATAACAGCACTTACAGTTGACCGGGGCAGCTCTAGATGTGACGAACTGACTTGTTGGAAAGGTGACATCCTATGACGGTGCCACGTTAAAACTCCCTGAGCTCTTCAGTAAGGCCATTCTA